>NW_025113086.1:0-135803 GCF_010416935.1 Polistes fuscatus | reverse complement strand
TCTACGGCAGCCGATTCAAGGAAACCATGGATTCGGGAGGACGAAGAAATCTTAAGAGAAGACGATGAAGAAAAGATGTAAAAATTTGTTGATGGTGGTGGTATGATTGGTAGTATATCTGAGGACAGATATATTTGTCAGAACGGTCGAGTGTGGTCGATTTCTTTATTAAAAATGTAACAAAAACTAACTTATATAAATCTTATACAAAACTCTACAAGAATCTTTGGACAAAGGGAGGAACACGTGTTCGCGTTGCTACCGCAGCGTGTGTTTCTTTCGGTGGTCGAGAAAGAAGAGAGCCAGTAGCAACGGTTATTCAGGTACATAGAATTTTTTTGGTATTCAATTCCGCCGCCAGAAGCGTGACAGTAGAAGCGCCAAACTTTGGTATGGTGGCCACAGTTAGTATTATTACATGTAAGCTGTACTACACCTATATGCTTTCTCTTGTAATGCTATTTTTGCATTCTGCGCATCAAACCATTTGTTTTCGTATCCATTATTTCTGTCAACGCGGCCTATATATTGGGAAGAATGTCAACGATACAGATCAATCGAGAATCCAATGGATGAATTCCATCTTTATGGCATTGAAATTCAATATAATCACCAATATGAAAACCACATCTTCGATTTTGCAAATTCAAAATAAATCTAATGGCAATATTAATAAACAGAATAATAGCATAGATAAATTAGATTCAAATAATACGAGTGTTAATGGATCATCCGTAAAAAGTGTGCCTTCTAGTACTAACAATAAGGATGATTCCAGTAAATTAAATAGTCCTGATTTAGTCTCGAGTTGTAAAATTCGAATCAAAATAGTACGAAATCACCGGACGTATTAGGTAATAACCATAAATTAGGTGTAGTACCTAAAACGCAAAATCAAAAATCATCAACGTTGTCGAGGGCTACAAAAGCGCCAGCAATGCTGATGTATCGTATCAAAGGCTGCCAACTTAATGGAGAAAAAAAAATCTCCGTCGGATAATGTTAACATTATCAAAACTTTTTCTTCACCTACGACTGGGGATAATATACTTTGAATACTAAAATACAACCAACTTCGGATTATAATCCATCGAAAACGAGTAATATGGAAACAACAACAAATTCTACGATCAATCTCGCCGTTCAAAGAGCTGCTAATGACAAATCTAACGAAGCATCAGATTTACAACAAAGATTTGGGACTACTCATGTTAATTCAACTAGAGCTTTGGCGAATCATTTCATAGAAAGCAATCACTCATGCCTTAGACTCAATGGCGACATGTTCTTGGCACCCCCCACCCAGCTGATGGCCCTTCAAGAGGCCTCACAACTCAACAGCTCGCAGATCATCCCTTATGGTGGACGACACCACCATGGATGATCAAATCAATGGACTCCTAGCCACACAAAACGGCAATACCAGACTACCTCAGTGCGCAAGAGGCTCATCCTGGCGTTGCACTCTTCGTGGCAGCTCCAAAGATCGAGTACCATTAAGATTTGGTATATCGGTACTCATCACTCAAAAAACTAATCAGGCAAATATATAAACAACGTTTATATCACAGGGCAATTATATAAAACAGCGACTCCACTGATTTTTTCCATATTTCATTCTGCTGCTTTCGAAACTTCGTCTTCGGTATTTTGTCAAATACATCTTTTTAACAATATAAGGCATTTTAAGTACTTTGTTTTTTAGTTTTCAATAATTTTAGTATTTTCGCCACTTTTTTAAAACTGTCGTTTTTTTTCACACTTCAACACTCACCGTATTAAGAATCAACTTAGAAATCTTACTTATCTTATATCAACTTAGATACAACTTAGAATCAATTTTAGATTTAAACAGTGACAAATTTATTATGGACGAGAGAGAATAACAATCCTATAATATGTTACACACTGGCAGCGGTGATAAACATTGAGAAAGGATCGAAGAGTTCTGTCTTCTTGCTTCAGCAGTGATACCCTTTGAAAGAATCCTTTGGACTTAAATCGTTAAGAGTATGATAGAGTTTCACGCTAGGACCAAAAAGATACGATTCTGTTCTGCGAGAACGTTCAAGAGGAACTGGTGGAGTTAACATCGATGGAAACGTCATAGTCTCCAATGGATTCTTATACTTTCAGGGAGAAAATCAACGAGGATTCAGGAACGAGAAAAGCGAAATAGAAAAATTTCGAGAAAGTGAAGCTGTTCTTTTGGAGTGGAAAGGATGGAGGGATTGCTCGCTGCTGCTTGTGATAACACTTTACGAGACCTAGTCTTTGCTACATTATCCCAAAGAGCAGATACAACAACCGGTAGAGTTGTTAAACAGGGGAAGATACACAATCTTCTCCTTAACCCATCGAATGCTCGTGCGGATGAAGATGTTACGGTATTGAAGGGTATTGGAGGTGTTAAATCTTTAGTTACAGCGTTATCGTCATCCATTACGGTGACGTTGGGGATGAAGCGAAAGCTAAGTCGTCGGCCATGCCACGGCTGTTGGCTGTTGATACGGTCAATTATATGCTTAGGAAGGGTGCTGGGAATACTAACTGAGTCTCCTCGTCTTACGCAGCTACGATGACAGCTCCCACGACGACGACATTGACGTCATCGTCTATAGAAACTGTTGATTGTTCTTGAGTAACAGATGTTTCTCATGTCACAGTTACGGACCTTGGTTTTGGAACACCAGACATATGCGGCGATTAGGGGGGGGGGGCACTAGAATTCCGAACATTACCTTACTAACTGGTAATGGATGTGTCACAAGCCAGACAGCAACATTAAAGATTATATTCGGAGAGAAGTCGCGGATGATGCCCTTGCATCATTGGGAGCAGTAAGGGAGGACGCCCAGGGAAAAGGCTTGGAGACTCGCACAACCACCAGTGCGGGTCTCTTAGCGAAGATAGCTTCCCTGGAAGCCGAAATAACACGTCTACGAATGGACAGAGATACCCCTGGCACAGTCCAGCCTGCCGGGACAAATGTCATTGCAAGGCCGGACGCGAGGGCATCCATAGAATTGGAAGGTGAAGGAACTCGGCGCGCTACGTTTCCCGACTGGAGAAAAGCTGGAGGTCATGGAGGAACACGGACTGCCACGGGATTAGGCGGCGTTCGAGGATGCTGCTTCCCGTCATGCAGATACAGAATAGGTAAGTGGAGAAGACCATAGGGCATAAGCGCTGAGCCAGAATGGACATACGAATCATTTTCATCGGTACTTTCCTGTTCGAAAATTGCGCCTCTCAAATTAGATGACAGCACCTCTCGGATAGCATGATTAAGACGCCGTCTGTTATCATCGAGAAGAAGACATATCGATTGTTCTTATTGATCAAGGGATCACGCCACTTAACGTGTAAATAGATCATTGGTCCCTTGTGGCGTCATCCTCTGCGTGTTATTCTCCTATTGGTTTTGTTGTTCTCTCTTCCTAGCGTGGAACGCGCTAATTGGTGTATCGTCCTTTTCTCTCTTCCGCTCTGTTCCTCTACTCGAACCAAAAAGTGGCGTGGTCCAGTTAGAATCGTTTAATAAGTTAATCTGTGCGGACGTACATTTCGAAATCAAAAAGAATTGTGCATCATCTCCTAGACTACATCTCGCTTTCTTCTTATCTCTCACCGTTCCATCTCTCCCCGTTCCATCTCTCATCATTCCATCTCATCTAACTCTTTTTCTTTTTTCTCATCGAGGCCAGCCTTGTGTTGGGTCTTTCTCACTGATCATCTCTTTACACTATCTTTCATTAACGACATATCAGGTAATTTATTAACCTCTGACCTCTCATTCTTGTATTACTCGTTTCATTAATTTCTATCCATTCTCATATTAAATTTATTATTACATTTCTAACGACTTCTCGTACTACGTACTTCCGGCACACGTAGCGTGATATCCGGTACACGTGGCGTAGTCTATCCACCACTCTTTATTAACTCACATTATAATTTTGTCATCTCTATTTTTTGTTCTTGTTCACAAAGTTTAATAAATCTCGTTACATACAAACTCTACCAGAAATTAACATAATACAGTCCACTTGCATATCTCGTCCATCTCTTATCCCTTTTTCTTAGTACTCTTCGATCTTCTCTCCTCGCATATCTTTCTAAAATGATCATGCCTTATCATGCCAGAAGCATGGGTGAGCGCCTTGAGGTGTGTGGGGGGGGATAGTATGCGTGGGGCCTTGTGCACGCACTTCAGTCTCATTCTGGTGTTCACTCTGGTTTGAGCTAACAGCAGTGTGTTTCCCATCTTGAGCTTCTCGCTATCTTGGCTTTTGTTCTAGGCAACGTGGCTAGAGCGTGTGAGAGTGAGTTAGGAGTGTGTGGAGTTCTCTGGTGTTTTGTTCCCAACAGGATTGTAGTCGGACAGTTGTAGCGTATTACCTACAACCTGTCACCAGGCTACCAACGTGGGATAAGATTCTGGCCAGACAGGTCATCGATAGGTGCGATAAGAAACAGCGTGCGTTCGGTTGTCGCCTTGCGTCGGAAGCGAACGGTAAGAGAGCTCTCTAGCGTGCGACCAAAAGGTACCTCGCGTCGTTATTCTAATATATTTTCTTTTCAGCCTTTTGTTTGTCATTGTACGTTACACCAGTTTTATTGAATAAATTGTTCTCTTTCCCCGGCTTTTCTCTCAATTCCGTGAGAGTTTTTATGCCGAGGCAAGTAGCTTTGTGCCGCGTAAAAGTGTTTTGTTCATTTATCTATCCTGTCCTATCTCACTCATTCCAGCGTTAAACTGTTTAGTAGAACTCATTGGGAGATATTCGACCATTTTCTGGTCACCTATATAAATGCTAGAAACAATTCCGTTCTGCGAGAACGTTCAAGAGGAACTAGTCGAGCTAACATCGATGGAAACGTCATAGTCTCCAATGGATTCTTATACTTTCAGGGAGAAAATCAACGAGGATTCAGGAACGAGAAAAGCGAAATAGAAAAATTTTGAGAATGTGAAGCTGTTCTCTTAGAGTGGAAAGGATGGAGGGATTGCTCGCTGCTGCTTGTGATAACACTTTACGAGACCTAGTCCTTGCTACATTATCCCAAAGAACAGAAACAACAATCGGTAGGGTTTTTAAACAGGAGAAGATACACAATCTTCTCCTTAACCCATCGAATGCTCGTGCGGATGAAGATGTTACGGTATTGAAGGGTAATGGAGGTGTTAAATCTTTAGTTACAGCGTTATCGTCATCCATTACGGTGACGTTGAGGATGAAGCGAAAGCTAAGTCGTCGGCCATGCCACGGCTGTTGGCTGTTGATACGGTCAATTATATGCTTAGGAAGGGTGCTGGGAATACTAACGGAGTCTCCTCGTCTTACGCAGCTACGATGATAGCTCCCACGACGACGACATTGATGTCATCGTCTATAGAAACTGTTGATTGTTCTTGAGTAACAGATTTTCTCATGTCACAGTTACGGACCTTGGTTTTGGAACACCAGACATATGCGGCGATAAGGGGGGGGAGCACTAGAATTCCGAACATCACCTTACTAACTGGTAATGGATGTGTCACAAGCCAGACAGCAACATTAAAGATTATATTCGGAGAGAAGTCGCGGATGATGCCCTTGCATCATTGGGAGCAGTAGGGGAGAATGCCAAGGGAAAAGGCTTGGAGACTCGCACAACCACCAGTGCGGGTCTCTTAGCGAAGATAGCTTCCCTGGAAGCCGAAATAACACGTCTACGAATGGACAGAGATACCCCTGGCACAGTCCAGCCTGCCGGGACAAATGTCATTGCAAGGCCGGACGCGAGGGCATCCATAGAATTGGAAGGTGAAGGAACTCGGCGCGCTACGTTTCCCGACTGGAGAACAGGCTGGAGGTCATGGAGGAACACGGACTGCCACGGGATTAGGCAGCGTTCGAGGATGCTGCTGCCCGTCATGCAGATACAGAATAGGTAAGTGGAGAAGACCCTAGGACATAATCGCTGAGCCGGAATGGACATACGAATCATTTTCATCGGTACTTTCCCGTAAGTGATACGAGTACAAGGACTATACTGAACTAGACTATGGTTGAGGGGTAAATGGTTGGGGAATGGAGTTTGATGTATTTCTTACGGAGTTGCGGCGTGATACTATACCACCCCAACCCCCTTGTGAGGTATGCTTCCTGGGCTCTGATGTGATAGAAGACAACATTCACATTCTCATATACGCAGCGGCCGCACATTGTCGCGCGCACTTGGCCCGAGTTGCTCGTAATGTACGAGCGGCCACGGCGGGGACGTGTCGGCATGGCGTTAAAAAATATCTCATGTTCCGAACGGGGTTATTGAAGATGAGGTGGGAAGACATCTCACGTGTTTGGAGTTATGAGTGTTATTGGAAATTGGGCTGCGGATATATGCCCCATATTCCTCAGCAGGACATGATTGGTGAAGCGAGCAAGAGGCTTTGTGAGCCCATAGACTTGGGGGTCCAATAGGACCGGACGCATACGTGGATCTGTTTGCACACGGAATTCCTAAAAGCGGTTCACCCGTCCAAGCACTAATCGTGCCCAGCGTTGCTTGACTTAGTGATCGAACGAGAACTAGTGCTGCGGGAACAGTGCGGCATGGCCGTTGATTATTGGCTATAATCAGATAACAATTCTCATTGCTCATTTCATTCAACAAACGACAGAGAGCATTTCTTCCTATAAATGGAACAGCAGAAAGCATCTTTGACCTCGACATAATACTTCGGTATCATGGACAGAATTTCAAGCCATTATATATGACATCGATAGACGTGACTAAGACATTCGACTCAGTGACCCATAACACCATATGGGATACACTAACCACAAAAGCCATTCCATGGCATCTAATCGGGTATATAATAATATAATGGACCCATACGTGAGAAGCACAACAAGGCTCACTTGCAGCAGATGGGAATTTGACCAGATTACTCCATTATAAGGAGTCAAACCAGGAAACCCCTTATCGCAAACTATCTTCAACATGATAATGATTGAGCTCCTCAGACTTATACCATCAGAAGTCGAAGTGATTGTTGTTGGTGAACACTACAATGTATTGACATTCACAGACATTTTGGTATTCTTTGCCTCCAGCCACCCCTCAATGGCTCCAAATATTACTAGACATAGCCACAAACTACTTGACGAAATTTGCCCTTACGATCAACACCAGGCAAATCGTTCATAATTGCCATGAAAATGTACCGCATATAAAAAATCGGTAGTTGACGGATCTACGCGATTCAGATGTTTTACAGGTATTATCGGCTCTATAAAGAGAAGACGAATGAAGATATTTGTGGGTTCCATTCACACTAGAAAGCCGATCGAGTCGTAGGGAAAATAAACAACTCACGTAAGTTCTGGAAACGCTTACTAAAGCGCCGCTCAAGCCCCAATAGAGACTGTTTGCGCTAAGGGTGATGGTACTACTCGGATTCTACCATCTTTTATCGCTCGGAATCACGTACTTCAGCTTTCTCAAGAAAAATGACAGCATGGTGCGCAAGGCAATGAGGAAATGGCTTGACCTTCCACGCTAACGCAAAAAACGGGGGACTGACAGTGCCATTTGTGAGATAGCTCATGAATAATTTGTTCCAGATTCCTTTTTTACTCTTCCGTCTCTTTTCCTCAGTACCGCCACTCCATAATTGTACACTCCCACAGAGAAACAAAAATGAGAAACAACAACTCTCCCCAAATCGAAGAAGAGACTACGTGGAGGAAGGGAGGAAATATGCTCCACTAAAGATATCGAGAAGAGATGGGCAAAACAACTTCATGACTAGATTGATGGAAAGCACGCAAATAATCATATAGTATAGCACAATAAAACCAGGGGATAACCGAAAATACACAAAGGAACACGATTCATATCGAGCAGACTTTGTCAATGCTGCAAAAATTAGGATAAACCCAATGCCAAAATGATCCAGGACTGTGAAAGAGAAGCTGAGTGGACCGTACATATCGAGCTGGATGTAGGATTCAGGATGCAGGATACAGGGTACCAGGGCTCTAGAGACATTACATCACTTCCTACAAAAGTGCTACAAAACGCATAGATCATGCATCGATAGACACAATGGCGTCGCAGCGTACATCAAAAAAGCCCTCAAGAAAACGCATTAAAACGGTTGAAGAGGAGCCTCAATTTGCAACAGAGACAGATCTCCGAAAGCCCGTTATAATCACCAAGAAAAATACTAAGGCGTTAGTTATTGATGCGCAAATCGTGGGCTAACATGTGAATGTCGAGGAAGCGCACAAAGAAGAAACAAGCGATGTAGAAAAGACTCCAGCGGCTTGCCACTCAATGCTAAAGGATAGGGAGCTTATTTGACCATTCGTCTCAAGAGTAATACCAACTTAATTATCTTTAGAAATAAATATTTTATTTTTTATTATTATTATAAGCAATGATACCACTCTCCAAATTTATCCAAATTTATTAATCGCATTACAAATTATGTTAACGACGCCAGTAACCGTGGGGCTTCAACAGAACATAGTTGCTCACCGATTGAAACTAATAAAAACTTATCTGCGATCATCGATAAACCAAGAGAAATTTTCTTCTCTGGCTATTTTGTCAATAGAAAGTGAAGTAGTAAATTCAATCGATTTTGATGATGTTATCAAAGATTTGGCGTCGAAAAATGTGAGAAAAATTATTTAACCCTTTGCACTCGGTTGTCCCCTCTAAGGGGGCATGAAAGTTTATTAGCAATTACGGAGAATAAACTTATTCCACCGCAATTCCTTAAGAAACACATGTTTTCCTGTAGTTTTCTATTAGATCATAAAGAAATCCGGAAAAAGAAGAAAGAAATTTACAAGAACTTAAATCGTATTTAAGCGTTGAATAGTAAACATCTTTTCAATAATAAGACAGTGTTGTGATTTCGTAATTTACCATTAGTAATTTCCAAGTCATTTTTTTATCCTTTCTTTCATTTTATAATTATTATTCTTTCTTTTTTATAAAACTGGCAAAACGATCAAACAACAGTGAGTCTCGTGATGTAAGCAAGCAGTAATGAAGACGAGTTTTAGGTAGACATTTATACAGACAGATTTAGCAAAATAAATATTCAAGTAGAAGATGATAGTGTAAGAT
Organism: Polistes fuscatus; assembly: GCF_010416935.1. Classification (NCBI taxonomy): domain Eukaryota; kingdom Metazoa; phylum Arthropoda; class Insecta; order Hymenoptera; family Vespidae; genus Polistes; species Polistes fuscatus. The sequence goes on along the minus strand of NW_025113086.1, from coordinate 126,671 downwards.
TCGTGAAAAAATCTAGGCCGCTGGACTGACTGAACTTGGATTCGAACCACGGATCTTTCGCTTTCCGGGCGACTGCTCTTTATTCATTGAGCTTATCCAGGGCCCACCATCCAATCTCTTCACGAATACTTATTTAAGTATTTGGCATAGTTTGACATACATCACCAAACAACCATACCACAAATCCTGGTGATATAAAAGAACCCATAGATTACTTTACTTTATATTTTACAAATGAATTAATAGACAATATAAAAAAAGACTATTATGCCAACAAGAAAATAAGAAACAAACAATTATCGCATAAATCAACTTGGCACAAGTGGCGCGACGTTACCAAGCAAGAATTCCTTGCTTTCATTATTCGTTATTCTAAATAATATGGGATTGATTCAGCTGTGCCAAATATTCAAGAATATTGGTTTACTGATTCCATTAGAAGAATTACTTTCTTTTCGGAGACTTTCAATAGGGATAGATTTCTACAAATCTTTTGGATGCTTCATTTGAAAAAAGATACACGAAGCGATAACACAATTAGAACTCATATGCAAAACGCCAGTAATTATTCAGAATATATAGATTCTAAATTTAGTGAATATTTCATATCAGAATAAAGCAATTACTGTTGATGAATCTGGGATAAAATTCAAAGGCAGAATATCATTTATAAAATACAATCCGAATAAGAAGCCGACCCAAATGGCGTATATGCATAAATGCACTAGCCGATGCAAAAACTGCAGACTTATCTTCTTCTTCCTCTTTTTTATTACGACTTTGTCTTGTTAATAGCATTTTTATTGTTATTTCTAGACGAGATTTATTGTTTTTACCGAGGGTAGGTTGCTAGCCTCACCCGTGAACCCTCTCCCTTTTATCTGGGCTTGGGACCTGCTCTAGATGTTAACTAAGTCTAGGTATGCAGATAGGTAATGCAGGTACAGAATAGGTAAGTGGAGAAGACCCTAGGACATAATCGCTGAGCCGGAATGGACATACGAATCATTTTCATCGGTACTTTCCCGTAAGTGATACGAGTACAAGGACTATACTGAACTAGACTATGGTTGAGGGGTAAATGGTTGGGGAATGGAGTTTGATGTATTTCTTACGGAGTTGCGGCGTGATACTATACCACCCCAACCCCCTTGTGAGGTATGCTTCCTGGGCTCTGATGTGATAGAAGACAACATTCACATTCTCATATACGCAGCGGCCGCACATTGTCGCGCGCACTTGGCCCGAGTTGCTCGTAATGTGCGAGCGGCCACGGCGGGGACGTGTCGGCATGTCGTTAAAAAATATCTCATGTTCCGAATGGGGCTATTGAAAATGAGGTGGGAAAACATCTCACGTGTTTGGAGGTATAAGTGTTATTGGGGAGAGTTGGGCTGCGGATATTTGCCCTATATTCCTGAGCAGGACATGATTGGTGAAGTGAGCAAATGGCTTTGTGAGCCAATAGACTTGGGGGTCCCATAGGACCGGACGCATACTTGGATCTGGTTGCACACGGTATTCCTAAAAGCGGGTTCATCCGTCCAAGTACTAACCGTGCCCAGCGCTGCTTGACTTAGTGATCGAATGGGAACTAATGTTGTCAGCGTGGTATGGCCGTTGACATTTTCAATAGTGCCAAATTTTGGCAGCATAACACATTTGATAAAATTTCTCGGCCAGCTCTTCCAGTAATCACAAGAATTCCATTGCATTTGTACGAAAGTTGATGGACTATTCTCCTGATGCAACAGCTACAACAAAAAGAAATGCAGAATATAAATTAAAGAAAATAATTAGACAAAGTTAACAAAGAGAAAGTACAGTAAAAATTGTTATTAACCCTCTATGGGTCAGTGTTATTTTCAGGTAACATGATAATTTTTCGGCATTTTACCAAATAATTTTAGTTTTTTTAATGAGATGGCATATACATCTTAATTTTGTAGTGTCTCCGAGACAACTAATACCAATATTCATGACAGTTGCTAATACCATCAACTTGAAATAAAAAAATAAATGTTATACAAGCTGTCTGCAGTAGAGGCAAGCAAAACCTTTTTTTTTTTTTAATTGATATTATTTATGCTTCTATCGATGTTTACTAAATAAAAAATTATGTACAATGTAGAACAGTTTAAGCAAAGTATTATGAAAAATTTGAAGGCTGATACAAATGAATACAATGAAATAGCAGAGAAACTACAAAATACTACTGAAGAAAAAGTTTTTTATACCAAAATAATTGTCGGCTTCATTTTCAGAACAGACAAACAAAAATTATCTAAAATTATTCAGAACAGACATAAAAAAATTATCTAAAGAATCATGCAATTGTTTTTGAGGAAATAAATGATGTGGTCGAAGAAAATGTTATTAAAAAATATCGTTGTTATTTTCTTTCATTCTTATAAAAAATATCTTGATTCATTCAAAGAGTTAAATGACGACAGGGAAGGGTCATCAAGTTCAATATTGTCAGCATAATATTTAGAAGATAAGATTCGTAATAAATTTGCTAGTAAAATTCAAATATTAAAATTCCATCATAAATAGTAATTGCACTTCATAGCATCACTACTATTAACGACTCATTATTCGATCCTTTAAAAGACTAGGATATTTTACAAACGGCAGCATCCATTTTACGAAATGAAATAATGTAGATCAAAAACTCTCAATTATTGGACAATCTGAGCAGTCAACGCTTAACCTTTTTTTTGTTACGTTTTGGTAAGTTTTTATGTTACCATTGTGAACCATGTAAATTAAATCTTTAGATAAAGAGTTGACATGGAAGTTTGAAATTATCGTAATTTCGACGTTTGCGATTACAACTTCTAATAACAGAACCTACGAAATCTGACACATTTAGTGGTATTGAATATTCACCCTGTATTAACCCTTTGCACTCGAGGCCTTTTTCGCTTGCGCGAACCAGCAACTCGAGACGATTTCGGCCAAATTAAGTAGACATTTTACAGGTACTTTAAAAACATTTATAAAGAAACAAGCGTATAGAAATAATAAAATATCATCAATTTATTCATTTATATGTCGAAAAAAACAAACTTTGATAAATACTACACTCTGTAATTAGTTTTGGTTGAGTTGACACTTGAAATCGGCCGGGCGCCGTATCAACGCCGCTCGAGTGTAAAGGGTTAAAGTAGAAATACTAAGTATTCAAGAAAATATAAATAAATATCCTTCATTTATCTCTCGGTTATATTCAAAACGTACTAACTGACAATTTTCATTGAATTTTTACAATTGTAAAAAGTTCACCAGTGACCACCGTGAAGCCATAGAAAAAACCGGGGCTCGGTCATATATGACTAACATGGCAGTCACCGCTTCCCGATGATTTCTTTGCGAGGAGAAAAGAACGTTATTGGATATTAGATACTTTTCTACGAAGGTTTTAAATAAACAAACTTAACTATGATTTCAATGCTTATTGGTCATTCCAATTCTTATGTCAGACTGTGAAAGTGGCCTCAATTCATTTATCTTATTCTTCGCTTTATTTTTATTTTTCACTTTGCCGGTTACCGTGACAGTAACAAAAATCTTTCTCAAAAATAAAGATAATAAAATATTATTTAGAAAATTCCAGTAAAAAGAAGAATTCCACGATTTATCTCCTTTAGGAATAGAATCTCAAAATTTAAATGAAATGAACAAAAAAAAATGCAATTCAATTTTGCAGATTTCAAATCTCGAAATAAGATCCTACATTTTATAACATTAAATCCTAGTATTAATAATGCAAGGACAAAAGAATTTAGAGAGTAATATGTACATAAATATATATAAAAATAAGAGAAAGTTAAGACGTAGATATTAAAGAACAATCGCTATTGAAAGTGCGTATTTAGATATTTTTAGAATAGTCAAAGACGTTTTTCTCGCAAGAAAAGCTTAAAAAAATGTTGTCCTTTTTTGTCATGTGTGAAGTAATTTGTTTTTGAAGTTATTGAAGTTATTTTCAATTTATGTATTAATTATCTACAAGGCTTTTCCTGACCAGGTAGTATTAGTATGAAAGTAGTTTTGATCAACCAAATGTTTTATTTTTTAATTAAACCATCTTCTTTCTCATCATAGGTTATCACAATCGCAAGAGGTCTCCATCGTCAAGACTTTTCTCGCCAGAAAAGCTTAACAATGTTGTCCTTTTTTGTCATGTGTTGAAGTAATTGTTTTTGAAGTTATTGAAGTTTTTTCAATTTATGTAAATTATCAACCAAAGTTGTATGCTACAAGGCTTCCCTGACCATAGTAAGTATTATATTAGTATGACTCAACCAAATGTTTTATTTTATTTTAATTAAACCATTCTTCTTTCTCATCATTTATCACAATCGCAAGAGGTCTCCATGCTGGAGAAATCTGTGCACAATATATGTACAAATAATAGATATGCTTATTAATTAAATTTATAAATTGTATTTAATATCTTAATTTTTATTATTTTATTGTATTTTCTACAAATGTAGCGTAATTGGCCCGCGGGTTAAAATCTTAGGTATTTTTGAAGTATTTTTGAGGTTATTGCAGGTTATATGTTTTGCTACGGCAAAAAGATTAAATTTTTACGTGCGTAAAGTACACATACTCGTGTTTTTTTTCACATATATTCATTAGAATGTATCGATCTTTCTATACAATAAAAAAAAAAACCTAGAAAAATCTTATTTTGCATACAAAAAACGTATTTTGAAAATTATACCATGATCTCGATTTTCCGTTAAACTTTCATTTAATCACGTCATTTATTAATCCCGATAATGCTAGTTAATTAAGGTCCTATTGCGTAATAATAAATAAATATATTTTTGTTAATAAATACAAAATATTAATGTTCTACCTCAATAATTATAAAAAAAAATACTTACTTTATATAATTATAATAAGCATAAAACAAGTATAAAATCTATAAATAGATTGATGATATAAAAAAATGCTAAAAAAACAATCACATTTTTGAAAATGAAAAAGAAAATATAGTCTATGTTCAGTTAAATATTACTAACTAAATATGCTAATCCGAATGCGTTCGTCAAACAAACTTTTTATGGAACCAATGCCCTAGTAAATTTAAAAAAAATTTCTCATAAAAAAAAACTGATTGTAGTTAATGACTTTTGGCTGAATATAAACATATTTTTTTAAAAATATAAAAATACTAAAAAAAAATTTTATTTACTAATAAGAATAAAATTTAAATGAGAAAAAAAAATGTACAGCAATAAATTTCTTTCATCTCCAAAGATATCAATTTTTAAACAAAATAATAATATTATTCGATAAACATATCTATTATATTAATACAAAAACCAAATTTTTATAAAAAATATTTCTGAATTTTTCTATTTCTTTCGAATTTTTATTTACACTCAGAGTAACTATGATGCAGCGCCTAGATCTCATATTCAACAAGATCCCCCTATTGGAGGTTCAATCGTTAGAATCTCAGCAAACTGTTAAGTTATCATCATGTGTATAAACCAACCTTTCCTGGAATCGAATCCAACCAACGAACGGGTCACCCATCCATCTCCTTTTTTTTTATTTTATATTTTTTTATAAGAAACAATACTTTTTTCAATTTTTTAGCCATTACTTTATGAAAAGCATCAATATAAGTGTTAAAAACTTTAAAAAAGAAGCATACTTTACAAAAACTCAATTTTTCCTATTAAAATTTTTAACGAACATAATTTGGATTAACATAAATGTTAGGTTAATAACTTTTAAACAAAAGATAATCTACCAAATTTGTATGTATCCATATAGTGTGTGGGTGTGTCCGAGCTACAGAAAAAATTGGCAAGGGGGAGGGATAATGTAAAGAAAATATTTCTATTATAATAAATTAAAAAAAAAATAAATATAATATTACATTATTTTTTTTTATATTATTATTTAAAAAGACTATATTAATTTTTATATTATTATTTAAAGATTATACTAAAGATTATTAAAGAAGAAGAAGAAGAAGAAGATTATTTAATTATTACATTTTATTATTATATATTATATATTATTTATTACTTAATTATTATATTATTTTTTTATTATATTATATTTATTATTATATATTATAATACGTATATATACGAGGTGTCCCATATAACTCTTTTCACGATTTTTTTTCTATAACCTGACAAAAAATACTTAAAACGAAAGTTGATCAGTTTTTGATTGACTGTACATTACAATAAAAAAAAGTTATAAAAAAATTTTTTGTTTATGTTTTCTAAGGCTACCATTATAGGGCCATCTCTTTTATAAGGCTACTTTCCCCCCTCTCCCTCTTGATCTACCAAATAATTTGCAACCTCAATGGAGTCAAAAATACATTAACTTCAAGAGCGTAGGAAGCATATCATGATTTTTTTTTCATTCATGCCCATGTAAAATTAGCAAAATTAAGTGAGGCAGAATTTTAAAAATCTACCGAGACGCTCCAATCAAATTACTTAAATGATTTATCAATAGCAGTTAGTCTAATGTAGTTAATATATTTTTGCGATGCTGAGGGAATAAATTGTTCAAATTTCAAATATAAAAAAATTGCGATGTTGTTAATAGTTAAATATTTCCCAACTTCTTTAAATTTTGCTGATGTTATATTACTACTTTATTTTTATTTTTCACTTTGCCGGTTACCGTGACAGTAACAAAAATCTTTCTCAAAAATAAAGATAATAAAATATTTTTAGAAAATTCCAGTAAAAAAGAACAATTCCACGATTTTATCTCCTTTAGCAATAGAATCTGAAATTGTAAATGAAATGAACAAAAAAAAAATGCAGTTAAATTTTGCAGATTTCAAATCTCGAAATAAGATCCTACATTTTAAACATTAAATACTAGTATTAAATGCAAGGACAAAAGAATTTCGAGAGTAAATGTGTACATAAAATATATAAAAAATAAGAGAAAGTTAAGGACGTAGATATTAGAGAACAGTAGCTATTCAAAATGCGTATTTAGATATATTTAGAATAGTCAAAGACGTTTTTCTCGAAAGAAAAGCTAAAAAAAATGTTGTCCTTTTTAAAATAAACATAGAGATCATACGACCCACTGTTATCCGCGATGGAACGAAGGGGGAGATTTCGAAGAAAAGGAACGTTTAGGTGAAATACGCCATAAAGAAAAAACGATAGATAATAGAGGAAGATAGCGTATATATAGATGTACCAAAAAAAACAACAACAGGATTGAGGATATAGAATTGAAGATTGTTTTTCAGAGTGTAGATAGAATATATTTGGTGACCAAATGTCATGAAGTTATGTTATGAAGTACGACGAAGGATTCTGCTAAGAAGTCTTTAAATAAATACATATAGTTATATGTATAATTCCTTTTCTCTTTTTTCTTTAATTGTTAAAAAACCTTATAATAAATATTATAAAACAATAACTATAAAATCAAAAAACAATATATATAGGAAATTTTTTTTTAACCCTACTGATACTCTAATTTACTCTTTACTCTGATATTGGTACTCTACTCTTTTAACTCTTACTCTACTTACTCTGATATTGGTACTCTTACTCTTTTAACTCTTACACTCGCCGATACTTTTTACACACGTTAATACACTCGTCAAACTCATCAAACTCATACTCATTAAACTCATCAATACACTCAGATTACACTCGTCAAACTCGTACCTGGTACTCTACTCTTTACTCTTACTCTACTTACTCTGATATTGGTACTCTTACGCTTTTTAACTCTTACACTCGCCGATACGTTTTTAACGACACGTTAACACTCGTCAAACTCATCAAACTCATACTTATTAAACTCAGCAATACACTCAGATTACACTCGTCAAACTCGTAGCCCTCTGCCCATCTCTCACCTTATATCTTGCTTCTATATTTATCCTACCATAATAAAGGAAGACATTTCTTATACCTTTATCTAATTGAAAAACAATTTTACTTATACTCGATTGTTCTTGAATATTCATATTTCAACGTCTCTTGCTTCTATATTTATTCTACAATAAAAAAGGAAAACATTTCTTATACCTTTACCTAACTGAACAACAATTTACGTACACTCGATTTTTCTCGAATATTCATATTTCAACGTCTCTTGCTTCTATATTTATTCCATCCCATAGATATATATATGATGTTGTAATTAATTATTTATGTTATAATCATGGTATCAGAATATGAATATTTTGGCGAATCTTAACGATAAGAGGTGGTAATGGGGAGAAGATGATATAAGTAGGGAAAACAAAGCATAAATGGAAATAAATCGCAAATTTATTTTTGCAAAAACCAGAACTAATGTAATCCGGTAAGCAGATCCTGCCACAAAAGTGTAAGCGAGAAGACAAATCACCTCACATTCGATAAGAGGATCGTTGATTTGTTCTCATCAAAGCTGAAATAATCCCTTACCTGACTTTGAATTGAGCTTTCAAGTTGAGCAGCTACTGCACCTGCAATTCCAGCTGCGAAACGGTACCAAATTGAGTAACGTAAAAATTGACTGATATGAATTATCTTTTGCACAAGCAATTAAAAAAAGGTAGACTGAATTTAAATGAACTAACTATACTCGGGAGACCAAGGTGGCGAAAGCCGTTGAAAAAAGCCAAGAACAAAATTGCTTCTTAAAACACTAGTTCACGTTATCACCTTCTAAGACGGAATGAATGTGAAAATTGCCGGAAAAGAAGAAGCGCGGGAGCTATCACAGCGCAGGCGCAAGCAAAGCTCAATTTTCTTCCTAATAGGTTGTACCGGTAGATGCTGTCACCTCCCGGTAATAAGTCGCATTTAAAAGAATAGACGGGCGCTTTGATTCTCCAACAGAATATGATTCATACAGTTATTCCAAATATGAATCTATATGTAGGTACATATATATCATATTAACTGTTTTCTTGTTATTAGAATAACATCTGTTATTAATAAATGTGAATAATTTTGGTAATATATTCTTTGACCAAAAAAAAAAACTTTTTCAACGAACGTAAATCTTTTGTAAGAGTTAAATAATACATGGATTTTAGTATAGTATATATATATATATATAATAGTATTAATATTAGTATATTAATTACAGTATTAGTGTAAAGTTTTTTTATTATTATTTAATATCATTAATAGCTGTATGTAATATTTGAAGAAAAGCGAAAAAGAATTATATATAACTATATATACATTTATTTAAACAGATATAGTAGATAAAGAAAAAAAATATATTTGATAGAATTGTAAGTGTCTATAATCTCTCGAATCATTAACTAATTATCGTCGTATTTTGCTCTATTTTTCACGTCGTACTTCTTAACACAATTTTTGAAGTTATACTTCTTTTTGTCATATATATTTATATACGTACATCATACCCCTCTATCGTCTATCATCGTTTATTTTCAGCGGATTTCTTTTTAACCCTTTGCGGACCGAGCTCTCTTCACCGTTTCGTCGCAGCCGTTCCGCGCTGCATTCGCAAGTTTGTACCAGTAAGTTTGTATCTGCACAGATTTCACCAGTCGCTAATCCGCTTGGTAGCGTTTACTTTGGAAACCATTTATGATCTTACTAACTTTACTGACCTTACTAATAGAAATTAAAAACCTAATAAATATGTCTGAACATAATGAGTACATATTCAACCTCTACAACACAGTAACATAATTATTTTTGTTTTTGGTTCTAAATTTTAAGGAGATTAGGAGAAGAAAGGAAGAAACTCCCGTGAAATATGAAATTAACGAATATAATCATTTTGATATAAACTAGAAAGTAATTTTTACGAATTTAAAAATTTCTTACAGTTACAAAGACAATTTGTAATTTTAAAGTTTTATTAGGATATATTTATTCATATATTTTATGTATAAATATATGTAGAACAATTAGCGTTTTGAATTAAACGAAGATTACTTTATTATATTTGGAAGATTGTATTTTATAAACGTCTTTATGTTTTGGTATTTGATTATTTTTTCTCTTATATCATACATATTCTTCGAGAATGTAATAGTCTTAAATTTTTTATTTAAACAGTCGATTATACTTCGCAATTTATATAAAAGACCATTATTTTTGTCTACAACTTCGTTGTTAGTGAAATGTAAAAAGCGAGAAAGTTGGACAAATCTCCAAAATGGCATTGTGTTTCGAAATATGGTAGTCTCGACTATGTTTCTGTTAGACTAATAAGATTGAACACTTGATTTTTTCACTCGTAACATCAAATAGATGAAACAAAATGAGCTATTGTTTCATTTATATTTTATCTCTTAAACTGTCTTCAAACTTTTTTAATTTGCGAATTTCATCTTACAATTAGATCGTTTGACTCGCGTAATGATTAGATTCTTTCATAACGATTTTCCAAAAGTATCGTAATAGTATTCCATTTACCATTTGTAAAGCAAATGACATTTGTTTAACCGTTATGTTTATTCTAGAAATTCGTGAATATTACCATATTTTGCTCATATTTTCAATGTCTCTTCATATACATTCCTCTTAGAGATATAAGATTAATTTCGCAATCATTTTTACATTCTTCCTTGTTATCAGATATGATTTTACATTGCTTCCGAAGTGAAAAAACAATTTCATAGAAATCACTATTACTATCTTCATTATCTGTTGTAATTACTCGTTTTCATTGAATATTTGTAGAAATAATATCACTAAGAAAACTATCGCTTTCCAATTTACAATTTAATTATGAAAATAAAATGAATTAATAAGATTTTTTTAAATTTTATAGTTTATTTAATAATTGTTTATTAATTTCCCTTAGAAATAAAAGAAAAAAATCAGAAAAATGAAAGCAAATATATGTAAAAGATTATATACAGTGTGCGACAATAGTATTCGTACAATAAGTATGGGAAAAGAAAAAGATCTGTATTTTCTACATTATTAATTGTAATATAATACATATGTTGGCATGTTATATATGTTAATATTAGTAGCAAGTAATATAAATATAAACAAAAGTTAACTACATATAAATTTTTGTTAATTCAACTCTGCAATTTTTTCTAAATAAAAAATTATTTTTAAAAAATTCTCTGGAATTTAGAAGAAGTAGATATTAATAATTTTTAAAAATTTCAATAATTATGGGTTCATTGTTTTGAATTTTCAGTATTATTTTTTTTTTACTTTCTTTTTTTGTTTCATTCCTTTTAATATCTGCATCACTTTCACACTTTAAATGAACTTTAATATATTTAAATATATACATATTTTATTAAGATTACATCAACATGCGACTATCCACATACGCAACATCTACAAAACGATCTTTTAAAGTTTTAAGCATACTTATATCCTATGTAAACTATAAAATATTATGTTAAAAATAAATACATAAAAATAGTACACACAGATGAAACTAATACAGTATAGATAATAAATATATTGAAATATTAATACAGTTAAAAATATTAATACAATTGTAATAATTAATATTGAAGACATTTATCTTGCAATTGTGCATATCGCATTTGTAGTATACATTCACGTTCAGTTTGTTCGTTAACATCTTCAATAAGAGCATTGACTCTTCTTAGAACTGCTGCTTCCTCTTGATTTTGTAAAAATTTATATATCGAAAGTTCCAAATGGGCTTCTTCTATTTGTTTCCACAAGTCGTGTAAATGTTTAATTAAGACTTGCGTTCTGGTCTAAAAAATAATGCTATTATGAAATATGGAAAAAGCCAATAGAGTCGTATAGCCTCATTATTAGATAGAAAATCTCCACGACAATGTAAAGCACGTTGGTATGAATGGCTTGATCCAAGTATTAAAAAAATAGAATGGAGTAGAGAAGAGGAGGGGAAGCTATTACACTTGGCGAAAATCATGCCAACACAGTGGAGAACTATAGCTCCTATTGTAGGACGTACAGAAGCACAATTTTTGGAAAGGTACACATTTTTATTAGACCAAACACAAAAAAAGATGATGAAGACGATGCAGCTGACGATTTTCGTAAACTAATTCGGGGTGAAATGCATTTTAATCCAAAGACGAAACCTGCCAGAGCTGATCCTATAGACATGGACGGGGATGAACTAGAAACGTTATTCGAGATTCGTGCAAGACTATACATTCACGTTCAATTTATCTATCAACATCGTCAATAAGAGCATTGACTCTCCTCGTAACTGCTGCTTTCTCTTGATTTTGTAAAAATTTAAATGTTGAAAGTTCCCAATGGGCTTCTTCTATTTGTTCGCACAAGTCGTGTATTTGTTTTATTAATACTCGTGTCCCGGTCTAAAAAAAAATTCATCTTAAGATTAGAACTAATGTCAATATTTAACTATATATATTAAATAATTACCTGATAACCTCCTGTTAAAACTTTCAATTTTTTTTCTATTCTGAAGGCTTTTTTAGCTTCACCAGTCATATGCATCCGATTTTCTTCTAATTTTCTTTTGCAAGTCTCTATTCTATCTTTTTTAGGCTAAGGTTGCTCTTGTATACCGCTTTTATGTTTCCAAATATAATATCTGCGATAAACATTCTTCCCACACCGTTGTATATGCATCTAAACTTAAATCTCCATGTGCCATATACCATTCTTAACAACATTTATTTCATCGGTGATTAATTTTTTCGCTACATCCAATTTCTCTTCCTCAAAATTTATATAAGGATGTTGTTCGAGATACGCTTGTGCTTGAGCTAAAGAGTTGGAAGCACTCTTTCTATTCTGTTGTATAGGATTTTGAAGCGCATCATATTGCATCATTGTAATCATTTCCCTTTTAATTAGCTCTTCTACCTGCTGCAAATCCGTTAGTGGAGTATCCATGACAGGGATATTACTCAAAATATTTATATTAACGTCAATTAGCCTTGGCAAATCCCGTTGTATAACTTCTAATTTACGAGCTAATTCTCTTTTCTTTTGTTCCAGCAATTGTTGTTGTCTAACATCTATATCAGCTTGATCCTCAACTAAGTCATTTGTAGGAGTAGAGGTATTTTCATCTATAGTCTCATCATCAGGAACAACTATTTCGTAATCATTTCGTGGTGCTGGCAATGCTATCAAGCCTGCACGTAATTGCTCTTTAGCTTGTTTCTTTATCACTGGTGTTCTTGATCCAGCAATACCTTCATCTGGATTAATACTTAGTTTATCGCGTACTGGTGTTGCCAAAACTCTATTTTGCAGTCGTGAAGATGCTGGTATATTAAACGAATTAAAGGGTGTTCTATCGCTACGCTGAAAACGGAAAGGAGTTGCTAGAATAGCATTTGGAGTCGCAATAGCATTTGTTACAGGTACAACGCCAGAAAAATCAGAATTATTTAACGGTGTGTTTAAACCACCTTTCAATGGAGTATCAACACGCGTCAGTGTCATAACGTTTTGAGCTTCTTGAAGAATTTTATCTTGCGCAGCTGGAGTTCTGGAAGTTACAGCAACATTCGTTGGAAGAGAATAATCAGCTAATAAACTATCCGATAGTGTAATTCCACTTTCGGTAGCAACTTCACGTGCAATCTCTGATGCACATCCAAGTTTAACCACTTGTTGTAACTCTTCATCAGAGATCTGTGATTCGGGTAAAACAAGTTTACTTATTTTCTTCACTGGTTCTTCATTATTAAGCATTCCCATTGGAATATCATATTCTTTTCGCTGCTTCAGTTTTTGATTATTTTTCCTACGTTCCATTTCTTCCTTTTCCTGCTTATGATCTCCATCTAATTGTTGTTGTCTCATTTTAGAAAAATTTATTGCAAGTGGATCTATACATTCCTTAGAAGTATCATAAAATCCTGGAGCAGGACGTTTTTCAAGAGGTATATCAGAGTTATAATTTAGTCCACACTTTCTCTTATTCTTTTGCGACACTGTGATTCCAGCAGCGCGTAGTTCCCTATGCTTTTGGCAAGCTGCAAGCCTGCGTGCTTCTTCTAAATGCTTTTTGCGAGTTTATCGTTTTGCTTTTTTTTCGTTTGCAATCTTAACATGATTTTTTTTCAGACCAGGGCATAAGTCTTAATAAAACAATTTGTATATTTAAATTTTTACAAAATCAAGAGGAAGCAGCAGTTACGAAGAGAGTCGATGCTCTTATTGACGATGTTGATAGACAAACTAAACGTGAATGTATAGTCTTGCACGAATCTCGAAAAACATTTCTAGTTCATCCTCATCCATGTCTATAGGATCAGCCCTGGCAGGTTTCGTCTCTGGATTAAAATGCATTTCACCCCGCTTTTGTTTACGAGGATCGTCAACTGCATCGTCTTCAACATCTTTTTTTTGTGTTTGGTCTAATAAAAATGTGTACCTTTTCAAACATTGTGCTTCTGTACGTCCTACAATAGAAGCTATAGTTCTCCACTGTGTTGGCATGATTTTCGCTAAGTGTAACAGCTTCTCCTCCTCTTCTCTACTCCATTCTATTTTTTTAATACTTGGATCAAGCCATTCATACCAACGTGCTTTACATTGTCGTGGAGATTTTCTATCTAATAATGAGGCTATACGACTCTATTGGCTTTTTCCATATTTCATAATAGCATTATTTTTTAGACCAGAACGCAAGTCTTAATTAAACATTTACACGACTTGTGGAAACAAATAGAAGAAGCCCATTTAGAACTTTCAACATTTAAATTTTTACAAAATCAAGAGAAAGCAGCAGTTACGAGAAGAGTCAATGCTCTTATTGACGATGTTGATAGATAAATTGAACGTGAATGTATAGTCTTGCACGAATCTCGAATAACGTTTCTAGTTCATCCCCGTCCATGTCTATAGGATCAGCTCTGGCAGGTTTCGTCTCTGGATTAAAATGCATTTCACCCCGCATTAGTTTACGAAAATCGTCAGTTGCATCGTCTTCATCATCTTTTTTTGTGCTTGGTCTAATAAAAATGTGTACCTTTCCAAAAATTGTGCTTCTGTACGTCCTACAATAGGAGCTATAGTTCTCCACTGTGTTGGCATGATTTTCGCCAAGTGTAATAGCTTCTCCTCCTCTTCTCTACTCCATTCTATTTTTTTAATACTTGGATCAAACCATTCATACCAACGTTACATTGTCTTGGAGATTTTCTATGTAATAATGAGGCTATACGACTCCATTGGTTTTTCCCATATTTCATAACAGCACTTTTTAAAATTTCATCCTCTGTGCTAGACCAAACACCACCTTTTATCATTACACACGGCATTTTAAATACTAGTTTTAAATAAAAAAATAAAATACTGTTTTTAATAGTAACACGCCAACACTCACCGTATCAAAAGAGCGCCTACCGGCCCTTTCTGTCGCCTATATATACTTATCACCCCCATCTGTCACTTTTCGTCACTTCGTTTCGAACCTTCGCGAATTTTCGATTATTTTCACTTCTAAGGAATCTAGAACCTTCTCTTACTTCTGTTTCGAGAATGTTCGAGAGGTTTCGGAACGTTTAAATAATAGACGTTAAGCGATGCCAGGTTTCAAACAACAATACGTACTTTCGCCTAAAGAGACAGTTTATTTCTCCTTCATCTGACAACAAACTCACATATGTTCACACTCATACTCACACTACGCACACACGACAATAAAGGATTACATTTCCTTAGCGGTGCTAACGAAGAAATCGTCTAATGATATTTCTAGAAACATCGATGCACAAGTTTCATAAATTTTCTACCATTCCCACATATATAGGAAGTCGCCCCCCTCCCTAGTAGCGGACACCTAAGGTTTTTAGGAAATAAAATATAAACTATTTCGAAAAATGTAACTTTATTTATTAATTATGTAAGTCAATAAATTTTAGAATCAATATAAATTAACAAAAATACAACTTCTATATAATCATATTTAAAAACAGACATTAAACTTAGGTGAAAGAGGTGAAAAAATATAAGATTCCTGGAAGTGGCACAGACAGACTTCCAGGAAATTTGTAAACAACATCAAACTGATAAAACAAGATTATGAACAAAAATATTTTTTTTTTTCCAACTTTTTTGGGTATGCATTGTATTGTTTTATTTTAATTTTGTATTTGTATATTAATTTGTATTGTAATTTGTATTGTAATTAATTTATATTTGTAAATTAATTTGTATTTGTATTGTATTTAATATTGTATTGTTTTATAATCTTTACTTGGTTCAATGAAAAGACTTTTTCCTTTATTGATGACACTGTATGTACAGATACAAGTACAGGTAAATAAGTATATTTTCTCTAGAATATGAAACAATTTTATAACTATTGTTGCGAAAAGTAGATAGAGAAATTAATCAGATAAAATAATCAAACGAATAATACGTCATAGAATCTATCTGTTACCAAATAATAAAATATATAATAAGTTTTCTAACGAAATTTTATTTAAAAGTTGGAAAAGTTACATATTTATTCGTTAATGTTACTCATTGTTAAATATAAATATAAACATAATATAGCGTTAATTATATTTTATATATCCTTAGATTCAAATTTTGAAATATCTAATTTGAAATATATTTATTTTCTTTTTTGACTTCTATCGAGTCTTCTTCGAATGTTTACAATTTATAAATATATCTAATACGTTCTAAATACTACTTACAGTGACTCACAAAAGTATTTGAACATTTGCCCCATGATATATTTTATTAATTATAATAAGTATATTATGGAATATTTACCGACATATTATTAATATTGGATAGAATTATGACTCTCTAGATTATACAGGTATAGTTTCAAACAAATCGAAATATATATTCAATAGTTATGATTTATTTCTTACAAACTTAACGATTGCTGAAGCCACAAAAGTATTTGAACAGATAATTTTTAAGCCTTTAATGTTTAATAGGACCACCTTTAGCACGAATAACATTTTTTAAGCGATTATGCATACTCTTTACTAAATTTTCCGTAAAACTTGGTGATATAGAACTCCATACTTCGAGTATTTTGTCTTTCAAATTTGTTTTTGATGTTATATTAAATTTTGGTAATTCTTTTCCTATTATTGCCCACAGATGTTCAATCGAATTAATATCAGGGCTTTGTGGTGGTGTTATTATTAAATATAAATAGATCTACGATACATTACACATTCTTAAAAAATCGAAATCTGAAGGAATTATAGGAAATAAATACTGTTCAGGTCAACTAAAGAAGTTAACGGAACGAGAAGAAAAAGCTTTGATCCGTCTTTTGGGTTATGTAATAGTCCTACAAGTTTTTTACGGTACATAGCAAATATTTTTAGGAAGCTTATCTGCCGCAAAGTTGTATTTACGTATGTTGACGATATAATCGTACCGGTTACCAATGATTTAGATTCTTTGTCAAAATTAAAAATATGTTCGTTGAAAAAAGATAAAGGAAAAACCGACTTGTCGCTAACGGCAGATATATAAAGTAGAGAGAGTAATATACAGGAGTGAGAGAAAATAAGGTAGAGAGAGTGATACAACGACCTTTTTTGTAGGAAATTGAATTTTCTACAAGTTTATCATTCACATTTTTTTTCTGTAGCTCTTTTTATTCACGAGATAAATGCGAAAAAACGCGAATTTCATGGAAAAATCAAATTTAGAGGCCTGTACTACCTCGCCAGTTCGAGTTACGGCTTGGCCGCAATGGACACTTTTATAGAGCATTCGATTTTGAAAAAAACCCGTCCATGGTCGAAGCGATGCTATGAAATGCCACTGAGCTATAGAAATTTAAAGATATAAAATCAGAGTTTCTGTGTTTTTTTAATGGGAAGTCTTTACACGCCTTGGTCGAGGACTTAATATTAATATTAAGGGCCCAAACTTTAAGGGAATTTTTTTTTGAGTACTTGCAACAAAATTTCACGATGAGACTGAAAAAAAAAATAGTTGAAAAAGAAAAGCACCCTAATGTGAATGTTTGTTCTCCCTGTTTTCGTTATTCTTTTATTTTTGGCATAACTTCGTTTATAGTAGTACTGTCGACAGCCAGAGTTACATTTCAACAAAACAAATTTTCTCAAAAATGTTTAATTTTTTAATTTTTTTTAAATTTTATAAGGATATGGATTCAACCGATATTCATGTAATTTTTTAATATGAGTATAAACTTGGTAATAATGGTGCAAAATCTGCACGCAATATAAACCAGACGTTTAGGAAGAATACTGGTAACGATCGAAAAGTGCATCGTTGGTTTGAAAAACTTCGGTCTCGTGAATTTTCCCTTCAAAACGAACCGCGTCGAAGACCCAAAACGTCCGTGAAAAACGATATTTAGAAACGAATTCAACTTTATCTACAAGGGAATTTCCTACCAGAATGAAAATTGATCATACAACAATATTGCGACACCTTTCTGAAATTGGCAAGGTGAAAAAAGTGGATAAGTGGATACCGTACTAACTAACCAAGCGAAATAAACTGGATCGATTAAACGTATTCTCATCATTACTAACCCAATTTTTTCAAATAAATGAAAATATGAAATTTTGGCGCACCTATCTTATTCATCGGATCTTTCGCTAACTAACTTTCATTTTTTTAAACTTTACAACAATTTTTACGTGCTAAACAATCTAAAGATGAAGGCAGACTGAAAAAATACATATCAGAGTTTATTGATTCTAAAGATCAGAATTTCTTTAAGACCGACTTCAGTGCATTATAATCTCGTTGGGGAAAGTATATTGAAGCGAATGGAGCATATTTTGATTAAATAAAACGCTTTTGAAAAAAAATGCAGTTTTAAATATTCACTTAAGAATCCGACATTTCATACGCACCAACTTAAAACTTTGGTATCCTAAAGAATATCAAATTACTATTTAAGCACATTGAAAAGAATACATTATCGCGCACAGGCACAGACAGACATACGGACTCCCACCAACTCCCCACCAACAACAACCCATACCACGCTACCATACACACACACACACCACAAACGCGCCAAAAGAAGTATAACTTCCAAATATAAAATCCATAGTTATATTTAAATACCAGAGCATTTTTTAAAAATAATTTTTTATTTATAAAATATTACAAGAATTAAATTTAAAAAAATATATATAATTAAAACTTTTGTTTATTTATATAACTTACTATTAATGTTAGTAAGTGACACATGCAAATATATATATTATATTAAAATTAATAATGTAAAAATACAAATCTTTTACTTTTCACATACTTACTGTATTGTCAAGATAATAGAAATTCGAGAGTAAAAGTGTACATACATATAAGAACAAGAGAAATTTAAGACGTTAATATTAGAGAATTATCGGTATTGAAAGTGAGTATTTAGATATTTTTAGAATAGTCAAAGACGTTTTTCTTGAAAGTAAAGCTATAAGAAATGTTATTCTTTTTTTCATGTGTAAAGGAATAAGAGAGTTGTAAGGGTGTATGTCCGTGCGTTTTTATAACGTACATAATCGTACGTAAACAGAGATTATACGATCCGCAATGGAGCGAAGGGAGAGATTTCGAAGAAAAGAAAGAAGGTAAGGTGAAATACGCCGAAAAGAAAAGACGAGAGACAATAAAGGAGGATAGATAAAGTATATATAAATGTAACGAAAAAAACAATAGATTAAGGATAGGGGATTGAAGACTTTTCAGAGAGTACACTGAATATGTTTGACGTGACGTTATGTTAAGAAATACGACGAAAGATTCTATTAAGTCTTTAAATATATATATATAGTTATATATATAATTCCTGTCCTCTTTTTTCTTTAATTGTTAAGAAAAGCTATTAATAAACATTAATAAATAATAATATAATAAATTAATAAGAAGAAGTCTTATAATAATCTTTATATAATATAATATAATTTGTTTTTTTATGTAATGCAAATTTTTTTTCTTTATATAATAAGTTGTTTTGTTTTTTTGGAGCCTCAAAACTATATTTTGCGGGATGGATGGGGGCCGAACATTTATACCATTATACTAAATAGTAACGCCATAAAAAGGATTAGCATAAACTAAAAAGTCTAACAACATTAACTATTTAAGTACCAAAGGTTCAAAAAATACGATCAAAGCCGAACAGCATAATAGAGCTTTAGGAATGAAATGAGAAAAGATCCAAGCAGCGCGATAGGGCTTATCTTTACCTATGTAAAGAAAAACGAGATCTCATCTTCGTAGTTCGTACTTGTCAGTTTTTGTCAGTTTATTGTCAGTACTTGTAGTTTGCGTACAATATAAAAAAAGAATTCATCTAATATGTTTTGATAAACACCAATGTTTTAAATGATAAATATTACTTTCAATTAAATATTGTTTGTTTTCAAAATTTTTCATATTTTTAATTTGTCATGTTTATATTTTATGAAATACTCTATTATATA
This sequence comes from Polistes fuscatus, assembly GCF_010416935.1. Taxonomy (NCBI): domain Eukaryota; kingdom Metazoa; phylum Arthropoda; class Insecta; order Hymenoptera; family Vespidae; genus Polistes; species Polistes fuscatus. The sequence goes on along the minus strand of NW_025113086.1, from coordinate 106,306 downwards.
TTATATAATAAATAACAACGAAATACAAAATGTATTACTCGGATTATATATGTATGCTACCAATAAAGTGCATAAATTAGTTATTCTAAAAATTATCTAGATAATCTGCACATTCCCTACTAGGCACTCGTTAAATTGAAAATAAAATCTTTGCTGAAACAACAAAAACGTTTCTGTATGCTTAAATTAACATAATGTTATTTATTTATTTTTCGATATCTAAAAAATCAAGTTAATATACAATCAAACAATCAACAAATTAGTTGATAGAATTAATCATCTATCAATTAAAAAACTATAATAGAAAGAGAATCAAACGGTTTAAATTATTATTACAATTAAGGAAATGAATTTGCAAAACAAAGAAAATTATGCTTATTTAATATTGCAATCTAAAGATTGGTGACATTTTACATCACATAGCAATTGGTTTTTATGACAAGCACGCCTATTTGTGGTACATTTAGATTTGCACTGTAGACTGTGCCAAATGAATCGACTATTTTTTTTTTCGGTCCCATATCAAAATTTCGTTGAGAGTGACGAAAAAAAAATTGTGTCAAAATTTGAGCTCTCTATCTTCATTTTTCAGTTAGCGCTCGCTAAAATAAGAATTTTCGCCAAAAAAAGTTTTTTTTCACTTATTTTTTGGTTATAGACAATTCAATATACCAAATATAAAAAAACCCTTGGTATGGTTTTGTAGGAAATTAAATTCTCTACAAAGATGATTTTTTATCGAACTTAAAAAGTCAACAGCTTTTTTTTTATAGCTGATTAAATTACATTTCGTTCTATAATTTTCATTTTTAATTATTGATGAACACTTATTAAACTACTTCCTAACGAAAAGAACATACTAATGCAATTTTTCTAGGAATATTTATGATCTAAAAAAATAGTTTTTATGCCGTAATGAATGTAAATACTGTTGAGTAATTTATATTCTTTACTTTTAAAATAATGAATTACATGTCAATTCTATTTTTTTTTGTTTTTCACCTTATTGATTCAAAATTCGGTGAAATTTTTCTGTTTACAGTAAGAATTGCACAAACCTATGATTGTATAAAAATCATTAGTATTTTAATAGAAATAGATAATTACTAAAAACGAAATATCTTAAAAAATTTTAATAAATTAAAAAATTATGCTAATCTTTATTATTGTCTTATTCATATGTTTTACTAGTTTTTTGTTACAATTGGGATATTTTTTGCGATGCTCAGCAACAACTTGTAATAAAAACTGTTTTTGTTCTTCATCACAAGTGAGACTATCATTATTTATCAATTAACGCTACAGCTCTTTCGGCAATATCATTTACAACTTTTATCGATCGAACAATTTTTAAAGAAGCCTGGTACTCGTCATCGAATTCCCATTGATCTACAGGTAAATCAAGAAAACTTGTAGATAACCGAACTTCTCGAATAAAACCATCGACTTTTGAGTAACAAAATCACTTATATCTTTTGAGCCGAATGATTTTAATCTTCTTGTTTCAAACATAACTTTCTCGTATTTTCTGTTGTACTCTGTCGATTTTTATTGCTTGAACCATTTTATCTTGATGGCCGATGGAATTCTTTCATCGAAGAATGATAATGCCACAAGATCTTCGGCCAAGTACCAGAGATGTCTAAGAAATTTAGTTGATGCAGCTTCGGAAAATTTTACGTTTATGTGTTTAAAATCTAATATACTTAAGAAACATGAAATCCTGATACGGAGCGTAGATACTGATTGGTGGCATTATACCAACCTTTGATATAAACATTGACAATAAAGATACAAACTTGTGTTAGTTTAGGAAGCTCGACTTTAGCAAGTTTAAATTGACTTTTAAATAAATAAATTTTTAAGCAGTAAATTGCTTTTGACAGCCATCGAGCATGATGGTGTGCGCCAGGAGTCTTGAAAGAAATACCTTGAGGTGGAACTTCTCCCAAAAATACAGACCAAAGTAAGAGCTCTTATAATCCCCTCTAGGTTGGAATTCCTAAAATAATCAGAATATTTTTATTGATCCGTTGATGATAGTTGTCGTATAAAAACAAAGTGATATTTAATTGATTAAGTTTACCTTCATTTGATATAAAATAAATTCCAAAATATCTTGTTTTTTTTTCACACAACATTTGCTTGACGTTTTAGATCATCCATTCCTGTTTCAAACTGGGACTGATCGATCGTGGACCATTCTCGTTTGAATCGATTAAAAACTGCCGGAGTTGGACCACAAGACACAGGCCAGACAACTTCAACAACACTTTTTAAAACTAGCTCATAAATATGATGCCGACAGGGAAACCAGAGCAATTTTTCATTCAAAGCTTTCTCAATGTATACTGCTGCTTTCTCATCACCTTTAAAACAGTCAATAATGATCAATACAAAAAACCAATGAGAAAAATCCAATGACGATAAAGCATAATTTTTGGCTTAGAGCACTAGTTTTAATCTAGTTGCACAAAAATGTAATACCTGAGTTAACGTAGGCAGTGTCGAAGCACATTCCTTTAACATTATTGACAATGTCCCATCGTTTTAACTCTGCGACTATCGATTGAGCTTGATTAAATCCTGTACCACTGTTTTAATTTTGGAACTGCTAGAAGTTGTTCATATTTAGACCTGATAAAACTAGTGGCAGCCAATGTCCCATCGTTTTAACTCTGCGACTATCGATTGACGCTTGATGAATCCTTACCACTGTTTAATTTTGGAACTGCTAGAAGTTGTTCATAATTTAGACCTGATAAAACTAGTGGCAGCCTCAACTTCTGAGTAAACCACAATCTGGGAGCAATTTACCGTCCCAGTGTAATACTAATTCTGCTGGACAGCAGAATATTATGTTTTATATCTGTCGCCATCATTTTTCTCATTTTATTACGATTCTATGTATTAACCTATGGCTAAACATTAATTTTGTTAGGATCATGGCCCAAACTCTTGCGACAGCGATAACGATATAAGCAGCATTTCTGCTAGAGACATTTGATCTGTCCAAAGCTGATGATAATTCGGGAGTCATAACATCTATTTATTTTCATGTGAACTTTGCGAAAGTTCGTCCTTCAAAATTAGATATCGTTCTTTTTGGAGCTCTGTGAACAAGAACTAGATGATCTGCTCAATTCTCCAAAAGAAATAGATGTGTCAGATAAAGCTTGACTTAAGACTGAAAAAAAATATTGAATGATTAGATTTTTAAATAATAAGCTTTAAGAAAAATTAGATTTTAATGTCTTGTCAGCATATAAGAAGTTTATAATAATTACCATTTTCATCAATATCGTTCTCTATTGGTTCAAGAGGAAAACTCTCATCTTCTACGTCATCTGGTATCGGTGTTAACCGGCCTTTACTTCTTCTTATTAACGAAAACAGTTTTTCAGGACAGGAGTCATGAGATATATCTTTTTTTAATCTCACATCAAATAATTTATTTAGTTTATCAGTAAATTTTTTTATTTTCAACAGATGAAACTCCGAATGTTTTTTAAGTCGACTTTTATCTAAATTTCTCCATTCTGTAAATAGCATTTCCATTTTTTTAATTGCATGTTGATGTTTTATCAATGGTGTATTCATATCACTCCAAATTTCTTGAACTTCTTTTATAATCTCTGCAGCACATTCACGAACTGTCTTCTTTAAGATCTTATACTTAAACATAAAATAATTCAAAACATCGCCATTTTTAGGCAGCTTGTGTGATGGCAAATTATTATGAACGGCACCCAAAAGATAAACATTGTTCAAACTATTTTCCGACATAACTAATAAATCTCTACAAAACGAGTAACAATTAATCTCCGAAGATATCAACAATATAGTCTCAAATTTTAAAATAAATACTAGTCAGCTGTCAATGTAGCCAACTTTATCTAACCAGCTGTGACGTATATGTTAACGACATCTATTAAATCATGTTTGTAGTTTCACACTGGCGGGGTTTTTAAAACTGCCGTTTCGCGTTACGAGGGCTATAGAAGAATTCGTTGACGAATAAAAATGACAGAAAAATATATATTTTATTAATTTTAAAGCATGAATAATTTTCAAGTCAATGAGACTTATAACTAAAAAATTAATCTTTTTGTCTTCATTTTATTTGGTGATAAAATTTTTTAACTTCTATAGTACCGTACTACAATCAATTAAAGTATAAAACTATTTTTTTAGATCATAAATATTCCTAGAAAAATTGCATTATTATGTTCTTTCGTTAGGAAGTAGTTTAATGAGTGTTCATCAATAATTAAAAATAAAAATTACAGAACGAATTGTAATTTAATCAGCTATAAAAAAAAAGCTGTTGATTTTTTAAGTTCGATAAAAAATCATCTTTGTAGAGAATTTAATTTCCTACAAAACCATACCAAGGGTTTTTTTATATTTGGTATATTGAATTGTCTATAACCAAAAAATAAGTGAAAAAAAACTTTTTTTGGCGAAAATTCTTATTTTAGCGAGCGCTAACTGAAAAATGAAGATAGAGAGCTCAAATTTTGACACAATTTTTTTTCGTCACTCTCAACGAAGTTTTGATATGGGACCGAAAAAAAAAAATAGTCGATTTATTTGGCACAGTCTTAGTCTTAGTCTTTATTTGGCAAATTTTGCAGTCATATTTTATGAAACTCTGCCTAGTACCAAGGGATTGATTTATTGCTGTTTGTCTATAGTAAACTCTTAGCTATTGCGGAGATCGGCGAAATTAATCGTGCGATATGGAAAGTGGCTTAAGAAAACGTTAAAAGAATTTGCAAAAATAATGAACACACACATAAGGTACATAGTATGTTTATGAAGCGATTGAGGAAGAAAATATGCTTGGTGTTATGTTATGTTAAGAAGTACGACGAATAAGAATAGTTCGAATTAAAAAGTAAGACGTGACACAAGAATAGACTTTTTTTAAACATTGTTATCCAATTTTTAATCATTCTTTCGCCTTTTTGGTTTTTTACGATTGTTAGAATAATATAAATTATTTTAATAACTATATATATAAGCTGATTATATATATTTACATCTTTATTAAATATATTCATTCTCCAAGGTCACAATCATTGGGAAACTAATATTTGTAAAAGTTCATCCGGTGATCTCGTAAATAAACCAGTCGGATTTTTATATAAATTTTTCGGATCGTGACAAGCTTCGTAAAGCTGTTTGTAAATAGCTCCAATTACTTCAAATGAACGTTTCTTGGTAGCCTCACGATGATTGTTGCTTTGTAGTAAATTTATTTGAGGTAATAATAATACATCCGGCATTACTAAAAATGCTTCCAATTTGTTCTAAATGAAATTACAAAAACACACACACATGTTAATATATTAGAATAATAAATTATATTAAAATAACAATAATAAAATTATTTATTAAAATTAAATTGATAAATATTTCAGAAAATATGATTTATTTATTACCGTGAATTCTTTAACACTTAACGGATCCATTCCAGGAATATCAGAAAGAGGACCTTGTTCACGTCCTTGTAAAATAGTATAGATTGATCCAAGATTTAAATTTGCGACTAAAGAGCTAGCTTGTTCCGATGTAAGCGTATCAATTTGAGCATCTGACTGAGCCTATATTTGATAAATTAAAAAAATTAATACATGAAAAAAATAATAAAATATTACATTAACATTTAAATTAGAACTAATTGTTTACCTGCAATCGTTCTAATCTTTGATCCATATATTCATATAATCCTAATGTTGATTGTATTTGATGCATACAATTAAGAAGATACACAGCCATATCAACTGTAGGTAACCTCGAAGCTGTTTCATTAACTTCTTGTAGTAATGGATCGATGATACACGATACTATCTGTAAAAATATAATCTGTGTTAATAACGATATGATTGAATGTATTATATCAATATGATTGAATTTACTTGAAGCATATCTTTTTCTCTATCTTCAGCTATGCTAGCCACGGATAGAATTTCATTCAAGAGGTATAGTAATCTTGAAACTGATGGAGCCGGTACCAAATCATTTCTTGGTGGTTCAGCTCGTTCTCCAAGAGCTATTCTAGTTTCTCTTTGTAATCTACTGAGAAAACTTTTCTCGCTTAATACTAACAAATCATACAAAGTTGAATCTAAAATGCTATCTGGTATAACTTGCTGAATTATAGCACGATAAAATCTTATTAGAGTTGTAACAGAATATAAGACAGTAGCTGGAGCTTCGACAGAGACTATGTGTTCTATTCTTGATTGTAGAGGATGACAAAGTCCTTCCGTAATGTTACTTAGACACTGCTTAATTTGATCAGATACATCTAAAATAAATATTCCTAATAATTGTATGCAGCAACTTATTAAGAATATTATTATCGATAGCAATTTCTTACCAGTTTTATCGCAATCTTTAACTAAAATCAATATGTTCTCCTTTTCAATAGGAATTGCTTGATGCAACCAAGCAAGTATGTCGCCAACATATCTTTTATGATCATGAGCGTGCATTTCTATAGGATTTGGTGTTCCACCAATGGATTCACCTAACGTTAATGCGTCGATAAAAGACCCTATGAGAGCTGTTCTTCTGTTAGCGCAATATTCATCTAGAATATACCTGATAAAAAAGTTTTAATAAATAATTGTAAAAATTAATTATTTTACTAAAATATAAATAGTTCAACATACTTGAATAGAATAGGTCTATCTTGCAATTTACTCATTGCTTTAACAAGTAAAGGTGCTAACTGTTCATCTTCTATATATTTACATTGACTCTGCGTCCATCTGTATAACCTCTCCAAAGCGGCTTCTTGAAGAAGCGTCATTCTTTGCATTATATCTAAAGCCAGCGTTTGATAACCAGATTGCATCAATATTCTGCAGTTGCTATGTATTTCCTTTAAATTTAAATATTATTAAATTTAAATAAATTAACATGTTAAATGCTGCGCTAGTCCCTAGGGACTGGCTTTAGACTTTCTATCCAGGCTATGTCGATCACTAACGACCAATATTCTTATATCCTTTCTATGACTGGCAGATTATAATAGCCTAAATGGAAAGCTCAACAAAAAAGACTTGGCGCTTAACGTGTTACATAAACTTGATTTAAAATACTTTATTGAAAATTTTACCTGTACTCGACTAAGAATAGTAAAAAATTCTTCACTTATAGGAGACTCTCTGTGCGATCCATGTAAACTTGTTATCTCTGATTGAGATAATTGAAAATTCTTGATAAATGCATTTGCAACTTCTTGTTGCATCGATAATACTTGACTACAAATTGTATACAAATGTTACACCTTTTTCCTACAATTAATTATATTACTTTTTAGGAATAAAATACCTTTCATTTTGAAGTTTTGTTGTTTGTTCAATAAGCTGGGAAGTTTTAGTTTTTGTAATTTGTAAGCGATTGGTCATACATTGAACTGAAGTATTCATCGCTAATACATCTTGATATATATTATCTAAACAAGTTTTAACTTCTCTAAAAGATGATAAAAAGTCTTCATTAATGGCAAGACTTCTTCTTTCTATTTTACTTCTTAAATTACGACGAGCATTTAATGTGTTCTCCGTAAAAAATGTTGACAATTCTTTCAAAGCTTCCAATGTATCCTAAGAAAAAAAAAAAAGAAGAAAAATAATAAGAGTAAACTTAATATACATAACAATCAGATATATTTAAATGTATATATATATAAATTATATTTATTAACATACCTTGTCATGCTCTACTCTTGATTCGAGTAATTTATTAACTCGTCTAACCAAAGCCGAATTAGTATTCTTTTCACTCATTGCAATTAACTATTTTCATAATCATTAAAACAGATATATATTCCTTAATTTATGACAGATCACATATAGCATACGTCACATAAGTCTGTGATAAGAAAAATTTAAGTTTATATATATATATTTTTTTCTTTCTTTTTTAAGTAGACGACACTAATTTAGATCGATTTGCGTACCTCTTGTGGATCGCGTATGTAGACTAATATTTGCATACCGATATAAACGTTAATGAAATTACCGATTGTGGTTAAATGTAATAATAATGATGGTTTATTTCTATTTCGATAAATATATTTATCGAAGCTCATAAATTTATCGAAACGTTTTTACACACCAATGAATATTATTTATATACGTAATATCAAAGTTATTAAAATAAAAACACACATATATCATATAAATATTAATTATTATTATAAAAAATAACTTCAAAAAATATTATAATTATATATAATATATAATTATATTACACACATACACACACAACACCAAACTTATATTTATTCAGTAAAAACAACGAATTTGATTGGTTAATTTCAACCAATCAAAAGTGCTTACAAAACAAGGTTACCAATCTGAATCATTAAGAAAATTAAATATTCCTAACCTCCGTCAATTGTAGAGAATTTGTATTTCTAATATTGCAATAATATAAAAAGAGAAAAAGAAACTATCAAAAATTCGGACGTTGCACTCTCTTGAATGTTTACAATTTAATGGATATATAGGTTTTACTGTTTGGTAATCTTCGAGATATGACGTAAATGTCAGTTTTTAATTAATTGACTTTTCATACCATACGTTCGTGTATCTTTTGACCCATAAAAATGAATTCCAAAAAAGTTCATCTTAGTTGATAAAATATTGTATTTATGGGTCATTACTTTTGTAATTTTAATTAACTCATAAGCGAGGTTAGTATCGTTTAATTGCCTAAACTTATATATATGTTTTCTGTCATGTTGTATTTACGATGTTACATTTCATAATTTGATAAGAACAGCTGGTCTCTGTTTATTATTTTATTTTGTTCAAATTATTTTATGCCAAATGTTTAGTTTTGTTAAACAAATTATATATATAAAGATTATGTTTAATGCTATTAAGTTATTCTTTCTCTTTTATTATTATTATGCTTATTAATGTTAATTTGATTTACTTTGACTTTCAATTAATTTTTAACACTTTTCTTTTTTTTTTGCCTTTGTTTTTAAGTATGCATGGTTTTATTTAGTTTGTTGGTGGTAAAATGTCTACTTCAGAGACTGGTGTGGGATGTATTAGCGAGGTTACCCTTGCTATTAGCAAAAAAAGGACTTCTCAAACAGGATCCATAAGGGTACTCGACAGTCCTGATTCTGATGGATCTGGCCATTCTAATTCGTTTTCCATACAACGATTTAATTATCCTAACGAGAATACTAATTCTATAATTCTTCCACCCCCCTTGACAAACGATGATTTAAGAATACCTATTGTTGGTTATGAAGTTATGGAAGAGAGAGCTAGATTTACAGTTAGTATATTCAATAAGTCATACTAAATGAAAATATATCAATTGAATTCTAGTTAGAAAACATTTGATATGACTTTATGTAGGTATACAAACTTCGTATTGAATTGAAGAACGGTGATTGTTGGTTTGTCTTCAGAAGATATACTGATTTTGTACGTTTATTTGCTCAATTAAGAAGACAAAAGCTTCCCATTTCTCATTTGTCTTTGCCGCAAAAAAAATGGCTCGGTGACAATTTTGCACCTAGTTTTTTAGAAGAAAGGATACGTGGTTTGCAAGCATTTGTCAACGGGATATTAAGTAATCCAATTCTTATAGGTAGCGCTTGCGTTAGACAATTTTTTTGTCTTGACGAACCACCTGCTTTGTCAGACACTGCAGAAGAATCTAGGGTAAATAACATATCTTTTTATGATTTCGTCATAACAATAAACTGTATTTCATGATATAAAGATAACGTTGATCGTTACAGTTAATGAATGTTTGTCTTTTCAGGCTATTTTTGAAGCGATGGAAGATACAATTTATCATTTAAGACAACAACTTAGAGAACGAGATAATGCTCTAGCAGCAGAATCTGCGCTTTGCAATGAATTACAAAAGAATTTACATCAGATGTTGAGGTAAGTGAATCTGTGATTGAAATTCTAAGGATTTGTCTATTTTTTTTTTTAATTTGTATTAATCAATGTTTTAGCGAAAGACAGATTTGTTCTAAATGTGGCTCAACTCAATAAAACCTTTGATAAATTAGATGAATTTTATTATATATTTATTTGAATATTTTTAGAAAAAGAGTTTTCTACATAAATGATATTATTCAGTTTAAGGTAATGTTTGTTATAACATCTGCGTATAGAATGTAAAATTTGTAATTTTATTATTTAATCTTAACATTTAATGTTACGACTTATTTAGCGTAAACAAACAAAGATTTCTTAAGTATTCTTAATGTTAATATTTATGAAGATATCTACACATATTTTGTAATATTTATATGGATCGTTCTAGTGAGGTATTTTAATTTTTTTTTTTATATTTTTATTTTTTATCGTGTTAATAAGATTTAAAAAGACAATATAGTATGTAAAAATATATATATATTTTTCTCTTTTGAGTCATTATACACATATTGATCTATAGAGTATAATATACATCAAGATTACTGTTAAATAAATTTTGTACAAAATATATATTTACATTTGATATTCTAAAGATTTTGATGAAACGTTAACAATCTCTTTAATATTTTCTTTTCTCTACATTTGTGATTTTTTATAAATAAAAAGTCAATGTATACGCAATTAACACGTTATTAAAATTTTATGTATGCAGGATTTCCCAGGGTTTAGCAGCCAAACTGTGAACTATACGAGTGGAAATAAGAAAACAATATTTTTTAAAGCTCAGCTAGTAATGCCTTATTACAAAGTTATAAACAAATGAAATTGAAATAGATAACAGCAAATGTCCTGAAAGAACAGTATCACATCGCTCTATATTTATTAACATCTATTTTCAATAATGTAATTTGGATTTATTTTGACCTAAGAGCAAATATGATGTCCATTCAACTCTAAGATAGGCACGATACTTTAAATGAATCTTAAACTTTTTTAATAATATTCCTATACAAAGCATTCGATGTATTTCATCTCAATTACAGATATTAAAAAATACTATTTGAAGAACATTGCGATGAAAAATTTGTTTATCATTACTCAGCAATGCACGCATTACTTCTAACCAATTAATGGAAACGAGTTTAATTTTGTAATTGGTATGCAAATTCAGTACAAAGAGACAATTTTTTTTCGTCGAAAATATTATGGAAAGACTTTTACAAGATCGTGTATATTCAATTTTCAGATTATTCATATATGGGCCTACAATAATCCGTGTTCTATCTCACAAAAAAATTTCCAACACGAATTTCGATGAAACGTTTGGATAGGTATGATTAGTAACATGCTCCTTGGTCCATTAAATTTGCTGTTGCTTATTGCAATTTATTTTGTTTATAATTTCAATTAACTGAACTGCAGTTTGGCTAGTAAATACCGGGATACCCTGTATACATGCATATACATTTTTTTGTATTATATTTAAAAATGAAATTATTTTATGAGATCAAAATAATTAAATACTGATATTTAAATACTCATATTTATTGGTATTACAAAAAAGAAAATAATAAGTGTTGTAATAATGATAAATAATTGTATTTATTAAAATTAATAATTTTTCTTAGATTCTTGAACCATTTTAGATAGATAAGTAACACTTGCCTACAAATATTGGTCAGAATCTAAGAAATCAGTCTTCTTCATCTGGAGCAACAACCAAACTCAATGCTTGGATCAGGTACATTGACTTAGCTGTAAACAAAATTCATAACATTTAAAGTTCATCTATTCATTGTAAAAAGAAATCATTCAAAAAGTTACTCACCAAACCAAGAGCTTTTCTTTTTCTTATACACAAAAACGTGGTAAACAAGTATACCACACAAAATGAATCCAACAGCAAACAAATATTTGAAGGACGGTTCGTAGATGATAGGAATGACTGCGAGAAAAACAGCAATGAAAAAAACCAACCATGGTATTAAAATTGGTACGGCATATGGTCTAGGCGCATCAGGTTTAGTCCTTCTCATAATAATAAGCGCGATCATAGCAAAACCATAAAAAACCCATGTGAGAAAACTAGCAAATTCGATGAGAGCTGTAATGTCTCCTACTAATAAACAAATCAATGTGAGTATTCCTTGAAATGCTACAGCTGTAGCTGGCGTTAGTTTTTCCATGTGTACATAACTGAATATACGAGGTACATGACCTTCTCTTCCTGCGACATAACACAATCTTGATACACTAAATTGTATGCTAAGACCACATCCAAATGTAGAAAATGCGACTCCAAGTGGTATAGCAAAAGATAACCAACTAGGAAGAACTCTTTCAGCCCAGAGAACTGCAACAGCAGGTGCACTGACCATTTCAGGGATCGTTAAAGCAGCCATATACATCAGATTCATTGATACATAGAGAACAGTAATTGTTGGTACTGCTATTAGTATACTTCTGAGGATATTTACTTCTGGTTTTTGAATTTCTTCTGTGATTATCGCAGCCGATGACCATCCATCGTATGCCCATAGACCATTGTAGAAAGCTAAGGCTATGTTACCAGCTGACGCAGTGGTACCATAAAACGGATTTTTGAGTAGTTCTGTGTGACCAGTACCTAACCACCATATACCACCTCCTATTACCAGAAAACATGCAGCAACTTTGCATACCATTAATGCATTCTGTACTTTCACATAAAGTTTCACGCTGGTCAAATTCGTAAAGGTGATCAAACCCAGTGCTAACATAGCAATAAGTTTTTTTAATTGATTCATTGATTCTGGTGGTAAACCGTCCAAGTAGACAGAAAATGGTTGTACTCCATATTCAGCGAACGTTAATATAACAACTGCGACTTCTGCTGGTCTTAGAAGTATTACATAAACCCAAGAACATATAAATGCTGGTATTTGACCTGCATAATGATGCAGAGGAGTATAAGCATCAATAAAGTATGCATATTCTGCACCGGAACGTGGTACAACAGTACTTAATTCTGCAAATGCTAAAGCACCTAACAGCGAAAGGAAACCACAAGTTATCCAGATAATCAAGCAAAATCCCACAGATCCAGACCTTTCCAAAGCACTAGTTGGTGACACGAAAATTCCTGAACCTGAAAATACAAAAAATAATTTTGTATTTTTCAAACCAAATTTATTATGTGATCTATAAAAAATGAAAAAATTACTTAAGTTATAATTCTTTGCTCATTTGTAAATGGTTTAACGCGTGGGTCAGTAATTGACCCCAATTGAACCTTTCATTCATAACTCCGTTCGAAAGGGATAACGACAATGATTAATGACATTGTTCTTTAGTTAATAAGTCTCATATCATAGAAAATAAAAGGAACAAAAAAGTAAAGAAAGCAGGAAATGTTAAAAACCATGACTTAATGTAAAATTTATAACATAATTCATTATAGTTTAATAATTAAAAAATTAAAATTAATGAATTTGATGTTTTAATAATCAAAATAATTTAGTTTGTTAAATAACGTAATAAAAAAGTTGTATATTTAATTTTAAATTACTTAAATAAATTCTTTTAATTTAATAAAAATGAATATTTTATTAAGTCAAAGGGATGTTAGAGATAGTGTTTCTCAAATTATATGCCACAATCCTATATTCAAAATGAAAGTTAAATTAATTTAATAAAAATAATCAATTTAATTACGTAATTTAATTATAAAATAAGAATTTAATTTTTCCTCGATATAATTTTATATTCATTATCAACTTACACTGATTATATGTTACTACACATTTATATTATTATATACAATTTAGAATATATAATAGACAATGTACAATATATTATATATCAGGGGTGACCAACTTTATTCTATATGCTATCGATTTTTTGTCCTAAAAATGTGTCACGATCTATCTACTAAAATCTTGCCATTTAACAGATTCAAACATGTGTCTTCTTGTGTACTAATACGTAACAATGAGGAAAAAGATATTAACCAACATATTTTATTAATATTTATTAATGAAAAAGTAGTCACAAGAAAAATACAGATGAAATTGTATTTTCTTGTAACATAATTAATATCATTAATAAAAATCTTTTTTTTAAGTTTTTTATATATATATATATATATACCTTGTAAGATTAAATCAGTTTGCTGAGTTATCACTTTATTTTCTAACGGGTTGTTTTCAATAATAAATATGTCAGAAATCGTTTTCTGTTGACTATAATCAACTAAAAAATCAACGTGTCAGTTACCTTTGATTTATATAATTATATTACTACAATTATATTATTATAATTATACCGATACAAATTATGTTACAAACTTTACATTACATAATGTTATTGTTTCAGGTAAGCAAATTACAATTTACTTGAATTTACAATTAGTTAAATTATTTTCTTTTTGTTATCTATTATATGATATTATTTGGTCAAATGGATCTTAGAGTAGTATTTTTCAACCTCCGGATTGTAACCAATATTAGAAAATAAAAAATAATTGAAATTTGTAAAATTTATTTGCTAAAAGTTCTTGTTAAATTGTTTTTACGTTATTGCATAAATATCACAGTAAAATTCATATTTAAAAAATAATGTATAATAACGTCAGTCTATACTTGGTTCTCAACAATATTTTTTTCTTGGTTTAATTAAATATGAATAATTACCGTTTTGCATAATTAATAATAATTTTTTAATGATTTAAATAAATTAAAATTAATGAGTTAGAAGATACGAAAAAAACTGTTATTGTTACATTTTAATCTTTTGAAGAATCGTTAATGTTACTCAATGTCGCGAACTTGCAAAATGTTGACTAACAAAGATCTACTACTATACATCTTAAAAAGCCCTGGGAATATTTCATGTCGACATTATTTATAATTCTTTTATGTATTACGATCAGTTAATCTTATATTCTTCTTATTATCAAGTTGGAACTTATTCAATCATAAGCAATTATCTTATTATCTTTAACTATGGTCTTGTAAATCTATCAAATGTTATCATAATGAAACTGTTTCCAGTTATTATATCATGATTGATATTGAAAGAAAAAATTATAATAATATTAATAAAGAATATTTTTTTAAAGGCACATAATCTATCAGTTTACGATTAGGTGTTATCTTTTTAAGTAATATTTATATGTTTACGTATTGCAAATTACGGAACATTTAATCGGCATATTTCGTAATGTAATATATTATTTCATGAATTATTTACTTGTTAAAAATAAAAAAAAAGTACGATTGTAAAAAATTAATATTTTACACAGAATGGGGCACTTTGAACATCTCTTTTGTTTATAATCATATTAAAAAAAACTAGCTAAAGGTTTCAATTGAAAGAATGTTTTTTCAAGGTCATTTATTTACGAGATTCAAAGTTATCTATGTTTTTTTTAATGGAACTATATATTTATCTTTACGATATTCTCATAGAATATGAAAAAACGATTAAAAACAATCTGCATGACCATATTATTCTGATCATTTATTTTCGAGATATTCACATCTAAAAATTACTCTGTTTACTTTGAATATCTTCGTGATTTTATAATAATATGAATAAATGTTTGCTACACAGAACTTGAATGACATAGAAAGGGGAGGGGGGTAATGCCTATTTCTTTAACCAGGGGTGGTGGTTACTTTTATCGAGTATAAATTGTGAAATGTTTGTCAGTAACAACAGTACAAACTCGGAGGACGGTAAATGAAGGAACAAATGCAAATCAACGTTAAAAGTAAAAAATCTTCTCGTGTACAAGAGACAACATTTCAAAATTTTCTCGATAAAGGTCACTTGAAGGTTAACATATTGCACTTCATTGGATTCGTTTTCTTTTTATAAGCTATAAGACTGCGGTAGTGAAAATATGCAATCCCATTGTGAAAAAAATACGATGACCTTGAAATCTCGAAAAAAAAATGACTTTGAGAAAAAAATTCGGCCCATCACCGTATCAACGCCTTCGAACAGAATATTTTTTTCCTTTGACATTTTTTTTCTATTGTACGAAATAAACGATATATTTAAGGTGGTCTAGTTAGGTGAAAAACCCTGTATAAAATTCTAGCAGTGAGTGTTTATATATACTTAATTAAAAATTTAATTATGCATTTGCGTGAAATTTTTAACAGACAGCAAAAGAAAAAGAGGAAGTATTTTTAGTAAGAGAACTGTGCATTTAAATAGAACTGATTAAAATGAAACGTGGAAATTTTAGTAAACAAAATGTGTAACATTAAAGAGGACAACAAATATTCACGAAAAATAGAAAGCACTGTTTATTAATACAAATCGAGGATGATTATTTTGAACAATTCTTATGAAAATAAACTGTTATTAATCATTGAAACACAAAATTGGTTATAACTTTGAAACAAAAAAAATCAAATAGGACAAATGTTTATGTGAACTTTTTTTTTTATTATTTTTGTATCCTTCGTTCATTCCTTAAGTGAATCCTACCATATTATGAAACATCCTGTATATTTTAATTTATTATTAATTAAGATAAAATTTAAAACAATATTAACAATATCACTTATTATTGAATAAATCGTTAAAAAACACATTGTTAATTAATAACAACTAATTTAAATATTAATAATTAATTGAACAAAAATAAGTATTAATTATATTAATATATAATAGATTATAATAAAAGATAATAATTTATGTAGTACGGTTCTTTTGATCTTTTAACCTCTTTTTTTTTTTCTTTAATATCATATATAAATTTATATAAAGTTATAAATATACATAAGATGCATAATATAAAATCGAATAAATGTTGCTTTAAAATTTATTTCGATAAATAATAATAAATAAATGTTTTGTTCTCGAGATATTTAGATGTCCCAATTTAACACTTTGTATATATTTCGATTGCGCAGTATTGTTTTTTGATTCTAATGCACATAGAGCTTTCATGTTATTACTATTATTTCTATTAATAGTTTTTCTATATCTATCTTTTATGCCGGATTCCTCATAGCAAGGACAAATGTTTTAAAAAATACCACGCACTTGTAAAATGTGTAAATCAAGAATTTTGAAAATGACGATTCAATCAAAATGCAAAGTTGCAAAAATTTGCTGCTTACGTTTTTAATCAGTTTATTCGCAAATTATCAGAAATCACAAGAAAGATTTATAAATAAAAGAAAAATAGAAAACAAATCGTATGTAATGTTAAGTGTTAATAAACTCAATCTGTATAGAAGATGATTTAGGGAATTGGGACGAGTTACTGTTCCTTTTTAGACAAAAATAGACAAAATTATATAGAAAAAAAATAATCATTTAACATAATATGTCCTAACTTCCTGTTTTTCTAGTTTTTTTTTTTTTTTATAGAGATGCACCGATACACACCCATGAAATGCGATTGAACTTAATTTTTTAATGCAACCTAATTCTTTTTTCTCCAAATGTCAAATACCTCGTAAACTATAGACATTTCGATGATCTTGAATTAGTACTTTTAATTCGCAGAATAAATAAAAAAGGTTGGTTAAATTAATAAATAAAAATTAATATATAATTAAATAAAATTGGTTAAAAAAAAAAATATTGTTGCATTAAATAATAAGTGCATTTGTATCTAACTGGTATATAAGTGCATTCATACAAAAAATAATGTCATAGAAAATTAAAAACGTATTATGATTTTGTCCTCTCTCTATCATTTTTTTTTTTCTATTTTTACTTTAAAAATAGCATTAATTTGTCCCAATTGCCAAAATCACCCTTTATATATTATTTATGAATAAAATTCACGTAATATAACATTTAACGTGTATTCATACATATAATTGTAAAATAAATCAAATAATATAACGTTTGTAATATTATAATAATTTTGCATATCAAGTTGTGCTCGTCATTTATTATATTCTTTCATCACGTTAATATTTAAAAGAAAAAAGAAAAAAAAAATACGGAGACTGATAGCTCTTCTGCGTAACATAACAACGAGACCGATAAATTCCGATAAATCACGTTTTCAGCATTTTTAATAATCATGCATCATTCAAATCGCGCGTGCTGTTAGTTGATAAAGTCATTGGATGTTACAAAAGAGAAATTTAGAAAGAGAGAGAGAGAGAGAGAGAGAGAGAGCAAAAAAAAAATAATAAAAAAACAAAAAAAAATGATTTGTTTTTTTTACCAATCATAACCGCTAGAATTATACTGACGGCGCTGAAAAGTCCAAGTTCTCGTTTCAACGCGACCTTCTCATTTCCTTTCACGTCTTGAGCCATTTTCCTTTCAAATCGTTGATATTTACAACTTTAAGAACAAACCGTTAAATGTTTTGTTAACTTGTTTAACTGTCATTGATGATACGCAAAGAAAATATATAATATTGTTTATAGATGTACATATATAACATTTGTAAAGCAAAAAAATACTTTTTGAAAATCACGATCACTGTAATAATTACGATTAATGTAATTAAATCGATAAAAAAATGTAAAAAAAATCGATATAATTAGATTTCAATTATTAATAAATTTTAATTTTTATTTCTTCATGATATCAAATTTTTGAATTGTAAAATATGAAAAATAATGAAAACAAGAAAAAATAAATTATCACGCGCGGTTTTCGTACGAGCGAGCTTTCGATGCAGCTTACAATTCGACTCGTGATGTTATCACAAAGAGATCCAGAGTGAGACTAAAGTATCAGCGGGTCAGTTTGTCGCTTATTTTTCTGTATGTCTTGGATTATTCACATGATAAGAGCGTACTTTACTTTTTGAACAGTACAAATTGATGATATCTTTATCAATTAACCAACAAATATATCTATATTTATTTATTTATATTTATAATAGTGTATATATGCATAATATTTTGATATATATATTTATTTAGATATAATCTAAATGTAGATCATATATATATATATATTTACAATTTGTAATAATTTATTTGACATTTATTTGCATATAATTTTATATTTTAGTTTTTTTTTATTTTGATAAATTTTAATTTTTTTATTTACACAAAAATTTAAAAATATTAATAATAAATATTTGAATTAATTTAATAAAATAATTCGATATAACAAATTATTAATAATTGTAGATTTATTTTATACGTACATATTTGTAATTATATTTGTTTAAACATTTGGGAAAAAAAAGGAACTGATTTATTGTTAGCTGTAGTAAATGAAAATGAAAAAAATGAAGACTTTGTGTTATAACAGAAGATTGAAAGTTTACTTTCGATTAAAATAGACTTTTGATACCGGTATAAAGAATTATCGTCTTCTTACAAATAGAAGAAACAAATAATACATTTGTAACTGATAGTGAAATAAGCGGTCAAATAATCTTCTTCGCTTAATCAGTCAATATTCTTTTTATTTTATACCGTTTCAAAATATCGAGATAAGATAATATTTTATGTTTGGTTGTAGTATGAGAAGAAAATTGATGGTGAAACGAAAGAAATTAGCAATTGAGTCTTATTTACAAGTGGACTATTTGTGTTAGTTTATTTTTATTTTATTTTATTTTATTTTTATTGAAATATATAAATTATCTCATTTATTAATAAATATATTTTTGAGATACACATTTATCAAAATATTTATTAAAATAATATTTTAATAAAAAAGAATATAATTGGATAATATATAATATGCAGTGACTATCATAAATATTCGAACGCACAGCATGATTAATTTTATTACTTGGTATAGTTTATAAAATAATCACCAAAATTATTATTTTTCGTGATAGGTTACATTTATTAATCTTGATAAACTTATATAATTTATTTTACACATTTATACATGTATATTACATAATAAAAATTATCAAACGAAATAATATCACACATTTTTGGCTCACAAATATATTCAACAATGTTCATTTATTATTTACTTAATGTAATTTAATATTTAAAAAATAATTGTAATATTTCCTAGCATAATTATTGTCTTTATCTGTTTGATATATTATTTATAATCTTTTTTAAATTTTCTATTGTTATATATTGACCTTTTCATTTGAGGGTATTTGTTTTAATTCAGCTATGTATCGACAAAGTTGGAGTATTTTGAATTTTTCTATTTAATTCAGCACATCAATTTTTAGTGGGATTAAGGTCCGATGATTAATGTTGAGGATGAAAAATTTTAAAACATTTTTACAAACAAACAAACTCTTGCAAAACGTATATTTCGTATTTGTCTCGTATGTATCGTATTAATAAATGATTTATTACTAAAAAAATAACCAATTTGTGTCGTCTGCAAATGTTAAGACAGTACAGTTAGCGTTTATTGGTATGTCTGCTGTATAGAGGGTGTAAAGAATTGGTCCGAGGATACTTCTCTGCGAAACCCCAGCTTTGATTAATTTGATATTCGAATGAGTGTCTTATTTTTACATAGAATGTCCTGTCGGAAAGATAAGATTTTAAGAGTTTGTAATACGAGTGTGAAAAGTGTTTATTTATAATTTGTAGTAATCCTTAATGCCACACTTTATCGAAAGCTTTTTCTACATCTATGAAGACGGCGGAACAGTACTCCTTATTTTCTAAAGCTGTTATTATAGTGTTAGTTAGTCGGTGTACTTGTTCAACGGTAGAGTGTTTGTTTCGGAATCCAAATTGATGGCCAGGAATCAGGTTTTTGTCCGAAATTATTCATTTCATTCTTTTGTATATTATTTTTTCCAATAGTTTTGATAGTAATGGTAAGAGCGATATCGGTCTATAAGAATTTACATCATGCGGATCTTTATTAGGTTTAGGGAGCATTATAATTTCCGCGAGTTTCCAAGTACTTGGAAAGTAATGGACTCGTAATACTGCATTAAATATTATTGTGAGCATCCTAATTGCTTTAGGTGGCAGTTCCTTTAGTATTCTGCCATTTATTAGATCGTAACCTGATGCCTTTCTTATTTTGATTTGTGATATTAGCATTTTAATTTCTTCGGTTGTTGTGCTATTAATGTTTTTATGTGATTGTGTTTTGCTTCCGACGTCATTTACGTTAGTGTCTGTGCACGTATGAATATTGAAGTTGTGTGCTTTGAATATGTTTTCTAGGTTTGTGCGAAAGTTTCTGCTTGTTTTTCTGTGCTACTAACGATCGAACGGAGAATGTTTAATAATCTAGATATCCTCAATATTATGATGTCCTCTACTGTTATGTCTTATTACGATAATTAAATTTTAAAATTTCGTTATAAATACTGTTTAAATTGTTCGTGTCCGTTCTGTAATTTACTGTATTATTATTTATTACGTGGTACATTTCGCTTATATTTCTTTTGTACCAGTTGTCTTCTCTATCTAAAATAGTTGCTTTATCAAATTTAAATTTATGTCCTCTAGTGAAATGATGCTCATCTAACGCGGTGGTATTGGTTTTTTGTACATTAGTAGGTTTACAGTCATTTCTATGTTGGTCTAATCTTTTTTTGAGTTTTTGTTTCGTTTGTCCTATATAACACTTATCACATTCACATGGTATCTTGTACATTAAGTTCGATTGTTCTAATTTATCGACCTTGTTCTTTAGTTTCGTATATATGGAATTAATTTTCACTATGTTATAAAATACTAGTTTGACGTTAGTATTTTTAAAACATTTATTTATTTTATTCGACAGAGGTTTGATAAAAGGGAACTTAATGACTTTTTTATTATTATTCGGATCTTTTATACGATCTTTGTCTATTTTAAACTTATTGAACACCATATGAATGAGACTCGTGGGATAATTATTATTTTTTTAAATTAATTCAATTTTTTTCCTATTTTCAGCGTGGAATTTTTTACTACTTAATGTTAGTGCTCTAAATAGTAAACCTTTAATGACCCCAATTTTTTGACATATTGGATGGTTCGTTCAACTTGTTCAAAACAACGTTCAAGAAGAATTTATAACCGTCCAAATTCCCTATTATACCTATTTTAATATTACTTATTAGTTATGTATATCCCGAAATTCGACCTCAAAGAATTAAAGTGCCGATATAATAATCTGTAATAGAAATAATTTTATCTTTTAATATACTTTATTGTACAAATACTTATTGAAAAATGTAATCTTATTGTAAGATTAAATTTAAGTGTCTTACAATTAGATTTATATCATCAAGATATTGGAGAACTATTTGCTGAAGTATTATTTTTTAAAAGTCAAGATAACAAATATAACATTAATATCCCACGTATTTATAACTCACGTGTAATATGGCATTGAAAAGGAAACGGGTAGTACTTTCAACTGATGTTGAAATGAAAAAAGAAAGACTCTCTAACCTAAAAAATAGTAAAAATGAGACGAAAATTATTAGAATTTTACTATAAGAAAATTCTTTCGTCTGAACAGAACATGTTTACAAATTATATTCGCGTATACTGGAAATTCTACTATTGTATATTTTATATTATAAGGAGTATATTTGTCATGCGAAAAAAGTAATTAGCTTTTGTAAAAACTATAATATTTATATATTCGTAAATTTTAAGATACCTAACATTTTTTAGAAAAACCAGGACGAAATAAAACGAAAGAAAATATGAATCATGATTATGAAAATACTGTATAAAATTTAATTGATTTTTCACTCGAACAATCGAACTTAGTGTACAAGATACCATGTGAATGTGATAAGTGTTATATAGGACAAACGAAACAAAAATTCAAAAAAAGATTAGACCAACATAGAAATGACTGTAAACCTACTAATGTACAAAAAACCAATACCACCGCGTTAGATGAGCATCATTTCACTAGAGGACATAAATTTAAATTTGATAAAGCAACTATTTTAGATAGAGAAAACAACTGATACAAAAGAAATATAAGCGAAATGTACCACGTAACAAATAATTATACAGTAAATTACAGAACGGACACGAATAATTTAAACAGCATTTATAACGAAATTTAAAAATTTAATTATCATAATAGGACATAGCAATAGAGGACATCATAATATTGAAGATATCTAGACTATTCGACAGAGGTCAAAGAAGCAATCGCAGCTTACATGAATCCAAGAAAGGCACCAGGCCTTGATCTAATCAACGGGAAGACGATTAAAAATTTGCCGAAGAAAGGAATCGCATCAATAGCTTCCATATTTAATGCCATTATACGTCTAGAATACTTTCCTACCACCTGGAAAACAGCTGTGATAACGCTCATTCATAAACCAGGGAAAGCAGCAAGTGAAGTTACGTCATACCGATCAATTAGTCTTTTATCCGCTCTGTCTAAGCTATTTGAAAAAATGCTAATTATTCGCCTCCACGCTGAGCTGGACTCTAAAGTACTCCCTGATCATCAGTTCGGATTACGAAAGCACCATGCAACAATTGAGCAAATTCAACGCATAACTAGAAAGATATCACAAGATCTAGAACGGAAAAAATACTGTTCAGCGGTATTCCTGGACATTAGGCAAGCCTTCGACAAAGTGTAGCACACGGGACTGCTTTACAAACTAACAAAAATTCTATCATATCATTTCTATGTGATTCTCAAGTCCTATCTCACAAACAGGAAATTTATAGTCAAATGTCAAAACCAACTCACCACAGCCTATCCAATCTTATCAGGTGTTCCACAAGGCAGTGTACTCGGGCCTTTACTGTACGCTATCTACA
Source organism: Polistes fuscatus (assembly GCF_010416935.1). NCBI lineage: Eukaryota > Metazoa > Arthropoda > Insecta > Hymenoptera > Vespidae > Polistes > Polistes fuscatus. The sequence continues at coordinate 82,698 of NW_025113086.1, read as the reverse complement.
CAGCAGATTTACCAACCTCTGACAAGATAACTACAGCTACATTTGCGGACGATATAGCTCTGTTAGCATCTGACAGCAATCCTCAAAATGCGACTAATATCTTACAACGTCACCTACATATTCTAGAAAGATGGTGCCAAAAATGGCACATCAATATAAACAAAAGTAAATCAGCGCATTTATCATTTACACTGCGTAAGCGCACATGTCCTCCAGTGACCATTAATGGGGCAAAAATACCAATGAAAGATTCGACTAAATACTTGGGAATGATACTGGATAAAAGATTGACGTGGAAACAACATATCCAATCAAAAACAATCTACTATAAGGGAAAAGTAAGAGATATGTATTGGCTAATTGGTAGAAAATCTAAGTTAAGTCTCGAGAGCAAGCTTACTATCTATAAAGCAATCCTAAAACCGTTATGGACCTATGGAATCAAACTTTGGGGTACTGCTGGTAACTCAAATATAGAAATCTTACAGAGATTCCAATCAAAAATCCTGCGTTGCATCTGCAATGCCCCCTGGTACATAAGCAATGAAAGAATCCATAAAGATCTAAGAATGCCCACAGTAAAAGAAGAAATTGCAAACTTCATCGAACGCTACAACATTCGTTTATCTAAACACCCGAATCCACTAGCAAATAATTTGCTGGAAATCTCGAATCTAACTCGTAGGTTGGAAAGATTCTACCCTTCGGATCTTGCAATGAGATTCACTTAACATCTAACAACGTTAATTAGTAATAGTTACATATATTTACGCTCATCATTGTAATGTTTTCTATACTTACAGTTCATGTCAATGTATCTCGTTATCTTATATTACTCATAATTCTCGCTGAGAATTGATTGTAAATTCATATAATTATAATTAAAAAAAAAAAAAAAATCTAGACTGTTAAACACTAGTCTAGATGAAATCAGTAGTGTTTGATTACATGTGGTAGCATAACGGTTCTTAGGACAAAAATATTGTAAATGTTAAATGTAATTTAAATGTATGTCTTCGAAAAGGAAAAAATGTATATATACTCGTGAACGATAACGATCGAGGTAAAAAATAACGCATTTTAATTTATTGTAATTTTTGTATACATATTAAAAAGTCATAATAAATTTCAGTAGCTGATGAAGTCCCAATAAAGGGACGAAACGTTGAACTTGTTCAAAACAACGTTCAAGAAGAATTTATAACCGTCCAAATTCCCTATTATACCTATTTTAATATTTAAATTTCTGGATAAGATAACAAAATCAATTAAATAATAATAAGTAATATATGAACAGCTTAAACATATTTATTTTAATAAAATTTATACTTTCTTTAATCAATAATTAATTAATCACGCACAACCTTCTTAACCATTTGAGTATGAAAGAAATTTCCCACTTCTGTCATAACTAATGTAAATGTTACGTTCCAACGAGTAGCGGGACATGTGCGTACGAAAATTAGGATGACAAGAAAAATAAACCCAATATTGTGTTCTTTCCTCTTTCTTCTTTTTCTTCTATTCATCTTTTACCTATTTATCTATTATTATTTGTAAACCTTAATTAATAATACTTAAATTTTTAACTTACTTAAGGGGTTATACGCAGTTAGAATTTTCAAAAAATCGATTTTTTTTTTGCATTTTCGGAATGTACATATATTTAAGTATAAATTAAATATTAATATATTAAATATTAATAATATTAATTCCATATATACGAAACTAAAGGACAAGGTCGACAAATTAGAACAATCGAACTTAGTGTACAAGATACCATGTGAATGTGATAAGTATTATATAGGACAAACAAAACAGAAACTCAGAAAATTATTATTATTATTATTATTTTTATTATTATTATTATTTTATTATTGGCTCTATTTGAATTACCATCACTTATAATTGATAAGTTAAAACTTTTTCTATAAAAAATTCATAAAAATCGCAACTGCGTATAACCCCTTAACTTAACTTTTTATCTATTATCATTATAACCTTAAATAATAACACATTATCGTATGTCGTCTTTATTCGCATACGGCACTGGTTTCTGAAACAAGTGATAAAGGAGACACTTAGAACCAAATACATTATCCATTACACTAATTAAGGGGAAGCCACATTTAGAAGGCCGAAAATGTTCTGTTTTTTTTCTAAATAAGGATTGTCTGATTTTATTTAAACTTTTTATAGTTTTTATTCCATAACTTGGCTATTTTTAAAAAAATTTTTGTTTAATTCAAAATAACGAATGTATAGTTCGAAAGTTCACATCCGTTGTAATTGTCCGAAATAGGTGAATCAAACATTTTTTCTAAGTATACATTCGTACGGTACTGATGAACTAAGAAAATCAAAATATATAAAGAATTCGTAAATTGGAAATTTAAAGGAGTCAATTTTGAACTTTTTAATGATATTTTGGCTACATTTTGAAAGAAAAATATATGTTCTTATTCAAATTTCATAAAAATCCTACTTTATTAAATGACTGACAGTATGAAAAAGACGTGTATCAAATTTCATCAAAATCGGTTGAATAGTTTTCAAGAAATCATTCCAGCAGTATTACAAAACGTAGTTTCGAGAAAAATGCATTCAAAGTTTTAATTAGAAGATATAATATAATACTCTAGGCATACACGATATTCAAAAATGATAATTCTATTTCAAAGGGAGGTATGTGTGTGCGCAACGATTAAATAAAATAAAATAATTAAAAAAAATACAGTGTGTGTACAGGAAGCACACAAATCTGAAGCCTAACTTACGTACCTAATTTTTGTAGTTTCAGTTTCTCTTTTTGCTAATAGACAACATTTATTTTTCTATATTTTATTTGAACTATTTTTATTAATTCATTGGTACAAGATAGTCGTTTAGTGGTGCGTTTGCTATCCCGGTAGTTTGCGACAGGGACGAACTACAAAACCACATAACCCCGCCACAACGTAGGGGGGCTCAAAATTTTTGCATTCGTTATTTTTTAATTTTACTAAAATTATCACTAATTTAAATAAGATTAAAAGTACATCGACAGAAAAAAAACATAATTTTTCGTGTTTAATTAATTTTTAGAATTCTTCTCTTAAAAGCATAAAAAATCAATCTTATAAATATATCGGCAAAGAAAAAGTAAACAATTAACATTTTTGTACTATTATTATCCTTTTTTGTAACGAAGATTCAATATAATATGATAAATCCCGATAATTTTAAAACTACAAAGTTGTAGGAGTCTAGGTCTATCATTAGGTTTACGGGCGTTTCTTATATACCTATCTCTACGAACACCCGTCAAATTGACGGGTAGGTAAAAATACGTATTTACATTAAAAAATCAATTTATTCAAACTAAGTTTGAGTTGAACAATATAAAGTTTCACGTAAAAATAAAATATTAATAAGTCAAAATCTTTTTTTTTAAGTTTTCACGAAAATGATAACAATAATATAAGCGCTGCAGGATAATCACTTTTATCGAGCACATTTTTTATATATGTATTGAATTTTGTTTGTGCATTTTCCGCATACGATCTTTTTGCAATACATACAGCAATTACTGTTTTTATTTTTATTACAGTAGCCCACTTGGCAATTTTTTCGGACTTCTGATGTTGAAGGTGACAGAACTGAAACGTCTGAACTTTGACGAACGTTCTTCTTGTTTTCTTCAGCTAATTCTTCGGCTAAGCAAAATATAAACTCCTTTCTGTGTGTGGATATTTTCAATCCGGTACATTCTTTATACAATATCCACGCGCTTATCGCTGCCAATTCTAAAATATTATAAATCTTGAAGGGGTCATCGGACCACCGCGACGCGACATCGACACCAAACTTTGTTTTATTATAAAAGTAATAGTTTCTGGAACGCATTTTCTATTTTTTTCTATTTGTATTTTTTTTTTTTTTTTATTTATTTTCTTACTCCGCCCCTTTCGGGTTTGGAGGACTTCCCATACAATCTCCCTTCTACAATCTCTTATAATACTTTGCCATTAAACTATGAACATATTACCTATAACATCCTAGATACACTATATTACCAACATAACAACTTACTACTAACAAACTTAAAAACTGACTTAATATAAAAACAAACAAAAATTATCTTAACACTTTTCTCTCAAACCCTCTCCGCTTCCCTTCTCTTTCCTATCACTCGTTTTAATATTTCTGCCTCCTTCGCATCCTGACTTAGTATCTCTTCTATTCCAACCTCACTCCTCGTTACTTCACATGTTCCCAGTATGTGCATGTAATCTTCCTCTCCTTTATTGCACAATCTACACCTCTTCTCTTCCTCCCCTTTCCAAAACTCTCTGCTTTTGCATTCATTCCCGCATCTGAATCTTGCTATTATTTTCCTATCCCTCATTGACATATCCTTTTTCAAATATTCTGGTTCTTCCTCTACTCTTATATACTTGTATATCGCATTATACCTTGAATTACCTATCTTATCCCTTCTCTCTTCCTTGAATTTCCTTTCCATGTTCAATAATATCTTTTCTCTTACCTCCTCTTTGAACTCCATACCTCTCATATATCTTGATTCCTTTATTCTCTCTCTTCTTATTATTCCGACCCTCATCTTTGACTCTTTCCCTATTTTCTCTCTTTCTCTATCTCTATCCCTTTCTCTTATACATTCCTTCACCAATTTTATATCCGAATCCCTTATCTTCTCTTCGAATTTTAACGCTCTTCTTAATGCTTTAATTCTCATTTTTTCATATTTACATTCTTCCTCCACTATATAATTTGGCGTATTACTATCTAACCCTAAGGTCCATTTCATATATCTTCTTTGTACACTTTCCAGCCTCTCATCTTCCTCCCATCCCCATATTTCTGCTCCAAATAACGCTACACTCTCCACTAACGCTGTAAACAATTTCTTTCTTCTTCTGTAGCTTTTTTTAAATATCCTTTCTCCTATACTCCACGCATTCTTCATTACGATTATTGCTTTCCTCTTCCTCTCCTCCAAGTGCCTCTCATTCCTTCCATTCTTCTGTAATATATAACCTAGGTATCTTATCTCCTCCACCTCCTCTAATTCTCTATCACCCCACTTCCACAGTCTATCCTTACCTTTTCTTTTTTCAAATACCATAATTTTCGTTTTTGTATCACTTAATATCATCTTCTTCTTTTCCAGGTATTTCTTAAACCTTCTTATCATACCTTTCAATTCTTCTTCTCTATCTGCAATTAATACTATATCGTCTGCATATGATACGCTCCACACCTTCTCGTTCCCAACTCTACATCCTCCTTCTTGCCCTTTTCTCATCTCCTCTTCTAAGTCCGCCATATACACATTAAACAAAGTTGGACTTAACGGGCATCCTTGTCTTACTCCTTTTTCCGTCAAAAATTCCTCCGCTTCTTCCTCTCCTACTTTGATTACATTTATTGTTTCTTTGTAAATGTCCATAATCCTCCTACTTAGCTTAATTCCCACCCCCATCTCCCTCAATCTCTCTTTTAATACTTCTCTATCCACCCTGTCAAACGCCTCCTTAAGGTCCACAAAACATGCAAAAATTTTTCCTTTCGGTTTACATAATTTCTCATCTACAATATGTTTAACCGTATATATCGCCTCTACTACTCCTCTCTTCTCTCTAAAACCAAACTGGCTCTCCGCTAATTTACCCTCTATCTTCTTTTCAGCATTTCATTCAGCATACTAGCATATATTTTATATGCTGTACAAGTTAAAGTTACTCCTCTGTAATTTTCTATACTATCTTTATCCCCTTTTTTATAAATCATGCACATTGTCCCTCTTCTCCATTCTATTTGTATATTTCTATGTTTGGTGCTTAGAAGGAGGACTTTTACTTTAGGTTTACTTTTACACACAGTAAGCGTGCAGTCTTCTGATTTATATAAATTTGAGGAAACAACATCATCTTGTCCTTTGTTTTTTTCGCTAGTTTTGGGAGTTCTCGTTTGTTCGAGCAGATGATCCCAATCAAGGTTGTCTTTTGTGTAGGCAATTTTTTAGCTAGTGGGATGCTTGTAAAGAAATTGTCTGTCGTGATATTTCTACCTTGTAAATATGGTTCGGCTAATTTTAATGTTACAAATTGGCCCAACGAATCTGAGTATCGAGTTTCATCTTTTCATATGTACAGGAAACCATTCAAAATATATTTTGATTGAACGTCAACCGCTAACCAAAACTTAATGCCAAATTTATGCGGCTTATTTGGCATATATTGTATAAACCTGCAACGGGCTTTCGTAGGAAATAGCTGTTCATCCACTGTGATATTTTGATGTGGCTTATAACAAGCCTGGCTGTTACTTATAAATCAGTGCAAATTTTTCGGTTTGTAACCTTTCGGATCGTTCGCTTCTTTTATCAAAGCGCATAAATCTCAGAATTTTTATAAATCTATCTCTGGGCATTGTGTCTCGGAAAAAAGGAGGTCCCCATTTTTTTGACCATAGATAAGATGGACTTAGACTTTTCTTTCACTCTTACATTTACTATTGGAGGAATAATTTTACAATGGAAGCAAATATATAAGGATTATTTTCGAGATAAGCGTACCCGTCAATTTGACGGGTCCCGTAGAGATAGATATACCATATATGAATCTCAAAAAGTAAAAGGCTTAGGGAAAAAAAACTGTGTTTATAAATTCTTTAGAAGAAATGATGAATTTACGATGCAAAACGGTTGAAATCGATCAAGCGGTTTTCGAGATATTTTATTGCAAATTTTGAATTCCGTCAAATTGACGGGTCTCGTAAACCTAGTGTTAATAATGAAACAATACACGGGACAAATATAAGGGAATTATAACTTTTATCAGGAAATTTGAAAAATCACGTCTATGAATTCTCAATTCCATTCCATTTTAATTGAAATAAATACACATTACATACACATTACTTATAATTTTTTATTTTCACACTTGAAACGGAATCTCGTTTTTTGTAGTTTCGAACAACACGGAACCAATTAATCGTGATTTTCGAAGATTATCTATATTCTTATATTCCACAATTCGTTTCAACAGTTAATACGAGCTGTCGGCAGCGCAACGAGTAACAAATAAACATACATACGTAAATTTATATTTTGACATACTTTAAACAATACATCTATTTAAGGGGAGAAATACGTGTAAAACGATGTTTTCATTGTGATTTTCATGAATTTTGTAAACGTATTAAAAATTTATGTTATTTATTAATATTATAAGGTCATTTTACACATATATTTACGAACATTTTCCGAAATTTTTAAAGATTTATCTCGAAAACTAGGGGAGATATCAGCTGTCACAAATTGTAGGTTTTTATCCGACTGAGAAGTTTGTGTACATCTTGGAAGCCACAATTTTTATCAGAAATCTAATTACAAAGAAAAATTACTTTTTTTATATGTGTATCTTCTATTTGAACCTCATTTCCCTAGAAAAAATGAAAATTTGAAGTTTTTAGAGGGGTGTGAACATAAAGCATGATTTTTTACTATTTTTTCATATATTGTTCATTATAAAAAAAATACTTTAAACAAAGATATCGTTTAGGATTCAGGTTCAAATAGAGCGTAATTATATAAAGAAACTATATTCCAAGTTTCAAAATGATTGGTTAAAAACTTTTTAAGCTAGAGTGTACACAAATCCGAAAAAAGTCGTTTTGAGAAAAACGCGTTCCGACACTTGAACGACGGACGCTCACTTAATCGCTTATAACTTTTGAACAACTTGGATTTTTGACTTGAAATTTTATGAGTATATTTTTTAATAGTTTTACAATCGATTTATAAAAAAAAATTGAATTTTTTGAAGCCTCTACACGTATTTCCCCCCTTAAGTGATATATACACACATGTGTATATGTTACTTATTTATATATTATTTACGTGATGAATAATTTTGATTTTTTCAAACAATAAAAACGTTTGCAAATAGAAGAAATTAAACACGTTCTACAATACACATGAAATTCATTTTCCATTATGTTCCCCACAAAATTATGATAAAATAACTTTAAAAAGATGAGAAGAAAAATAATTTACAATTTAATTCAAGAGAAAGAAATTATAGAAAATAGTACAATAATGACGAATTATACGAAAAATGTACAATAAAGAAAATAAGAAATACAGAGAGAAATAAAATTGAAATTAAAAGTGAAAGTCCAAGCGGGACTCGATTTTACTTGACATAACAGTTAATATTACCTAATTTAAATCCTTCTGACTGTGTCAGAATTTTTGTTAGATACAAAAAAAAGCATATATGTGCCCATAATTATAAAAGTGGTCTAAGTCAAAATTAAAAAAAAATAAGTTTATCAGTTATTTCACACAACATTATTTTAAACTAAATTAATTCAAGGTAATTTTCACGATATTGTCAAAAATGAATCGTTAGATAATGATTTGTTATTTCAATATTATATAGAATTCATTTAATATCCAAATGTAATCCTTTAAATATCTCGAAACAAGAAATATATGACTTACAATTAGACCACTTTCATAATTATGGGCACATATGTATATTTTTCTGTCTTTCTCATAATCCATTTCTCTTGTGTGTGTTTTACTATGCTGTTGTTGTTTACAATATTATCAACGGTAGATGTTGTAACGAGTAAAAAGGCAATTTTATACAAAAATACTTTCTCATTGTCTTGTTAGAATGAAATTAACGAAATATATTAAAATTATTAATTGACAAAATATTCGAACTGACGTATATATTTTCTTTCTTCTTCTTTTCAATATATTCATTTCATACTTTACAATTTCTCCGTAAATTTCTTTTTTTGTTCAATTTAAATAATTTGTGGATGGTAATATATTATCTTCAAGGTTATTGTTTTCTTTTACAATTTTTACATATATGTTATCCGGACATTTCCTTCTTAGTTAGTATTTTTCTAATATGAATAGTGTACGCCTCTATAGCTAGTTTTAGTTAGGGTGTACTGCGGTTCTCTTTTTATATTTTATTGTGAAATTTTTTATTTCGTCTATTATTATCATTAGTCTTAGGTTCTTTCGTATGTCTTCATTCCGTATGAACCATGATGCGTCAACTATGGGTCTTAATATTTTTGATTGAATTGATTCTAGCTTTGTTATATGACTCATTGTTGCCGTTTCCTATGGGGAACCTCTACGAGGTATTTCATAAGTATATAGATTTTACAATAGTTTTATAAGCTTTTAATTTGTTTTCTATACTGATCTTAGATTTTCAGCTAGTTAGCCAGTACATTTGCTTTCTCTTAATTAATATGTTTTCTATAATTGCTTTAATATGATACTTCCATGTAAGTCTTGAGTCTAACAAGGAGACCTTGTACTGGGATACCAACGGATTTTAACGAGCTTTGGTGTATTAGGAGTATACTTTGAGAGTGTTATCGTGGTAAAATATTTTGTCCTAACGCTCAGCCAATTATGAGAAAAAAGCTTTTAAAGTTTTGATTTTTGTTGTATACAATGTTTATATTATGTTAAATTCAAATGTCTATATCAAGTGGTGCGCTAGCGTAAGTAGTAGCGTTCCTGCAGCTAGTTAGTGTTCGATCCTTCATGAGGGAAGTTTTTTTAAATAATTTTTTTCTATCTGTTTTCAAATTTTTTTCATATTTCTTCATTTTTAAATTTATACAGAAAAGAGAAAATTATTTATTAGAAAAAAATGAGAAATAATAAATTTTTTAACATCTCGCGCAATTAATAAGAGATGTCTTATTACATAAACAACGATTTTTTAAAAAGATTTATTGGAAAACAAACCTTATTAACGTTTAAAAATATTTCTCTTTCATTTAGTTTTAATAATTTCGAAGTGTACCATGCATATCGAATCATTTCTTGAACAATTTTTGATGACAATTGATGATGGACTATTGATTGTAACTTGATACAATTTTCACGAGAGTTGATTTCTCGATTTTGTTCAATTAAGTATGCACAATTCTATATACGCTTCTTTATCAAATTTTTAACCTGCCTATAAAAATAAACATCGAAGAGTTGAACAAGAGGAGTACACTTTGGCGGAATAACCTTGACAGTATAGGTTGACGATTGATTGTCATCTTGAAATATTTCGTCATACAGTTCGGGCTTTGTTTGCCCTTTCCAGACTTTGACGAAGTTACAACGACATTAGTATAATTTGAAGCATAATAATCTACTGCTTTCTGGACTCTAGGTCCAAAATTGTGGTAGCAGTCTTGAAATATTTCGTCATACAGTTCGGGCTTTGTTTGCCCTTTCCAACTTTGACGAAGTTACAAACGACATTAGTATAATTTGAAGCATAATAATCTACTGCTTTCTGGACTCTAGGTCCAAAATGTGTGGTAGCTTCTTGCGGACATAAAAATACTTTATTTACATCATTTCTTATAACAGAAACAAGCTTGCTTCTTTTTTTTAGCAAGAGTTCTGTTATAGCCAGATTGATACTGGAACCCTGAAAAAAGGAATGGACATAAGTTATATGGAACAGGTAAGTGCTAAATTAAAATGAACGATAATTTTAGGATTTTTTTGCATTTACATACCTGTTTGATCAGTATTAATTACATAGTCTTCATTGTAATTTGTTATTAATTCCAGTGTTTGTTTCTGAAATATTGCCTGCAGATGCCACGATCTTTTATGTTGCTTCCTTTTTGAAACAAACTTTCGTTATTTTTCTTTGACAAATGCCATAGTTTTTTTTTAATTTTCGTCATCCAGCTTTCCGTTACCTTGAAATTTTCAAATCTGGAAATTGTCTTGCTGCTGTTAAGACCCATTGCTGTAAATTCCTGGATGTTACTTGTTAACAATTTTCTCTGCTTCAATAAAATGATCGTCAAGTCCAAGAATTAATGTCTATACTTATTTAAATACTAACTCCCTCTTTTATTTCCTTTTCCTATTTTGATAAATACTTCTTACTTTTTTAAGAGAGCATCTCTTTGCAACTGTAATTCGCAGGTTCCACTTGGGATGTGTTTTTACCATGTTAACTGCTTTAATTTTGTAGTCTAAACTTATGTATTCTTGCTTTTGAGTTTTTCTTCTTCTTATAGTCGTCAGATAAGACATCACTTTCAACGTCTTCGGGAATATTTTCTAATAGGTTTTTTCATGTATACTTCTTCATCACTGGCAGTAATGTTTTCAGCAAGATTTGCAATGTTTTATTAAAAATTTCTTTTCGCCAATCAAATAGCTTCATGCGATATTGAAGCTGAAGATTCCAAAGCAATCAAATTATTTTGCCACTAACAAACTTTGAAAATATACAACCAGCATCTTTCAGTCTTAATTTAGCTACTTCATTGGTATAGATCATCACTGACTTTATCTTCTACTTCCAATAAAGTAATAATATTTAAAAATATCATGATATTATGTATATTATATTCTTGATTGCTACGATGTAATTTAATCGCTGCAAAATCTAGTAATAAACTGGCACGTTAACGTACACGCGATAAATTTTTAAGAAAAAACAAACGAACGACGTGCACAAACAAAAGGTAGAAAACCGTTGGAAAAATCTGAAAACAGTAGTGTATTATTAGACGACTATGAGCCAGAAGAAAAACGCGAAAAGAAAGAATATATATGTGCCCATAATTATGAAAGTGGTCTAAGTCATATATTTCTTGTTTCGAGATATTTAATGAATTGCATTTGAACGAATTAAAAAATATTTTTACATTATACGACATTTTAATTTCTAATTTTTTTAGTCTTAATTAATGGAAATTTATTATGAATATGGAATTTTGTCTGAATTTCATACGAAAATTTTAACTGTATTCAAAAATTAAATTTTCCTTTATTATTTGCGCAAGATGTTAAAAAATTTATTATTTCTCATTTTTTTCTAATAAATAATTTTCTCTTTCCTGTATATATTTAAAAATGAAGAAATATGGAAAAAAATTTGAAAACAGATAGAAAAAGATTATTAAAAAAAACTTCCTCCATGAAGGATCGAACACTAACTAGCTGCAGGAAAAACGAGAACGCTACTACTTACGCTAACGTGCCACTTGATAGACAGTCAAATTTAAGATAATATAAACAAGTATACAACAAAAATCAAAATTTTAAAAGCTTTTTTCTCAAAATCAGCTGAGCGTTAGGATAAAATATTTTACCACGATAACACCCTCAAAGTATAGTACTAATATACCAAAGCTCGTTAAAATCCGTTAGTATCCCAGTGTAAGGTCTCCTTGTAAGATTTGAAACATAATATTACATTTAATACTTTTCGTTCCAACGACGTTAATAATTTATTACTGAAGTAAATTAAACTCTCGTCATTTATCTTGTCAATCAATTTATAATGCTCAGTCCGATTCAAAGAAATAAGCATATCTTTACAGTCCCAACACTTTGTAAATCTAGCAATTGTTCGTGCCATAAATCCAGCGTAAGATATAACATAATTACTAGTTTGAACAATATCATAATCATAATCTCAAATTATATTGTTGTCAATGCCTGAGTCTTTCAATTCGTTATGTTCAGCTCCGTAACAACTGTTTAATGTTGATTTATTGCCAGTATTTTCAAAATCACATTCATTACGATCATTGTAGTACTTGTAATGATCATCATCAGAACTATCATCATATAACAAAGATTCAAACGACTTCTAATTATTGTCATGATTTTGGACTTCATCAATCATATTTTTTTCGGATATAATCTCATTAGCCTCATCATTTTCACTATCTTCTTCATCAACCCAATAATCAAAAGGTTTACGTTTATTATCATCATTTTTGTCTGATTAACTGTGCTTATCATCATTGTTAATCCTTTTTTGAATAATCGAATCAAGTTTTACAAGCTAATTTTTTTTGTTCACTATTCGATGCAGCTAATAAATCTCTTGTTTGCATTAGTGATCGTAACCATTCATACGCAGTTATATTGGAGCCTTTTGATGGAGTTGCTAAGAAATAACTGCATAAAAGATGAAAATCCTGACCGAAAATAAATGGATCAGGATAATCATTACATCCACAATCAGTTCTCATGATATCGAAAAATGTCTGCAAGATAGAATAATTAAAGATAGAGTTGTACAATTTAGCTTGTTAAAGCTAGCTGAAATGGTTAACCAGTTTAACTAGCTAACTAACATATCAACTTATTTGATTTAGCCGGTTAATTAAATTAACATACAACTAAATAAGCTAGTTTTATTTGTTACTATTAACTATTTAAAAATACAAGAGAGAGTGTACATAAATAATAAATAATATTCTATAAAATATATATTATATAAAATAATATTCTATAACTTTTTGATATTAAAAAAGCCGATATAGAATAATTTACTATATTATATTAATTAACATCTAATTATAATGAATATGAATTATGGTCTTGAATTGCTAATGAAACAAGTTGTTAATTTTTCTGTACTAAAATAGAGATATCGCTGAGACAGAAAAATTTAATATTTAATGTCGAATAAATAATTAAACATAAGAAAATTTATCCTATCATTTTTATTTTCAAATTAATTAATTATATTATTAAATTTAATAATATTAATAAATTTTATAATATAGTAAAATTATTTTACTACGGCTTTTTCTATGTAAAAACTAACTTATTTTTTGTGTTCATCACTTGTATATAGTCAATAGTAAAAAATTATGATATTATTACATTTTTCACATCGAAACAGTTAATCATAAAATCTCAGCATACTCGTTTCTAAAGTATCTTGACTCAAACGTGATGTTAAAAGATAATTATAGTTCAGTTACTATATAAAAAATCCATCAATTCGAGAGTAAACCCTAATAAGGGTTTATTTTATTTTATTTACCCTAATAAGGGTAAATTTCGCAAAAATGGTTTCGTGTCTCTGATGTCGCCGGATCAGAGTCGAGGAAGGGGGGTCTATCTGACGGTCCCCTTATAAGAGTTTATTCAAGCCACTTAATGTACTTGCCGTAATCGGAAAAGCAAATTTTTCTTCAAATTCTTCAGATGCATCACTAATATTAGAACTTTTTTTATGATACTAGGACTTTTATTTAAATAAAAATTGAATTAGATGGATTAATTTGTATGAAGTAACAAATATAAATAAAAAGCAATTCAAACTTGTAATTTTACGAATGAAAAATGTAAAAATAAATTATCAATTACTGATAAAACAATGTACAACATACTTACATTCCAAGAAGTACATTCATTTTTTAAAAACCTTCAGGCTTTAGATGATGAGGAGAGAATGTAAAAGCAATTTTTAAATTCATTTTTCCGTATGCTTCAAGGTTGTAGAGAGCCTGCCAGTGAAGCATTTTTATACCATCAAGAGAGTCTATAAAATTTTTTTAAAATTAATAATTACATTTTTACACGGTTTCGACTATTTAGTTATTTATTTAATTACTTACCCAAAAATATGGAGTATCAATTACTTTATTTCTCAAACATTTCAGGAAATTTGGAAAGTAGGTCACAAACCATAAGCAATTAATAGAATCAAAGCGATGCTCATAACTAAATTTATGATCTTCTATTCTAAACAGTGTCCATGTTCTGTGGTTCCATTGTGCACCATCGCAATATTATACAATTAACGTGAAATCCTGATTTTTCAAGTAGCAGTACGCATTATATAAATAGCTTATGTAGAATGTCACTAGTCACTGCAGTTTTACTTAAGAAATTTCCAACAACTTGTACCCAGTCACCTTGGAAAGGCTGAAACATGAAAACGTAATTATGATTGGCTCCAATGTTCATTAAACGTTTTGGCGTGTAAGCTCCTAAATCAGCATAGTACGTGAAATTAATTTTACCTCTTCACTTAAAGCTATTTTATCAATAAGAAGTGTGCCTGATAGAAAATGTATGTTAAAAGTTAAAATATTTTCAATGAATTTTATTTAAACACTATTACAAAATATTAAAAGAGTAATAATTTGAAAGTGAATTAAAAATTGATGAAAAAAAAGAAACAACAATTCGATAGTTACGTGAAGAATAATTTTTTACAGTTAATAATTAAGTATACTCATAAAATATCAGTATTGTGAATCTACTTTAAAAATTTTAACTTTATACTCCTTTTAAATTGTACTTCTATTCGTAAAGTTTTATAACCGAGAATATTAAAAATTGTTTACGGTTTCCCAAAAGCAGTATCCAATTTTTGGATATAAGAATTAAAAGCATCCTTGCAAAGAAGAAGTCAAATTTGTCTTTCTCTAAGTTGGTCATATACTCTAAAGCTTTTATTTCTAATTAGAAGACACTAATATACCTACTCTTTACTGTATCTTCGCTCTCTTGAATTTTTAGCTTTTTTAACATCAATACACACCTTTACATAGTTGAATCTTTTCATTTGGCAACATTATATTAGTACACGTTGTAGAACATCTGTTAAAAAAAATCTGATTTTAGAAATTGAGAAGTTTAAAATGACCATAGATAAAACAAAAATTGTTTTTTTGTAAGATTGATTTTTAAATATATAACAGAGAGAGAAAGAGAAATTACAACATATAAATTAAAAATTTTAAATGATAACATCACAGTTAAAATCAGAAAAATATAGTATTAAATATTATTTTTAAAAATAATTAATACCTATTAATATCAAACCCAGTTCCACCACGACAATGACTACTTTTCATCTCTTTTAATAGTTCCAAAAATCACATCGATACTTGAAGGATTAAAAGTAAAATCTGTAGATATGTTGGTTTTCATATTTCTTATCTATATGTCAGAAAACAATTTACTCTTAATTGAATGTCAGTTATAATAAACAAAATACATTTTAATTATATCTATAAAATACCTTGATTTTTCAAAATTCCATGAATTTTTACATGAAATTTTAATGTTAAAAATTTTGGATCTGTAAAAAAATAAAAAAATATTTTGAGAGAATTTATAACATCAGTGGTCCAGCTCCATTTTGGTGGTAACATCGTAGTGTTTAAAATTTGGAGTAAATTATCATTTGTGAACTTAATCAAATTGTTTTCCAAACTCGAATCTTCATTTTGCGTCACAATTTGGTAAATTCACTTGATTTTCAATCACGTCATTTTCAACAAAAATAATGGTTGAACATGAATTTAAGAATGCATCAATATCTTTCATGTTGTGTTTTTCCTGACATGTTTGTTGCTTAAGATTCAGAAACAATTCAGATGCAGGAACATTCTATAAGAAAAGTCAATTCGTTTAATTACAATTATTACAGATCATACTCACTTTGTAAACAACAAACATTTTTTTAAATGATTATTACATTTAATTAATTTAAAATGATTATTACATTTAGTCAACGGCTATGGCACGGTGACGGTACTAGTTCCTGCTCGATCATTAAGTCAAGCAGCGCTGAGTACGATTAGTACTTGGATGGGTGAGCTGCTTGAGAAAACCGATGTACCGTTGACGACAAGACTCTCTTCGCCTAGTTAACATCTCAAGCTGGTTCCAAGCCCAGATAAAAGGAGAGGGTTCGGGGTGAGGCTAGCAACCTACCCTCGGTAAAAACAATAAACCGCTCTTAGAAATAGCAATAAAAAAAGCTATTATAACAATACAAAGTCCTAGTAAAAAGAAGAAGAAAAAGAAGAAGAAGATTATTACATTTACGTTTAAAAAAGGAACTTCGTCTTGCTTCAATGTATATTTTTTCCTTACTTGAAGTATGTATTACACTATTAGGTAGTAATATATTATCACTTTTAAGTATATCCTTGTTGTGAAAATGCAATTCACAGACATATTTTTCAGGAACTAAATCTTGACATAATCCTAAGCTCAATTGTTTCAACTTGTTAGGATCCTGAGTAAAAGAAAATAATAAGCGTTTTATAACCTAAAATTTAACATAGCATGTAAAAGTAATAGCTGAATGTTTTAATATCTCTTCAAAATAAATGAATATTATTAAAATAATAGTAAATAAAATTTATAAGCTTACCTTTGGAATTTTATGAAGAGAAGTTTGTTGGATGTTGATATCGTTATATTTTTTTCGTTCTGATTTGCTACCACTCTTACAACTTATAAAAGCACAGTACTTCACCATATTTATTGTTAAATAACTCAGTAAAAATGATTAAACTACTTAATATTATTTAAACATTATATTTTATTGAAAATGTGTTAAAAGTTTTATTACTTTATCATAACCTGAATTATAAAAATTCACTTATAACGTCTTAAAATTATCATGTGTAGTAAAGAGCGAAAAGGAACATCCGCAACACAGATGCCACCTGGTGGACATAAATAAACTATGATTGGTACGTTTTTATCAATATGCCAAACAGCAGAAAAACCTATCATTCTCCTTATATGTAGTCTTTATGAGCATGTAAGTCGCATAGATGTAGTTGCAACTGATAATGAATTACGAGTAAGAGAATAGAAGAACGAAATAACGAGTGAATTTATAATTAAATGAATGGACCAATGAGTGACTGTTAATATGCCATGAGTAAATGAGCGTTGCTAATGGTGTGATTCCATTGGTCGTCATTTAAACAACTAGTTTATAATATATTGAGTTGGCGACTAAGTGATTGCAGATTTTGTCGATAGATGGTTTTTATATTTTCTATTCGTTATAACGTGTTCAAAGCCCCTAATCTATATTTTTTTATTTATTTAAAATTATATCAATTAATTCTTTAGTTTTGTCTATGGTGGGTAGAGGTTAGAAGTATCATCTGTGTATATGAAATAGTTCCGTCGAAATGCATTAAATTAGGGTGGCGCCACATTAGCATCAAGGTAAATTTTAAAGGAAGCGCCAAATATTATAAGAGTAGGATTGAGAAATAAACAAGGAAAGAAAAACTTCCGCTATTGTAAGTTATGGCGCGCTTTTCAAAATCCACATAAAGTAGGAAACAATATAATATGATTTTATACGTATCATTTTTGAACGTCTACATAGTGAATATTAAAAAAAAAAATAAATATATTAATAAGAAGAAAAAATCATATGTTATACAAAATAAATAAGTAAATAAATATAAAGAAATAAATAAATGAATGTGTTTAAAATTAGAATACAAAAGTTCATCAAGAGCAAAACGATAATAAAAAAATTTTTCCCTATAAGCAATGAATTTTTGCATCTAACAAAATTTTAGAATAAATCATAAAAACCTTTAATCAATTGACGTAATAAAACATTGTTATTCGCTAAAAAAAATAATTTATTTCTGTAAATTAGCATATTTCGATATTACTGCGAAAGCAGTCATAAGACGAACTGAACACGTAATAAACAATATAAATTAACAACAATAAAAGATATAATGTAATATAAACATTTTCAATAATAAATTAAATATTAAAAATTAAAAAAAATTACAAGTCTTGAGATTATGATAATAATTTGGCATTTTTTCCGATTCATTTTAGTTTTAATTTTTACTGCTTCGTAACGCTTATTCTCTAACTTAGCCAAAAAATGGGCGCGCATAACAATATAAATATAAAATATAAATATAATATTAATATAAATATAAATATAAATATAAATATCTATAACTTTTGTAATTAAATTATTTTCATGTTGAAAGCACCCAATTTTCAAAACGATTTCTTTTCCGATTTTGACTCTGTAGTCGATTCCGTAACATTCGACAGGATCTACATCTTGGATTTGCTTGGTTTCTTTTATAAGTGTCATCACCAATAATTACATTTTTACAAAGTTTTGAATACCTGAAAATTAATGTAATTATATTAATTAAATTCTCGTATGAATCCTTTTCTTAGTAGCTCATACATTTACATATATAAAAACAAGCTATCCTTACTTAGTACTGTCAATCTGAGTACCAACACATAAAGGCCATCTTTCCACTGATTTCAAATAATCATAGATACTACTTAATGAATTAATTTTCTCGTTTAGAGGTAGTTCTTCATTGTTAGGAAAAATAACCTGAAATAGAATAATAATTGATTGTTATAAAAAAAGTAGATGTATCTACCCAGACATTAATTAATACATACACTAATAGATGTATCATCGTTTAAGCGTAACCGAATTTTGATCCGCTGAGTTGTTGGATCCATTCGCATAAATACAAATCCATTGGGCTTAGGTACATACAGCCAAAACGGTGGCAATTTTGGAGCTTCGATTTCTTGTGGATTCTTCGAATCCTTAGATGCATGTTGACTGAAAGGTGGTTTTATCAAGTCTTGTTCGCTTTTAACACCAGCATCTATTAGATTATTAAAAACATCTTCATCTGCTAATATTTTCTGTGGCTCGATGTTGCTTTTTCGCACTTGAAACAGCTGTTTGTCTTCAGAGTTATTTGAATGGAAGCTTGGCTTTTTCAGTTTATCTACAGTACTTGTTAGAAACTCATGTTCAAATATCGGAATAAACTGATGCTGGATCGTTGGTAAAGCTTCTTCTTTAAGTATTTTTTTTCCTGTAGGCAAAATCTTGAGCTCTCCTTTTATGTAAAGTTTCTCATACATTTTTATTTGTTCCTCTTTAAAATGGAGATGACAGATGTAATCAGTAGCTTTTAATTCAATGCCCAACGAAATTTTCCAATTTTTTAATCTCGCCGGTGTCTGTGAAATTAGATAAATAAAAAATGAATATGAAATAATTCATTGATTAAAATTTAAAATATAATAATAAATATAATATTTTATAATAAAATTATAAAAATAAGCAATGGTTTATAAAGTAAATTTTTTTTATAAAAAATTGATTTAAATACCGTTGGTTGGAAATATGAAAGATGCTGAGGCGAATCATTTTTTTTGTTTTTGGATTTACGCCCACTTGGACAACTTTTCACAACACAAATTTTACCCATAACTTTTATGTTATTCACATATTTTTTCATAAAATTAAATGTTAAAAAAATCAATAAACGTACTATTTACAGTTCACGAAATAAAATCATTCTAACTACACGTTTTCTCATAATAATTTTTTAAGGTTATATTTACCACATTATTTTGTACTACGCAAGTAGTTGAAAATTTGAATAATTATGATATCAATTAAATTATTATATATATTATTAAATGAATAATTATGATATTAATTAAATTATTATATGAGATTAAATACACCAATGATATTAAATTTTATAACTCGGCATACTTCAATTCTTATACAATTGCTATTTCATACCATACCCTTTGTCTACACCAGCGCCATTCTGGAAGGTTTTTGAACTATTATTTATAGCATACACCTGGACACTTTTTCAAATTTTCTCCCATATAAGATGATTCTCCTTACCTTTACCCTTCATAGTTTTGTGTTTACCTCCATTTAAAAATGGAAGAACAAGACGTGCACTTCAGACATATTTTATTGTATTATTTTCGAAAAGGTAAGAATGCATCGCAAGCACAAAAGAAATTATGTGCCGTATATGGGAATGAAGCGTTAAAAGAAAGACAGTGTCAATATTGGTTTGCCAGATTTCGTTCTGGTGATTTTTCACTGAAAAATGCTCAACGATCTGGTCGTCCAGTTAAAGTCGATGAAACTTATATCATGGCTATTATCGATTCAGATCGTCATAGCACAACACGTGATATTGCAGAGAAGCTCAATGTATCGCATACATGCATTGAAAAAAAATTAAAAAAGCTTGGCTATGTCAAGAAACTCGATTTATGGATTCCTCATCAGCTGAAGAAAATTCATTTGATGCAACGCATTAGCATCTGTGATTCTCTTTTGAAACTCAACAAAATTGATCCATTTCTGAAAAGACTAATTATTGGGGACGAAAAATGGATAGTTTATAACAATGTTAATCGGAAGAGATCGTGGGTGATGCAAGATGAATCAGCCCAGACGACATCAAAAGTAGAGATTCACCAAAAAAAGATTATGCTGTCAGTCTGGTGGGATTATAAAGGAATTCTGCACTTTGAGCTTTTACCAAATAACCAAACGATCAATTCAAACGTGTACATTCATCAACGACTCGCCAAACTGGGCGATGCAATTGAAGCAAAGCGGCCAGTATTGGCAAATTGTAAGGGTATTGTTTTTTATCATGATAATGCAAAGTCCAACACATCTTTAATCACTCGTCAAAAATTATTGGAACTGGGTTGGAATGTATTGTCACATCCACCATATAGCCCTGACCTTGAGCCTTCAGATTATCATTTATTTCGTTCCTTGCAGAACTCCTTAAATGGTCAAATTTTTAATAACGTTGATGATGTCAAATCGCATTTAATTCAGTTTTTTAATAGCAAAGATCAGAAATTTTATGAACGAGGAATTATGACACTGCCTGAACGATGGCAAAAGGTCATTGAAAAAAACGGACAGTATTTAATTGAATGAAATTATATTTTTTCGGTGAAAATTTGGAATTTTCCTTCTTATTTTAAATACGCACTCATTTAGTTGCCAATATTAAAATTAATTTATTACTAATTACTACAAACGTCGTAAAAAAAACTTTGTAAGTTGTGCAATATAAAAAACTTAGTTATATACTAATTATTACAAATTTTTACAAACGACTTTATTTGTCGAATTACAACGAATGAAATAAATATATTTATCAAACAAAAAGATAGTCAAGCTACTTATACTTTTAGTCTATAAAATTATTACAATAAAGTCGATTAAATTGTTTAATTTGAAAAAGTATATTTTTATTTTAATATCTTTTTATCATACATTACAAAAGTAAAAAGTATCTTATAAAAAACTTAAAGTGATAAAATATAGTTTATGATTTGTTATAAAAATATAAATCTAATAATAATATTTATCTATATAGATATATATCTAGTTATTGGTTATTATATATAAGGGAATTTGATGCCATTTCGGCATTTTAATATATTTTCTTAACATCAATGGAGAAAAAAATATAAAAACCACTATAAAGAAATGGTCAACAACGACAACGTCAAAATTCAACTATTTGATGGAAAAAATTATAGTATTTGGGAGAAGAGAATATTATTGTTTTTAAAATAGAAAAAATACGACGAGTCTGCAACAAGAGGAAAAAGAGAAAACGAACAATAAGCAGACCGGGATGAACAAGATCTGAAAACAATGAACTATATTTATTGTAGTATTTCAAATGATCAATTAAAGCTTGTGAGTGAACAAAATATGGGTTTGGAAATTATGAAAAAATTGGACGATCTATACTACAAAAAATTATCGGCTCTACAAATATGTGTAAGAAATAAACTATCATAGATAGAATGAAGTTGAAAGATTTTGAGGACTCCAGTTAATTTATCACATAATTCGAAAAAGTGATTAATGAATTAAAGAATGCAAGTGGAATAAAATTGATGAACGAGAAAAATTAAAATATATGTTGAGAACATTACTAGACTCGCTAAGTTATATCAGAGATCTGGTAG
The DNA here is from genome assembly GCF_010416935.1 of Polistes fuscatus. Lineage (NCBI taxonomy): Eukaryota > Metazoa > Arthropoda > Insecta > Hymenoptera > Vespidae > Polistes > Polistes fuscatus. The sequence continues at coordinate 60,257 of NW_025113086.1, read as the reverse complement.
ATGCACTACGAGAAAATGACAATAATTGTGAATCGAATTTTAGAGAATGAAAATAATTGTGAGTGAAATTTTAGGAGTAGTATTGAGGGCGTTTTTCCTTCAGAGCTCGGCTCAATCTCATCAATTGTGTTCGGTAGAGAGTTCTACTGATTGTTTCGCTTGGATTAAGCAACTCGTAATACACCACACCCAGCTGATCCCATCAAATACACAGCATGAGTTTTTTCCATGAATATTCGGTTTTGCTGTGGATGTTGATGCGTGGCCAGGTAGTCCCCATGATTTTCTTCTTTTTGGATTATCATAATGTATCCACTTTTCATCACCAGTGACGATTCGATGTAAAAAACCTTTTTTTTTGTGCCTAGCTAACAGCATTTCACTCATGCATAATCGGCGTTCAACATCTCTCGGCTTTAATTCGTATGGAACCTAATTACCTTGTTTATGAATCATTCCTAACGATTTTAAACGATGTGAGACTGCTTGCTGAGTAACTTCTAAAGTAAGTGCAAGTTCTTTTTGCGTTTGAGACGAATCTTCCTCCAATAATTCCACCAGTTCTGCATCCTCGTAAATTTTTGGCCTTCCACTGCGATCTTTGTCTTTTACGTCGAAATCACCGTTTTTAAACTTTTGAAACCACTCACGACACGTTCTCTCACTCAAAGCAGCCTCATTATATGCTTCTACGAGCAATCGATGCGCCTCAGCTGCAGATTTCTTTATATTAAAGAAGTAAATTAAAAGTTCCCGCATATGACGCTTATTTGACTCAAATTAGACATTTTTGAATAAAAAAAAATATATGGTGCTAATAAGAAGTTAATAATATGATAGGGTTATGTTGCTCTTGAATGATAAACCTAATTTTCAAGCCGGTTATCATCTGCGAATTCTAACGTAAGCCTCGTGCAATGCCATCTCTCTCAAAACTGCGGAAATTTATTTGTACACCTAATATATATATATCTTAAATATTATTTTTTAAAAACATATGTCGGTTTTTAGTTACTTAACAAAATATACGTAAATATTAATTCCTCCCCTTTACTCAATCCTCCATTCAAACAATGTTTGTAAGTCATTAGGAAAATAATGAACAAAATATACGTAAATCTAGTGTTAAATATATTTAATTTGATATTCTTTTAAAGGAAAATTTTATTATCCGAAGTCATCACTGCATAGTGACGTTAAAACAATTGTACATTAGTTTAAATAATTACATAAAAATGTAAAAATGCTAAAATCAAAACGTTATAATCATAATTTCTTTTTGTTACAGATAAAATTTTCGTTACATACATGCGCATCGTTCGGAAGGGCACATAAACAACATTTAATAAAAGTAATTTTATAGAGGACAATGACTCAGTTCAATGGTGAATTTCGAAGAAAACGGTACATAGATCGTATACTTCGAGCTTATAAGCAACAACAGACACTTCTATTGATTAATTAACAATTATTTTAATACTCCAATACACTCTCTTTATATTTCATATTGTTTAAACATATATGTACTGGTTTAAGTACTCTTTTTTGTATTTTAGCTACTGGTAAATATATATATCTTCCAATACTTAATTTTGTTGAAAACCTCTCACAACAATTCTTGCTTTCTTTCAATTATCAGATTTATTGGTGTATACTCATTTTTAATCTAATATTTTTGTATTTTTAAGCCTTTCAATTAATTTCCACGTTTTATTTTTAATGAAACAATTTAGTTCTCTATTTTAATAGCCTCTTCTTATAAATGATTCTCATTATAGTTTATGGTTTTTTCATAAGTTGAAGGACTACCTGTGCTTACGGCATTAACTTAAATATAATTCGAATTTTCAAGGTTTACATTATACCTATTAAGCTTCTTTCTTTCTCGCTTGGATCTTCTTGGAATTTTGTTCGCATCACTATTAGATTTTTCATTTGACTCTACTGTTTCATCCACACTTTTGTTCGATAAAGAATTTTTCCTTTCATCATAAGAATTTTCATCATTTTCAAAATTGTCATCATCGCTATTTTCATCACGTTTGAAACCAATTAAGGGGGTATTCTAGCCTAGAAGCCCGAATTTCGAGCGTTTTTTGACGCTCGATAAAAAAAAGCAGTGAATATATTTTTACTATCCATATTTTTATCATTTTTTTATTGATATCTCAAGAATACATAAACAAATTTTCAAACAAAAAATTAAAATTTAAGTGAGTTATGCGCCATTGAAGTAGAGGGGAAAAAAAAAGAACGTGTTCTCGCCGTCACGATTCCCACCCTTCTGGTCATCCGTAACAAAAAAAAGGTAGATTTTTGATTAGTATAAATGTTAAAATGGTATGAAAAACCATGAAAAGTGAAAATAATTTTTAATTATTTTTATTGCTTTTTTTTTTTTTTATGTATTTTGATCCGCTGAATTCAAATATCACCACTTTTTGTCGAAAAGTGAAGCATTCAATTCTTTATAGCCGATTGTTTAAACAAGTTTTCAAAAAGTTATAGTTTTTGGAGATGAATTATTTTATTTTCATATTTTGGGCAATTGCACAACGAGAGTATTCTATACAAAATCTTGCTAAAGCTTATAGTTTTTGAGTCATAAATTTTTGAAAATTTCTAAAAAAGTTTTCCCATCTTACTCTTAATTTATGTACTTATAGAAATATTAATTAAATAATTACTTACATTATTATATACAAGAAATGTTATCGTTAATACAATCATCACGTGATACTACAATTTTAAATCCCGGACCACGTGTGCTTACTGTCTGAAATTTCACATCCCCATTACACTATTTTCCCTTTACAAGATTCGAAATGGTCGTAATACAGAAACAAAGTTTATTATTTTATATTCAACACAACTATCTTCATGTACACATCTTCTATGTCACATTTTAATTTTTTAGCTGATGAACTTGTAACACTTTCATCACTTTCCGCTGTTTTCGAATTGAAAACACTTGCCTTTTAACAGTACGCGATTTATGAAGATTACTAGATCTCTGAAGTTTTCTAGAACCTTCGCTACGATTCATAATAAAATAATCGAATAAATTTTTGAACACAAATATAGTGATACATAACAAGATTATACAGTCAATTAATTCGTTTCTTTATTTTTAGCTTCCGATGTTCTTTTTTGTTGTTTCCACAAGACTATTCATAAAATATAATAGGCGTATCGAAAACGGTTGCTTGCTCCTTCTGTCCGCTACCAATCAATTGTAGAATGTCTCGGCAACTATTCATCGGATTACCTTCAAATTTTCAGAGAATATTTTCGAAATATCATACTCTTCAAGAAAATGCAAAAAAAATCAAATCCATTTTTTGAAAATCCTGACTGTATCTCACCCCTTAAAGTGTCCGAATAGTCCACGTCCAAAACAATCTTTATCTTTCTTCTGTTCAGCTTGAATAATACTAGTTTTTATTCTTTCCGCTGTCATTATTTATATTTCGACTTTCCCTACATGCTTATTTTATTTTTTACAAATTCACAATTATTGTCATTTTCTCGTAGTGCATCTACCAGATCTCCGATATAACTTAGCGAGTCAGGTAATGTTCTCAACATATACTTTAATGTTTCTCGTTCATCAATTTTATTCCACTTGCATTCTTTAATTCATTAATCGCTTTTTTCGAATTCTGTGATAAATTAACTGGAGTCCTTAAAATCTTTCAACTTCATTCTATCTATGATAGTTTATTTCTTACACATATTTGTAGAGCCGATAATTCTTTGAAGTATAGATCGTCCAATTTTTTCATAATTTCACAAGCCATATTTTTTTCACTCACAAGCTCTAATTGATCATTTGAAATACTACAATAAATATAGTTCATTGTTTTCAGATCTTGTTCATCCCGGTCTGCTTGTTGTTCGTTTTCTCTTTTTCCTCTTGTTGCAGACTCGTCGCATTTTTTCTATTTTAAAAACAATAATATCCTCTTCTTTCAAATACTATAATTTTTACCACCAAATAGTTGAATTTTGATGCCATCGTTGTTGGCCATTTCGTCTGTGTCTATTTTTAAACCATTTTTCTTATCTTCCAACTTTGTTTCTTCTTTCTGTTGCTTAATTCGATAGTGTGTAGTACTTTAACACCGAATCCACTCGAAAGTTGCATAAATATTCAATTAATTCTTCTTTTGGAACTGTGTACACCCAACCTGGACCTTTTCATTTTAAATACTAATATTTTTTTACAACACCCATTGATAAGCTTTCCTAGATGCTTACTTGAGTTTCTTTTTAATCATAGGTTTTTGTAACCACGGATCTCTTCTTTTTCAACCATGCTCTGCTACCATGTTAAGGAAGGGTATCGTCATATTTAATTCTTCGTTGACGTCATAAACACTCGTTGTAAGAACAATACAAAATTAGAACGCCCCGCTGATCCTTCTCGTCGCTGATATAAGTTACCGTCCAAGTGGGAAATGACGAGATTCATCGAAAGAAAAAAAATGAATATATTTCCTACATTGCCGGGTTTCTTGTGATGTTGTCAATAATGTCTAGGCATTCTGTAGAATGCAGGCATTTTGTCGTTTACCGGTAACATATATATACATATAGATTTAAATGATTAATTTACAAATCCTTCGAAAACTATGAAAACAAAAATAAAATAATCACAAATAATGAATGCTCGTTATTATCATTTACTGTCCTTGAAAAATAGATTTTCTGGTATGGTCTGGATCGGAGTGGGAAATTTATTAAATAGTATTAGAATTAAAAAAAATATTTTGTGAGAAATTGTCAAATGTGCCGATAGATGTCTCATAAATCTCGCAAGTTTCTTTTACTTCGATAGGTATAAAGTTAGAAATTTTGTTTCAGCCATTTGGGTAGGCTGCTCGGTTCTCACCGCGCAGTTAGACGCAACCCTGACGCAACCCTTATTGGAATTGGAAAATGGTGATTTCTTCACCATGTCACTTTCCTCTATGGAACTGTTGGGTTTAATTGTTTTCGTACAGTTTAAAAAGCGAAACAATGTATGTCAGGGAGCCTACCCCCATTTTAAATTTTCAACTAAAACTTAATTATCTCTCTACAGGAATTGACTGTCATTAAATTGCTGCAAGGTTTTCCTTACCGTCGCATATGTTTATCTTTTCTCCGGCGTTACAGTCTTCTCTGGTGAATTGGATTTAGCTAAGAGTGAAGGAGAAAAGTAAAATTAAAATAGTTATTAACACTCGTGATTGTTGAAGCCAAATGAAAGTACAATACTTTATGAGGTTCGTCATGGAAAAGCCATGCGGTATAAAAACCCTAATTGTTATTCGTCTACTCGTCAATAATGGTCAACCACGGACAACGCATGTGACCCTCTACACCTACTTCTCGTACATCCTGATGGATATTCCGGGAATATAACAAGATTGATGGTATCTCACCAATAGGTTCGGGTTAGGAACGTCGGGCGGTGGTACAAACGCAACCACTTCCTCATTTCTTCTCTCCTCCTTCGTTTGCCATCTTTATGGTAAACCCTTTGGTACGATGATCCAAGTATATGGGATATACTTGTCCTTACAATAATTCGCTCACTGGTTGTCTCTGATATATCGTTGTAGGCGTCCTGCGGAAGAATAGAACGAGTGTTTTTTGATAATGGGCCCAGCAGGGCGCACGTACTCGAAGTCCGAGTGGTGGGGGTGCGAATGTTAGCACTTAATAACTCTCTATGGCACTAAGGTGCGCATTATGAATACAAGATAATAGTTTACGATTGCTTCCGATCGTACAATATCGCTTGCTTTCCGTAATGAGAAGTAAAACACTTTTTATGATAGTAATGTTGTTGCAAACTCCCCAAAATAAAACTAAAAAATCCTGACCGATAATAACATAGAAAAATGTGATGTAGATTTAACAGAACAAATGATAGCATATTCTACACACGTAGAAAAATCATCAAGTGTATGTAAAATTAGCTTTAATGTTATTATTGAATACATCAATTTCAAACGCGACGATACTCTATAATCTAGTAACGAAAACGAAAATCAAGATATCAGAATTTGGAATGCATTCTGGCAGTAAAATTTTGCAGGAAACGTCATACAAAAATGTTAAATTATTTAACATCAAAAATTGCTAAAAATCAGACCTAAAAAACATAATCACCTACTGTCGTTCAGATTGCATTGAAGAGTCACATTTATGTTTAAAATGTTATAACACAGTGCACCGTCCGTTACAAGATTTGTTCTAATATTTTATTTAATAATGTTCTAATAAAAATTTTTAAGTGTTCTATATGTCGGAATCTTTCCGAAGTTTTGTATGTTAAACGGTAACACAAGAACAAGATAAGCGAAGTATCTTGCTATATGTGCAGAATAAATTTTTTTTCAAGAATTGTATTAAATGTTAATTAATTACATTATTATGTTAAGTGCTGTGTAGCAATACTCCCCCACTCGCTATATTTCCCTATTTCCCACTCTGCTCGCGCTTCTGTCGCCCCTCTTTAAAAATCCTATAACGAAATTAATTCGTACTGCGTTATACGAAAATCGCTTTATAGAAAACTCAGTGTTAACTTACTGTTTTCGATCGTGTTACCTAAAACTTAAATGTAATGGATTTGCATTTTAAGAAAAGAATAAGAATAGTAGGAAAAAGAAAGGAGAAAAAGAAAAGGGTTTATGTGTAAGAAAAATAGGGTAGAGAGGGTTTCTAAAAAAAGTCTGGTTCTCTCAACTTTTCCTTCCCATCCTCTTTTTCTTTTCCTTCTTTTTCTTTTTCCTTCTTACAATTGAATATTTAAATGACCATTTCGATTTCTTCCCGTCGAATTTATTTGCAATTTTATTCAATTACCTTGTTTACAGCTGTTTTTTTTTTAGTAATTAAAATATTTTTTATCTATATTTTTTAATTTAAAATAAATTCATGCAAATATTAAGAATAGTTAAATTAAAACAAATAAATTAATAAATTATTATGAAGGATCTATTAATATTGTAATCAGACAATTCCGAAAATTTCTGAATAATTTTCAGACTAACTCTACAACTAATTATTATTGTAAGTAGTATTTCTAGTACTAATTAGTAGTAATTAAGAGTAAGAGATTGATTGTGTATTCTAGATAATTCTAAGAAGCTCGCGAGCATTCGGAGAGATATCCTTTCGGCATATCGAATAATAGAGAAAAGTGGTGACGGATAAATCAATAAGAAACGCTTCTCTTTCTTTCACACACAACCACCTTTCCTTCCTCTTTCTACGTTTGTACGTGGGCTCATTGCAGTAACGTTACGTCTATGGTCACGGCGGGACGCAAGAGAAGTCGTGCATCACCGTTGATTTATAAAGTAACGGGTGTAAGAAGAGGTGGAACGTCCGAAAGAGGCCGTTGACGAGGACTTGATGCGGGTCTTTTACAGGTGTCAATTTTTCCGATCGTTGACGTCAAACGAAATCTTGTTTCTTACGCTGCATCATCTCTCGATTATAATTGCAATAATAGAAATCTAAAAGTGACAGGGATGGAGGGTTTATAGAGAAAAAGGGGGATAGAAGATAAGAAATAAGAAAGAGATAGAAAATGATAGGGATACCTATAGAAAAAAGAACCCTCGTTGAAACGTGTCCGCGCATATTTTCATCAAAGCGTCAGTAACATGTTGCATATTCGTTTGCTCATATGACATTTTCTCAAGATGCTTATGGAAAATAATAAGATAATGACACACACACAGAATATATATATATAAATTAAAAAAGGAAAAGAAAAGATTTCACAAATAGAGATTTCAGACGGAGGCTGAATCTTTCCTTGAGTATTCTTTTCCTTTGGATTCTTTCTAACAGTTTCTAGTTCCTCCTTCGTTTATTTAAGATCACCCATCTTGTGTTATATATGTAGCCTCGATAAAACAGCTCGTGACGAGTCGTTCATTAGCAATTTGCTTTCTCGTTGCGGAGTCGAAGGGTAATATCATTTTCATAATCTTCTTCCTGTCTTTCTCTCCTTTTTTTATCGCTAGTTCTCTTCTGCATGAAAACAAGTAAAGGAAGGAAAAAAAGAGAAACAGACGCAGTGAAGGAAAGAAGAGTAGCAAAAACTAGTTCCGATGCAAAAGAGCATCAGCACAGATAGCAGCAGCAATAGCGTTTGAAACTCTTGGATGATTCTTCGTAATTTGGCATATTTCTTAAGTTCTTTATTTTCTAGCGAACGTATGCTCTATCTCATTTTTTTCGTTGTTCAATGAGTACGAAAAATAATTTTAGAAAACGTACTCACGCGTTACCGTTTTTCAATTTCCAAACCCTTTTTCTTATGACAGAATCTTCTGGGCATCGGAGGTTTATAGTAATCTCTGCCGCAATCTGGAAAGTATTACCTGTTTCTCTTTTAATTTTTTTCACGACAAAAAAAAGAAGACGAAAAGAAGGTAGAGAAAATGCCCTTTCTAAAAATAATTTGTCTTTCTCGCCGTTTGCTGTCCTTGCTCTGTAAAAAAGACCAATAGAAACTGTAGCAGAAAAAAATGAAAAAAGAATTTAGAAGAAACGGACATAGTCTCGTACCTTTGTTGGGAAGGTAGATCCTATTACCGTAATACTTCACGCATGTTTTTCATCCGCGAGGTATCGGCAGCCAACGTATGTGGGTTCAAAAAATTGGCTGTACGGTTTCGTCTTTCACGCCCCTTTGACGTCATTAATGTGAACACACGAACTACCTCCTTACGCCACCAATCGAATTTTCTGGTTGGTGTACGATGATCAACGTTCAACCGACAATGGCACAGACTGAGGTTCCTGATTTGAATTATTCGGATTCGAATTCGAGAACAAATCTTTACTAAAATATTCGATTCGTTATTCTGAGTGAAAAAAAAATAGAATGTCCGCAGATCGATTTTGTATACAAAATTTTGAGTCACTAATATATATTATTTTTATGACAAAATCTAATGTAATATAACATTTCAATTTTTAGACTTTGCTTTTCCAAATTTTGTCGATTTTCTAATCCTTAGTGAGATAGGTAAAAATTTAGTTTCTTTTCAGAAAAGCAATAATAAAAATTTGTAAACGATGTTATACGACTTAGAACATGAGACCGTGTAGAATACTTCATTATTTCTTCGCTTCCTATTCAAATTCACTCGTCGATTTATTCTTTTTAATCTTTCCGATAAATACATTAAAGCGAGCAACATGATATACTATCTTGCATTGTTAAGGATACGATTAACGATACGCTTAATATAAACCGGAAACCAATAAAACTCATTGTTGTGTATCCTACGCAAGCGAGTGAGTGAGACATCTGGACCGTCTATCTCGAGACGTGTCGACACGTATCGAGATATATCGGCAAATAAATTGTACTTATTAGTACTGACTGGGCTCAAAAAATATATTTTAATTCATTTTTACCTTCCTCATACCTCATAAATAAACGATTCCCATCATCCACCTATAAGTGCATTTTCAACGACAAGAAAACCACCGGAGTACCGATACAAGGCGTCGGTAGTTCAACATTAATTAAAATTGATTTATTTTTAAAAAGTTTAAAAAAAAATTGTTTTCTTTAACAAAGTATTGACAAAAAAAGATAATTATTATCTTTTGTTAAATTTCAATAATATAGGTGCCGCTGGTTTCAGTGTAAGGCCGACTTTAATCGGAATATTTTCAATTGATATTGGATTGTCGATTTGAACAATAAATTTTCTTAATACAGTAGCGACTATTGTCTTCAATTCGTCCATTGCAAATGTCTGACCTGTAATAGCGATATTAAATACATTTGTATTTTGCAGAATAACAGTTTGGAATAATATTTCAAGAATCTTTAAAAATGTGCTATTACCTATGCAATCTCTTCTTCCAGTGCTGAATGGTATGAAATATTTGGGATTATAGTTGTTTTGTAAAAACCGATCAGGGTTAAATGTTAAAGGTTGTTTCCAATATTTTTCCATACGAAAGTATGTAAATATTGAGAAAAGTACAGAACTATTTTTTGGTATTGTCACATTCTCGTCCACTTCATAAAATAAATATATACATATTATTACTGAATAAAACAGTGATATGAATGGTAAAAAACTATATACGAATAGTCTTGGAGTATGTGTAAGAATACCTTCTATATCTTCGGAAATTTTTCGTCCAATAAAAGCGGCAGGAGGAAAGAGACGTAATGTCTCTCTGATAACTCGTTCCAAATATTTCATTTCTTTAATATCTTCAAGTGTAATAAGAATATCTTCCGGATCGCTTGAGCCGTACATTTGGTACAACTCTTCGTATATTTGTTGCTGCAATCAGAAATGAGAAAAACATAATACAAGGTTAGTATGACAATATATATAATTTTTTATGTAGTATTCAAGTGCCATCTGTACATACTTGAACTTCCGGAAATGTAGCAACCATTAAAAATAGAAAAGCAAGTGTTTCAGCAGTAGTGGTGCTTCCCTAAAAAAAGTAACACAAATTATTATTTAACATTAATTAATAAAATAAAATTGAATTTTATCTAGAATGAACTCAACTTACTGCAAAAATAATTGTTTTAATCTCATCACGAATATCTTTCTCCGAGTATTCTTTTGTTTCGTAAAATGATTTGAATAATAGGTCAAGAAATATATTTGTGTTTTTTCTTTTATCTAAAATAATAATAATATATTATTTAGGATTCTTATTAAAAAATTCCTATATCCATAAATTCATTAACAATAGCATATTTTTTAAAAATAATTATTCTTACTTGCATCTATCTCTTGCAATTCTTCAGTAACTTTATTCTCTTCCATCGATTCTTTTTTTTTTTTTATAATCTTGACGAATGAATGTTATATTTATTAGTAGGATATAATTTTGTTTAGAAATTGATTATTTAGATAAATTAAAACAATTTCAAATGGGATTGATGATTTTATTTATACCTCGCTCGTGATTTTATCAATGTGTGAAACCAGTTCCTTTAGTTTTTTTCCTAAATATGAATTGTAAAATATAATATCTGGATGTAACCAGAAGAGGTAAGTCCTTTTCATAATTATATCCATCGTTCTGAAGAAAAATAAAAGTCAATTAAAGAACAAATACAGAATAACTTTGCATTATATTATAAATATTAAAACATTCTATTTATTTTATATTACTCTGACATATATTCATCAAGTTTACATTCCGGATTATTCTGCAAATCAAGATCACAGCTTAGAAAGCTATCTGTCAGTACAAAAAGAAAACATATTTTAATTAACTCACTAATATTTATATAAATATTTGAAGCATTTAAGAATTTCAAAACCTTACCAAATATTATATCCAAAGTACATAAATGTACATAATGTAGGGTATCTACATTTTTTCCGTTAGTACTATCTAAAATTGTAGCTAGTCTGTTTGAATTTTTTATTATCGAATCCATATAGGTTGAAAGAATTCCTTTTTTGAATACTGGATTTAAAATTTTTCGATGAATTTTCCATTTTAATGCTTCAAATAAAAGAATATTTCTTACTTAAATTTGTAAAATGTTTCTTTTTTATATGGACCGTTTATTTTCAAGGTAGTGGATGTCCAATTTCTATTGTTTCGAGAAAATCAAAGGTTTACATATTAGGCAATTCAAAAATATTCATTAATTATGTTAAGTCTTGCTTTGTATTTATTATTTTTTTAGAATACGTAGCTTGAATATATAAATTTTTTTTGGGTTAATTAAACTAAAGCAATGTATATTTAGGGGCTACAAATAAACTTAAACCACTTTCAGAGTTAGTCAATTGTTAAAATCGTTTAATTTTAATTTTGAAAAATCAAATATTACTTTAAAAAGAATATCAAATTTAAATATCACTTTAAAATGTCAATATCAAAAAATAAAATCGAAATAGTATTTTTTATTTTGAACGTTATTTATATTGTTAAATTAAAAAAGATATTAGTTGTATTTACTTTTGCTCTTCATGTAGCAGTGTTTATAAATATTCCTGATCAACACGAGGTATATAGTGTAATGACTATTTGAAATTCTAATATTTGTTTTAAGTAATAGTTAATTTCGTAAGTCATCGTTATACAAAGGTACCATGGAGATTTTTTAAATTTTACGGTTTTCCCGGAAATGTAGATGATAAATTAAAAATTTTTAATTCTGCGTCCTCCATCGCCATTTTATATAAAATAGTATATAATACGCTTTTGCGAAACTTTATCAAACATATTTGAGACTAGTTAACCTTTTTTTTATCAATATTTTTTGTTATCTATTTTACTGTTGCGTTGTGCAAGTTTTTTGTTGAAACGAAATTTTCTCGTTTCATTCCAAATAAATTTAATTTACTATGTTGTATACATTACTTTTTAATATCATAACAATCCTGTGGTCTTTACGAGAAATTATTTTTTCTTTTTATTTTTCTTTTTTTTTCTTTTTAATCTATGAAAATTGGACCTATACCACTTTCATAATCAACGGTTACGTAATTGCTTTTACCGCTTAATTTTAAATTGAACAAGACATCGGCATTTTCTAAGAAAGCAAGTATTAACAAGTTATAAATAAAATGTTAACACTAATTTAAGCATAAATTACGTGATATCTCTTTTTTTTTTAAATAGTCTTATACCACTTTCAAAATAAACGATCCATGTATTCATTAATTAAAAAATAAGAAACGAGAAATCCCTTTTATACGTATATATATTTGTGATTATGTAAACATTATAATGCTCAAATAACAAAATAAATAATACCTTCAACAGCACTCCTTTCTAACTTATACTTAGTAAAAACTTTATTGTAGTTTTATTTAGATAAATTATTTACTTTAATTAAATACGTTATATATGAACCGATAACTTACCTGGTGCAGTTAATAATCCGTCACCCAACTCAGATTTAATGAAGTCATAGGTCTGATTTTTTTCATAACTGTACGAACTTTTTAATAGAATCTAAACAGATAACAAAAAATTTACCAGAAATTAAAACCAAATAATAAAAGAAATTTGAATTTGTAAAAACGTATTATAAGAAGTGTCACTAAATTTTATGAATCTTACTCTCATATGTTTAGGATCATCAACCATTATTGTTAGTTGTGAGCCTATCCAAAATCGCTGCGGTGATGGATAATTAGTAGAAACTTTTATCAAGGTATTAGTAATATCTAAAAATAAATTAATTAAAACCGTTTGTAAAAATGTATATGTTATAAATGTAGAATACAAATGTACCTTCAATACTACCAAAAAACAAATTCAAATTTCCGATTATAGGATAAGCTTTAGGTCCCGAGAATCTTTTGACCATGTTATATTCACGGAATTTATTTAATAAATATTCTATTATGTAGAATAATACAATTAATATTGCTGTTGAAACAATAACTGTAGTAATATATTCCATATTAAATTGAATGAATTAAAAAAATTATAAGAATAGTTAAATTTGTTTAAGAAAAATACTAAACCAACACTTGTAAGTTAGAAACTGCTATTTTGTTCACACTATGCGAAAAATTCTAGTATCATTGGCGTCTTAACATAAACTAAAAAGGAATTAACAAGCAAGCAGTCTCTTTTAAAATGTTCTAGATTTTACTCAGCCCTGATTTCAAGAACGTCTACTACATGCATAGATAAAGTGAGACAAATAACTGATTTATATCAAATCCTTTATTTCTCATACGTACAATAAAGTTTCAATCTTAACCTGCTCAATTCTAACTAAACTGCTATCGATTCTTTGTTATGGTTCTTTTAGACTATACATTATACTTTTTCATTATAATAGGAAAAATCTGAAATTCTTTTTTTTATGAATATTTTAATGCAAATCAGTAGTAAATATTTATTATTCTCCTCTATTGTATTTTTTTATAATTCATATTGACATCATATTTTAAATAAGGACTTTAAAAATTTGTTTAATAGTTTGTTTAGAAATTTGAATGAATGTTTAGGACGGTGTTAGGGATCGTGGTAAGATCACAGTCAAGTGTTCGACGTGGCGTGAATTAGGACGAGAATTGCGGCTTCACAGTCAAAATACACTGACATGAGTGCACGATTAAAGAGACCGATGAGTGTGTTGAATGAGTTGACAAGAGTTACGACACTGATTTTACTTATCGCGATGAAACTCAAATGGAATCCGATCTTTTTGCACGTGGTTTCGGCACGTCCACGTGTTGAGCAGAGTGTAAATGGTGATGCACTGAATGAGTCTAATGCAAGTTGCGCACCAATTCAAAAATTTGCACAAATGAGAGTTCAAAGTATAGAGCGAATTAGTTAAGAGAGCACTACAAAATTCGTTGAAAAAGAACTGATATTACCAAAATACGAAAAGCGTGTAATAGCGTTTGAGAAATTGACAAAACTATAATATCAGTCGATCTTTCGACGTGGCATGATTCCAATCGTTTTGATGGCTATGCGCAGGTGCGCATGTTTGTGTAGTGGGGGTAATCGTATTTGTATAAAATGGGACTTTATACTTTCACTCCAAAAATGTTATAGCTTCTAAAATAACGAATCCCATGTGTGGCAAAATGGTGCCACTTCAATTCAAGTCACTTTAACCTAAAAACTGTGAAATGTTGTCTCTTACATAAGAAAAAATATTTTGCTTCAATGAATGTCTTACACGTTGATTTGCATTTGTCCTTTCATTTACCGTTCATCCAGCACATACTGTAATTACTGACAAACATTTAACAATTTTCTCGATAAATGTCACTTGAAGACCACATATCGGACGACATTGAATTCGTTTTTTTATAAGCTATAAGACCGTTTATAAGAGTGAATTCCTTTACACCCGGGACTTTTGCATCGTCCTCTGTTGTCCGTCAAAATTAGTCAACGTGCTTCTTCATTTCTTCTCACGTTTTGTACTAGAAGTACTGTATTTGGTCTTCTTTAAATATTTTTATGTAATCGTTTATCTCCATTGATGAAAACAGGGCGCCCCCTTTTCTTACGGTTTCCTTTATGCTCCTGACATAAATGGGATACATTGTTAGTTTTAAATTTCAATAAATTATATGAACACCTGGACCTTGCAGAATGCGTTAAACATTTTTGCTTATATGACAGCCAAGCATTGACTACCGTTAAATCCAGTAGGTGAAACATTATGCGTCGGTACCACTTTCTTGATCGAATATTTATTCGATATAATACTATCAATGAATCAACCAAGTCTACTAAACAAATGTGCTGGAACAAGCAAACTTTATCCTAAATATACGGAAATATGCCATAAAAGCCCATTGTTACTACAATGTAAAGTAAAACTGCATCATAAAAAAGAAGTAACAAAATCATATATAATATTTTACCGGTGACTGGCACTGAACTTTCCGTTTAGACCGCGTAAGTCATCGGTTACTGACAAAATTTTTTTTTAATACTAACATAAGTAACGCGCGTGACCTGCGGGGATTTCTTTAAGAATTCGCGTTGCGCTCTACAGATTAAAGAAACCAATTCGATGGATGATAAATATCCTTCGTTTGATGGAAATGATTCCGAAGATGACATCGATGAACAGAACAACATAATATTAGTTATAAATATGAAAATATATTATTTCTTAATAGCGTAAGCAACTATTATTTCCTTTTATCAAATCCGTATCTCGACGAATAAAAAATACAAATACAAATTTCAATTACATTATTATATATAATTTT
Organism: Polistes fuscatus; assembly: GCF_010416935.1. Taxonomy (NCBI): domain Eukaryota; kingdom Metazoa; phylum Arthropoda; class Insecta; order Hymenoptera; family Vespidae; genus Polistes; species Polistes fuscatus. The sequence goes on along the minus strand of NW_025113086.1, from coordinate 44,526 downwards.
TTCTCTAATTTTCTTAATAAAATTTGTATTAAAATTTTTTCTTTCTTTTTAATTTTTTTTTCCTAATAAATTTTTCTTAATAAAATTTATATTAAATTTTTCTTTCTTTTCAATTTTTTCTTAATAAATTTTTCTTAATAAAATTTATATCGTAAGCCAAAAATAAATTCGCACTGCCTATAATACAAATGCATTTTTTTTAATTATATTTCCTATAAAATTATTATAAAATATTATTGAAAAAATAGAAAAAAAATTTATTAAGCTTACTTCATAATAAGGAAAAAAAGAAATAAGAAAGCAAAGAAGAAGAACGAAGAGAAAAAGAAAGAAATGAAGGTAAACATACTTATTATCGCTGTCAAGATAAGATATAGGTATCGGCGACGTGAAAAACATACACACACTGTAGCTACTGTGGCCACTACACTACTACAGCCAAAAGAATACGTTAATAAATTTTTTTTCTATTTTTTCAATAGTATTTTATAATAATTTTATAGAAATATAATTAAAAAAAAATTCATTTGCATTATAGGCAGTGCGAATTTATTTTTGGCTTACGACATAAATTTTATTAAGAAAAATTTATTAAGAAAAAATTAAAAAGAAAGAAAAAATTTTAATATAAATTTTATTAAGAAAATTAGAGAAAGAATTATATATAATAATGTAATTGAAATTTGTATTTGTATTTTTTATTCGTCGAGATACGGATTTGATAAAAGGAAATAATAGTTGCTTACGCTATTAAGAAATAATATATTTTCATATTTATAACTAATATTATGTTGTTCTGTTCATCGATGTCATCTTCGGAATCATTTCCATCAAACGAAGGATATTTATCATCCATCGAATTGGTTTCTTTAATCTGTAGAGCGCAACGCGAATTCTTAAAGAAATCCCCGCAGGTCACGCGCGTTACTTATGTTAGTATTAAACAAAAATTTTGTCAGTCACCGGTGACTTACGCGGTCTAAACGGAAAGTTCAGTGCCAGTCACCGGTAAAATATTATATATGATTTTGTTACTTCTTTTTTATAATGCAGTTTTACTTTACATTGTAGTAACAATGGGCTTTTATGGCATATTTCCGTATATTTAGGATAAAGTTTGCTTGTTCCAGCACATTTGTTTAGTAGACTTGGTTGATTCATTGATAGTATTATATCGAATAAATATTCGATCAAGAAAGTGGTACCGACGCATAATGTTTCACCTACTGGATTTAACGGTAGTCAATGCTTGGCTGTCATATAAGCAAAAATGTTTAACGCATTCTGCAAGGTCCAGGTGTTCATATAATTTATTGAAATTTAAAACTAACAATGTATCCCATTTACGTCAGGAGCATAAAGGAAGCCGTAAGAAAAGGGGGCGCCCTGTTTTCATCAATGGAGATAAACGATTACATAAAAATATTTAAAGAAGACCAAATACAGTACTTCTAGTACAAAACGTGAGAAGAAATGAAGAAGCACGTTGACCAATTTTGACGGACAACAGAGGACGATGCAAAAGTCCCGGGTGTAAAGGAATTCACTCTTATAAACGGTCTTATAGCTTATAAAAAAACGAATTCAATGTCGTCCGATATGTGGTCTTCAAGTGACATTTATCGAGAAAATTGTTAAATGTTTGTCAGTAATTACAGTATGTGCTGGATGAACGGTAAATGAAAGGACAAATGCAAATCAACGTGTAAGACATTCATTGAAGCAAAATATTTTTTCTTATGTAAGAGACAACATTTCACAGTTTTTAGGTTAAAGTGACTTGAATTGAAGTGGCACCATTTTGCCACACATTGGATTCGTTTTTTTAGAAGTTATAAAATTGTTGCAGTGAAAATATGAAGTCCCATTTAATAAAAATACGATGACACTAAAATCTCGAAAAAAATTGCCGTGAGAAAAAAATTCGTCCCATCACCGTATTGCCAGCTTCGAACAGAATATTTTCTTTCTCTGATAATTTTTTCTATCATAGGAAATAATCGATATATTTAAGATGGTCTTATTCTTCTATCTATAATATATATACATTAATTCTTTTTTTTATTACTTATTTCTTCTTACTCTAGAAGAAATAAAATAAATTTAATTAAACATATACTTTTTAAATTAACAAAAATAAACATTAAAAAGAAAAACATAATTTTCCCAGTCGAGTAATCGATCCAACGACATCAATCATTTCAATCTGATAACTAGTAGATTATTTAGAATAAAATTATCTATTAGCATAAAATAATGACAAACAGAAAAATAAGAAGTTAACAGATTAAAAAAAACTGAAAAGATATCTTTAAGAAAAAGCCACTTATATAACATTTTACTTATTTTAATCTTTAAAATTACGTAGATTATTGACAGCAAATATGCAAACTAGTATTATTCTTACGAATAGAATAAATGAATAATTATAAGTCAGTTTTTTGTCTCACTTTATCTATGCATGTAGTAGATGTTCTTGAAATCAGGGCTGAGTAAAATCTAGAACATTTTAAAAGAGACTGCTTGCTTGTTAATTCCTTTTTAGTTTATGTTAAGACGCCAATGATACTAGAATTTTTCGAATAGTGTTAACAAAATAGCAGTTTCTAACTTACAAGTGTTGGTTTAGTATTTTTCTTAAACAAATTTAACTATTCTTATAATTTTTTTAATTCATTCAATTTAATATGGAATATATTACTACAGTTATTGTTTCAACAGCAATATTAATTGTATTATTCTACATAATAGAATATTTATTAAATAAATTCCGTGAATATAACATGGTCAAAAGATTCTCGGGACCTAAAGCTTATCCTATAATCGGAAATTTGAATTTGTTTTTTGGTAGTATTGAAGGTACATTTGTATTCTACATTTATAATATATACATTTTTACAAACGATTTTAATTAATTTATTTTTAGATATTACTAATACCTTGATAAAAGTTTCTACTAATTATCCATCACCGCAGCGATTTTGGATAGGCTCACAACTAACAATAATGGTTAATGATCCTAAACATATGAGAGTAAGATTCATAAAATTTAGTGACACTTCTTATAATACGTTTTTACAAATTCAAATTTCTTTTATTATTTGGTTTTAATTTCTGGTAAATTTTTTGTTATCTGTTTAGATTCTATTAAAAAGTTCGTACAGTTATGAGAAAAATCAAACCTATGACTTCATTAAATCTGAGTTGGGTGACGGATTATTAACTGCACCAGGTAAGTTATCGGTTCATATATTATGTATTTAATGAAAAGTAAATAATTTATCTAAATAAAACTACAATAATGTTTTTACTAAGTATAAGTTAGAAAGGAGTGCTGTTGAAGGTATTATTTATTTTGTTATTTGAGCATTATAATGTTTACATAATCACAAATATATATACGTATAAAAGGGATTTCTCGTCTCTTATTTTTTAATTAATGAATACATGGATCGTTTATTTTGAAAATGGTGTAAGACTATTTAAAAGAAAAAGAGATATCACGTAATTTATGCTTAAATTAGTGTTAACATTTTATTTATAACTTGTTAATACTTGCTTTCTTAGAAAATGCCGATGTCTTGTTCAATTTAAAATTAAGCGGTAAAAGCAATTACGTAACCGTTGATTATGAAAGTGGTATAGGTCCAATTTTCATAGATTCAAAAGAAAAAAAAAGAAAAATAAAAAGAAAAAATAATTTCTCGTAAAGACCACAGGATTGTTATGATATTAAAAAGTAATGTATAGAACATAGTAAATTAAATTTATTTGGAATGAAACGAGAAAATTTCGTTTCAACAAAAAACTTGCACAACGCAACAATAAAATAGATAACAAAAAATATTGATAAAGGAAAGGTAAATTAGTCTCAAATATGTTTGATAAAGTTTCGCAAAAGCGTATTATATACTATTTTATATAAAATGGCGATGGAGAACGCAGAATTAAAAATTTTTAATTTATCATCTACATTTCCGGGAAAACCGTCAAAATTTGAAAAAATCTCCATGGTACCTTTGTATAACGATGACTTACGAAATTACCTATTACTTAAAACAAATATTAGAATTTCAAATAGTCATTACACTATATACCTCGTGTTGATCAGGAATATTTATAAACACTGCTACATGAAGAGCAAAAGTAAATACAACTAATATCTTTTTTAATTTAACAATATAAATAACGTTCAAAATAAAAAATACTATTTCGATTTTATTTTTTGATATTGACATTTTAAAGTGATACTTAAATTTGATATTCTTTTTAAAGTAATATTTGATTTTTCAAAATTAAAATTAAACGATTTTAACAATTGACTAATTCTGAAAGTGGTTTAAGTTTATTTGTAGCCCCTAAATATACATTGCTTTAGTTTAATTAGCCTAAAAAAAATTTATATATTCAAGCTACGTATTCAAAAAAAATAATAAATACAAAGCAAGACATAACATAATTAATGAATATTTTTGAATTGCCTATTATGTAAACCTTTGATTTTCTCGAAACAATAGAAATTGGACATCCACTACCTTGAAAATAAACGGTCCATATAAAAAAGAAACATTTTACAAATTTAAGTAAGAAATATTCTTTTATTTGAAGCATTAAAATGGAAAATTCATCGAAAAATTTTAAATCCAGTATTCAAAAAAGGAATTCTTTCAACCTATATGGATTCGATAATAAAAAATTCAAACAGACTAGCTACAATTTTAGATAGTACTAACGGAAAAAATGTAGATACCCTACATTATGTACATTTATGTACTTTGGATATAATATTTGGTAAGGTTTTGAAATTCTTAAATGCTTTAAATATTTGTATAAATATTAGTGAGTTAATTAAAATATGTTTTCTTTTTGTACTGACAGATAGCTTTCTAAGCTGTGATCTTGATTTGCAGAATAATCCGGAATGTAAACTTGATGAATATATATCAGAGTAATATAAAATAAATAGAATGTTTTAATATTTATAATATAATGCAAAGTTATTCTGTATTTGTTCTTTTATTGACTTTTATTTTTCTTCAGAACGATGGATATAATTATGAAAAGGACTTACCTCTTCTGGTTACATCCAGATATTATATTTTACAATTCATATTTAGGAAAAAAACTAAAGGAACTCGTTTCACACATTGATAAAATCACGAGCGAGGTATAAATAAAATCATCAATCCCATTTGAAATTGTTTTAATTTATCTAAATAATCAATTTCTAAACAAAATTATATCCTACTAATAAATATAACATTCATTCGTCAAGATTATAAAAAAAAAAAAGAATCGATGGAAAAGAATAGAGTTACTGAAGAATTGCAAGAGATAGATGCAAGTAAGAATTATTATTTTTAAAAAATATGCTATTTTTAATGAATTTATGGATATAGGAATTTTTTAATAAGAATCCTAAATAATATATTATTATTATTTTAGATAAAGGAAAAAACACAAATATATTTCTTGGCCTATTATTCAAATCATTTTACGAAACAAAAGAATACTCGGAGAAAGATATTCGTGATGAAATTAATACAATTATTTTTGCCGTAAGTTGAGTTCATTCTAGATAAAATACAATTTTATTTTATTAATTAATGTTAAATAATAATTTGTGTTACTTTTTTTAGGGAAGCACCACTACTGCTGAAACACTTGCTTTTCTATTTTTAATGGTTGCTACATTTCCGGAAGTTCAAGTATGTACAGATGGCACTTGAATACTACATAAAAAATTATATATATTGTCATACTAACCTTGTATTATGTTTTTCTCATTTCTGATTGCAGCAACAAATATACGAAGAGTTGTACCAAATGTACGGCTCAAGCGATCCGGAAGATATTCTTATTACACTTGAAGATATTAAAGAAATGAAATATTTGGAACAAGTTATCAGAGAGACATTACGTCTCTTTCCTCCTGCCGCTTTTAATGGACGAAAAATTTCCGAAGATATAGAAGGTATTCTTACACATACTCCAAGACTATTCGTATATAGTTTTTTACCATTCATATCACTGTTTTATTCAGTAATAATATGTATTTATTTATTTTATGAAGTGGACGAGAATGTGACAATACCAAAAAATAGTTCTGTACTTTTCTCAATATTTACATACTTTCGTATGGAAAAATATTGGAAACAACCTTTAACATTTAACCCTGATCGGTTTTTACAAAACAATTATAATCCCAAATATTTTTTTCCATTCAGCACTGGAAAAAGAGATTGCATAGGTAATAGCACATTTTTAAAGATTCTTGAAATATTATTCCAAACTGTTATTCTGCAAAATACAAATATATTTAATATCGCTATTACAGGTCAGACATTTGCAATGAACGAAATGAAGACAATAGTCGCTACTGTATTAAGAAAATTTATTGTTCAAATCGACAATCCAATATCAATTGAAAATATTCCGATTAAAGTCGGCCTTACACTGAAACCAGCGGCACCTATATTATTGAAATTTAACAAAAGATAATAATTATCTTTTTCTGTCAATACTTTGTTAAAGAAAACAATTTTTTTTAAACTTTTTAAAAATAAATCAATTTTAATTAATGTTGAACTACCGACGCCTTGTATCGGTACTCCGGTGGTTTTCTTGTCGTTGAAAATGCACTTATAGGTGGATGATGGGAATCGTTTATTTATGAGGTATGAGGAAGGTAAAAATGAATTAAAATATATTTTTTGAGCCCAGTCAGTACTAATAAGTACAATTTATTTGCCGATATATCTCGATACGTGTCGACACGTCTCGAGATAGACGGTCCAGATGTCTCACTCACTCGCTTGCGTAGGATACACAACAATGAGTTTTATTGGTTTCCGGTTTATATTAAGCGTATCGTTAATCGTATCCTTAACAATGCAAGATAGTATAACATGTTGCTCGCTTTAATGTATTTATCGGAAAGATTAAAAAGAATAAATCGACGAGTGAATTTTAATAGGAAGCGAAGAAATAATGAAGTATTCTACCCGGTCTCATGTTCTAAGTCGTATAACATCGTTTACAAATTTTTATTATTGCTTTTCTGAAAAGAAAATAAATTTTTACCTATCTCACTAAACATTAGAATATCGACAAAATTTGGAAAAGCAAAGTCTAAAAATTGAAATGTTATATTACATTAGATATTGTCACAAAAATAATATATATTTAGTGACTCAAAATTTTGTATACAAAATCGATCTGCGGACATTCTATTTTTTTTCACTCAGAATAACGAATCGAATATTTTAGTAAAGATTTATTCTCGAATTCGAATCCGAATAATTCAATTCAGGAACCTCAGTCTGTGCCATTGTCGGTTGAACGTTGATCATCGTACACCAACCAGAAAATTCGATTGGTGGCGTAAGGAGGTAGTTCGTGTGTTCACACTAATGACGTCAAAGGGGCGTGAAAGACGAAACCGTACAGCCAATTTTTTGAACCCACATACGTTGGCTGCCGATACCTCGCGGATGAAAAACATGCGTGAAGTATTACGGTAATAGGATCTACCTTCCCAACAAAGGTACGAGACTATGTCCGTTTCTTCTAAATTCTTTTTTCATTTTTTTCTGCTACAGTTTCTATTGGTCTTTTTTACAGAGCACGGACAGCAAACGGCGAGAAAGACAAATTATTTTTAGAAAGGGCATTTTCTCTACCTTCTTTTCTTCTTCTTTTTTTTTGTCGTGAAAAAAATTAAAAGAGAAACAGGTAATACTTTCCAGATTGCGGCAGAGATTGCTATAAACCTCCGATGCCCAGAAGATTCTGTCATAAGAAAAAGGGTTTGGAAATTGAAAAACGGTAACGCGTGAGTACGTTTTCTAAAATTATTTTTCGTACTCGTTGAACAACGAAAAAAATGAGATAGAGCATACGTTCGCTAGAAAATAAAGAACTTAAGAAATATGCCAAATTACGAAGAATCATCCAAGAGTTTCAAACGCTATTGCTGCTGCTATCTGTGCTGATGCTCTTTTGCATCGGAACTATTGTTTGCTACTCTTCTTTCCTTCACTGCGTCTGTTTCTCTTTTTTTCCTTCCCTTACTTGTTTTCATGCAGAAGAGACCTAGCGATAAAAAAAGGAGAGAAAGACAGGAAGAAGATTATGAAAATGATGTTACCCTTCGACTCCGCAACGAGAAAGCAAATTGCTAATGAACGAGCCGTCACGAGCTGTTTTATCGAGGCTACATATATAACACAAGATGAGTGATCTTAAATAAACGAAGGAGGAACTAGAAACTGTTAGAAAGAATCCAAAGGAAAAGAATACTCAAGGAAAGATTCAGCCTCCGTCTGAAATCTCTATTTGTGAAATCTTTTCTTTTCCTTTTTTAATTTATATATATATATTCTGTGTGTGTGTCATTATCTTATTATTTTCCATAAGCATCTTGAGAAAATGTCATATGAGCAAACGAATATGCAACATGTTACTGACGCTTTGATGAAAATATGCGCGGACACGTTTCAACGAGGGTTCTTTTTTCTATAGGTATCCCTATCATTTTCTATCTCTTTCTTATTTCTTATCTTCTATCCCCCTTTTTCTCTATAAACCCTCCATCCCTGTCACTTTTAGATTTCTATTATTGCAATTATAATCGAGAGATGATGCAGCGTAAGAAACAAGATTTCGTTTGACGTCAACGATCGGAAAAATTGACACCTGTAAAAGACCCGCAACAAGTCCTCGTCAACGGCCTCTTTCGGACGTTCCACCTCTTCTTACACCCGTTACTTTATAAATCAACGGTGATGCACGACTTCTCTTGCGTCCCGCCGTGACCATAGACGTAACGTTACTGCAATGAGCCCACGTACAAACGTAGAAAGAGGAAGGAAAGGTGGTTGTGTGTGAAAGAAAGAGAAGCGTTTCTTATTGATTTATCCGTCACCACTTTTCTCTATTATTCGATATGCCGAAAGGATATCTCTCCGAATGCTCGCGAGCTTCTTAGAATTATCTAGAATACACAATCAATCTCTTACTCTTAATTACTACTAATTAGTACTAGAAATACTACTTACAATAATAATTAGTTGTAGAGTTAGTCTGAAAATTATTCAGAAATTTTCGGAATTGTCTGATTACAATATTAATAGATCCTTCATAATAATTTATTAATTTATTTGTTTTAATTTAACTATTCTTAATATTTGCATGAATTTATTTTAAATCAAAAAATATAGATAAAAAATATTTTAATTACTAAAAAAAAAACAGCTGTAAACAAGGTAATTGAATAAAATTGCAAATAAATTCGACGGGAAGAAATCGAAATGGTCATTTAAGTATTCAATTGTAAGAAGGAAAAAGAAAAAGAAGGAAAAGAAAAAGAGGATGGGAAGGAAAAGTTGAGAGAACCAGACTTTTTTTAGAAACCCTCTCTACCCTATTTTTCTTACACATAAACCCTTTTCTTTTTCTCCTTTCTTTTTCCTACTATTCTTATTCTTTTCTTAAAATGCAAATCCATTACATTTAAGTTTTAGGTAACACGATCGAAAACAGTAAGTTAACACTGAGTTTTCTATAAAGCGATTTTCGTATAACGCAGTACGAATTAATTTCGTTATAGGATTTTTTAAAGAGGGGCGGAAGAAGCGCGAGCAGAGTGGAAATAGGGAAATATAGCGAGTGGGGGAGTATTGCTACACAGCACTTAACATAATAATGTAATTAATTAACATTTAATACAATTCTTGAAAAAAAATTTATTCTGCACATATAGCAAGATACTTCGCTTATCTTGTTCTTGTGTTACCGTTTAACATACAAAACTTCGGAAAGATTCCGACATATAGAACACTTAAAAATTTTTATTAGAACATTATTAAATAAAATATTAGAACAAATCTTGTAACGGACGGTGCACTGTGTTATAACATTTTAAACATAAATGTGACTCTTCAATGCAATCTGAACGACAGTAGGTGATTATGTTTTTTAGGTCTGATTTTTAGCAATTTTTGATGTTAAATAATTTAACATTTTTGTATGACGTTTCCTGCAAAATTTTATTGCCAGAATGCATTCCAAATTCTGATATCTTGATTTTCGTTTTCGTTACTAGATTATAGAGTATCGTCGCGTTTGAAATTGATGTATTCAATAATAACATTAAAGCTAATTTTACATACACTTGATGATTTTTCTACGTGTGTAGAATATGCTATCATTTGTTCTGTTAAATCTACATCACATTTTTCTATGTTATTATCGGTCAGGATTTTTTAGTTTTATTTTGGGGAGTTTGCAACAACATTACTATCATAAAAAGTGTTTTACTTCTCATTACGGAAAGCAAGCGATATTGTACGATCGGAAGCAATCGTAAACTATTATCTTGTATTCATAATGCGCACCCTAGTGCCATAGAGAGTTATTAAGTGCAAACATTCGCACCCCCACCACTCGGACCTCGAGTACGTGCGCCCTGCTGGGCCCATTATCAAAAAACACTCGTTCTATTCTTCCGCAGGACGCCTACAACGATATATCAGAGACAACCAGTGAGCGAATTATTGTAAGGACAAGTATATCCCATATACTTGGATCATCGTACCAAAGGGTTTACCATAAAGATGGCAAACGAAGGAGGAGAGAAGAAATGAGGAAGTGGTTGCGTTTGTACCACCGCCCGACGTTCCTAACCCGAACCTATTGGTGAGATACCATCAATCTTGTTATATTCCCGGAATATCCATCAGGATGTACGAGAAGTAGGTGTAGAGGCTCACATGCGTTGTCCGTGGTTGACCATTATTGACGAGTAGACGAATAACAATTAGGGTTTTTATACCGCATGGCTTTTCCATGACGAACCTCATAAAGTATTGTACTTTCATTTGGCTTCAACAATCACGAGTGTTAATAACTATTTTAATTTTACTTTTCTCCTTCACTCTTAGCTAAATCCAATTCACCAGAGAAGACTGTAACGCCGGAGAAAAGATAAACATATGCGACGGTATGGAAAATCTTGCAGCAATTTAATAACAGTCAATTCCTGTGGAGAGATATTTATGTTTAAGTTGAAAATTTAAAATGGGGGTAGGCTCCCTGACATACATTGTTTCGCTTTTTAAACTGTACGAAAACAATTAAACCCAACAGTTCCATAGTTGAAATAGACATGGTGAAGAAATCACCATTTTCCAACACCAATCAGAGTTTTGTCAGGGTCGAACTGCGCGGTGAGAACTGAGCAGCCTACCCAATTGATTGAATCATAATTTCTAACTTTATACCTATCGAAGTAAAAGACACTTGCGAGATTTATGAGACATCTATTGGCACATTTGACAATTTCTCACAAAATATTTTTTTTAATTCTAATACTATTTAATAAATTTCCCACTCTGATCCAGACCATACCAGAAAATCTATTTTTCAAGGACAGTAAAAGATAATAACGAGCATTCATTATTTGTGATTATTTTATTTTCTTTTTCATAGTTTTCGAAGGATTTGTAAATTAATCATTTAAACCCTGACGCAACCCTGACCGCATCTCACCCCTTTAAGCAAATTACTTGAATTTAAAAAAAAAGAAGTAAAATAATATAACACTACATTGTATTAAAAACTTAATTCTGTAATTATTCCGCTACAATAATTCCATACTGGATTTATTTTTCTTTTTCCTCTTCTAATTTATCTTCAATCTTCTTTCACAGAACATTGACTTGGCATAGCGGGCATCCCTCACCCCGTTCGATTTCGACGTTCGTTCATGCGCTAACCAAAAACACAACACAAACATAGTAGTTAGATGGGTAGATTGATCTCTCTTCCGCCTGGGAACGAAAAACGCGGATAAACAAAAGAAGCATGATTAAGTATATCAGCAGAAATAAAACACTCGCAGCAAAATTACCGATGCCCACGGAAACAAAGAAGTTGGGAAACTTATTGTTAGGAATTCCTGTGAGAACCATAGGCGCCAGAGTGTCGCTAAAAGAAATTTGAGTCCACCCTAGCCGTTGCTACAATGTGCGAACCGAAATAGATCTCCGCCAATGCAACATTGACGAATGCCGAGGCATACTTGTGATAATAATGTTAGCGCATTGAAATAGTTGCATGCATGGAAAAATAATGTATAAGAAAGATGCGTTGGTAGGGGAAGCTTGGAATGACTGACGCAGAGAAGTGGGACTTATGTCAACCCCACCAGGGAGATCATTGGCTCATATAAGCAGCTAAAATCAGACTTACGTCAATTATACGTTACTACTATTATTATTATCGTTATTATCGCTGTCATTAACAGTTACTTCAAGTTCAACGATTAACGTACAATCTACAAAATTATCTCCACGATCAGTCAGCTTACGTTTTTACTATTGACGATCATCCTAATTCGGAACACCAGTTCTCATTTCTGTAAGTAAATAATCTTATTAAGTGTATTGAGAACCAGAGCTCTGATGAACAATTTTCACAAAGCAAATCAATTTTTCGAATCATCCTACCATCCTATCTCCCAGATAATCGATCTTCTCATGACTCTTTCGTAATTTGTCATTCTTTACCGTTATTTAATCTTCGAGAAAAGCGAACCTGCCTGGTTCTGACTAAACTCGATGAATGCAGAGTAGCTAAAACAGGCTTATTGTTAGTAATGATTTCTAAAAACTCTCGTTTTCTGGATGTAACAGTATTATTAATGCCGAAGAGATTAGGTGCAATCATTTGCCAAAAAAAGGATCCTATTAAGTACTGGCAATTACTAATAAACGTATCGCAGGAAAGTTGGACAAGGTAAAAAAGAAATCGGAAAGTTATGTTTTGATCTTGTTGAACGTTTCGTTCCTTCATTCGAACTTCTTCAGCAACTATAAAATATATTACATAATCTTAAAAATACATAGTTTTTCTCAAAACTATGTATTTTTAAGGTTATGGTAAGGTAAAAATAAATAGTTATTAAAGGTTACCTCGATCGTCAATGTTCAGAGTCTCCTATGTATTAAAAAGACATACATTATTAGGTTTTAATAATAAATACACTTAGCTAATATAAATCGTTTTTCTTTTTTTTTTGTAAAATCATAAATCATTAAATTCAAACATGTAATTAAACAAATTGTAATATGTAAAAGTTGATTTCCTTGTACAAATTATCTATGTCGATAACACATGTAATTAAACAATACTAACTTAATCTAGATATTTTATATAGGTATTTTTGAGGTTATGTATTATATTTTATAGTTGCCGAAAAAGTCTCAATAAAGGGACGAAACGTTCAACAAGATCAAAACATAACGTTCTGATTTCTTTTTACCTTGTCCAACTTCCCTGCGATACATTTATTAATAATTTTATTTTTGGACGTGATAAACAACTAATTAACTGGCAATTACATTTTTATTAATTACTAACGATTTACGAATACTTACGTCCCGGAGAAATTTCACAATTCGACGAATATTCGACTAAATTAAGAAATACTATAATTAACTTTTGTTTATTCATAATACTTACTAATAATGTTAGTACAAAACATGCAAATATATATATTATATTTCATTACCAATTAATAATGTAGAAAATACAAATATTTTTTGTCTTTACTTTATGTCTACTACGTAAAATTGTATAATTAGCATCATTGGCGTGAATTCATTGAAAAACGTATTTCGAAGATGATCAACACCTAAACGGAAAAATGGTAATCAATGAAGGGAAACAGAATAAAAAGAATAAAAAACAATTCGAAATAAAAAGATTATTTCCTCTTACGCGTATATAAATTCTTATTAGTACGAAACCTATCATAACATTACAAAAGAATATAATTTTATTCTATACTTGTATACAGCCTATCCATGCTTATTACTAAAAATCCATATTTTTATTGCCTACATTTCATACGTAGATCGTGAAAATGATCATACGTCATGTGTACACGTAGTCGTTCAAAATAAGATGTAAATTCGTTTCATTTTGTTAAAATATAGTCAATAAGTTTACGTTATCATAAATCAAATGTTTCCGAATTCGCGAATAGGATTGAGATAAATAAAAACAACCTGTATTCGAATGTGTTTCAACCGAGAAGTACTCTCTCTTTATATTTTTATCATCGCAAGCGACATTATCGAAAACGAATTTTCAATTCGATCGGACCAGCGCTAGTGGATAATTATATAAATTCGTATAAAAATTGAGATGGAAGTTAAATATTCGCTTCGTTCTGACAATACTCTGAGAAAACACTGATGTAACTCTGACGCAATCCTGAAAAAACTGGTGTGTGTACTTATGTACGCACGTAAGAAGTTATACTTCTTTGGCGTACCAAAACGAATATAACCTCAATAACCTCAAAAATAACTTCAAAAAATAACTTCAAAGAAAAAATAACTTAAAAAAGAAAAAAATAATAATAATAATTATATAAGGTAAAAGATCCTATAGCAGAACGTGACCAAGTACCGGAACGATTTCAGGATTATTATATTATATGTTATTGAATGATATGGAATTTTAAGAATTTTTATTTTTTCGAAATTTTAATGGTTTAGGCATGAAATAGAATGTAAGTAAAACTTACAAGTCTATCACTAATATTAAAAAAAAAATAAAAATTGTAGGAACAAACTTAGTTCGATGACTTAACTCGATTCCTTAAGGAATTTGCTAAGAAAGCAGTTCGTAGTCTTAAGCTCGTCAAAAATGTAAAAAGCAACTTTTTCAGAAGTTTTTTTTTATGTGTCCGCAGAGATATTTAAAATTCACAGTCTTAAGTGTTAATATAAAAAAAATTCATTAAAATTATTAATTTTTGCTGTACGTCTATCGGTACACTCGAAATTGGCCCGACCCCATACCGGAACAGTCTGCCATGTTTACTCTGCCGCCTGACATATGCAGTGTATTTTGTTAAAGTGCAAGGTCTAGTGCAATAAAAAAATTATTTGTGATTGAATAAGTAATACAGTAAACATATAAAAAAAAATTTTTGTATTTAATATTTTGCTCTAACAAGGGGACCTTACACTGGGACCCCCACAGATCTTAACGAGCTTTGGTGTATTAGTAGTATACTTTTAGGGTGTTATCGTGATAAAGGGTTTTTTCAAAATGCGCAGTCGTTTTTGAGAAAAAAGGTTTTAAAGTTTTGACTTTTGTAGTATATATATTTAAATTATTTTCATTTTGCCTGGATATCAAGTGACGCGATAGCGTCAGTAGTAACGTTCTCGCTTCTCGCGCGGTTAGTCAGTGTTCGATCCTTCGTGGGGGAAGTTTTTTTTATTAATTTTTTTTCTTTCTGTTTTCTAATTTTTTTTTTCATATTTATTAATTTTTATATATATACAGGAAAGAGAAAATTATTTATTACAAAAAAAATTAGAAATAATAAATTTTTTAAAATCTTGCGCAAATAATAAAGGATAATTGATTACTTGAATTACAGTTAACATTTTATTTTTTAACAGGTATATAAAAATAAATAAATCTTCAATATACTAACAAACAACAATCGTATATATTCTATTCATTAACAATTTCATATATAATTTTTTTTATATCTACGAGTTTTAACATTTATTTTACATCTATTATTATAGGTACGCAGGTTCCAGAGTGATAGTTATTGTAAAAGCATTCAAAACAATAAATTTTTTCACATCTCGCGCAATTAATGAAAGATGACTTGTTACATAAACAACGACTTTTTAAAAGATCTGTTGGAAAACAAACCTGATGAACGTTTAAAAATATTTCTCTTTCATTTGGTTTTAATAAGGCATTAATTTAATATTATATCTACATGAAATTTTTAATGATTAGAATATATACGAATGTTATTTGTTAGTATATTGAAGATTTATTTATTTTTATATACCTGTTAAAAAATAAAATGTTAACTGTAATTCAAGTAATCAATTTTCCTTTATTATTTGCGCAAGATTTTAAAAAATTTATTATTTCTAATTTTTTTTGTAATAAATAATTTTCTCTTTCATGTATATATATAAAAATTAATAAATATGAAAAAAAAGTTAGAAAACAGAAAGAAAAAAAATTAATAAAAAAACTTTCCCCACGAAGGATCGAACACTGACTAACCGCGCGAGAAGCGAGAACGTTACTACTTACGCTATCGCGTCACTTGATACACAGTTGAAATTAAAGGAATTTAAACATATATACTACAAAAGTCAAAGCTTTAAAATCTTTTTTCTCAAAAACGACTGCGCATTTTGAAAAAACCCTTTACCACGATAACACCCTAAAAGTATACTACTAATATACCAAAGCTCGTTAAGATCTGTGGGGGTCCCAGTGTAAGGTCCCCTTGTAAAACTAATTTATAAAGTTTAACCTCAAAATCTTGTGTTGACATTTATTATCAGGTTGAAAATATATTTTTTTTCTCTTTTTTAATTTGTTTTTTTTTTATTTTTATTTATGATTTACTCATTTGATTTGCAATTTTTAAATGTTTTATGTTTCGTTTTCAATATAAAAATTATATTTTTCATAATTAAAATTATATCTTTTATAATAAAATACTATTATTAATAACTTCAATTTTTCAACTATTCATTGACTTAATTATAATTTAGATGAAGCATAATTTTTGCATTTGGAGAAACTTTTATCATTCACTGTTCCGGTATTGGACCAATCATATTCCGTTATTGGGGCTAGTCATTTTTAGTGTTCCGGTACTGGGTCTTTTAAGCTGGTTCGAAAAACATTTTTTTTAATTATTAAACTTTGGATAAGATTATTTTTAATTTTTATCGTACATCTGAATGTTTGTTCTAAACTATTAATTAAAATTAATTCATTCTACGGGCCGAATAAATATTTCTTAATTTATCATTTCTTGAAGATAGATAAAACTATATATTTTATCTTGAATAACTAAAACTGATCGACGTATTTACGCAATAATGCTGAATGAAACCATTTCAATTCGATCACTAATCGATAATTTATTTAACAATTATGTATGAGTATAATATAAAGTCAAACAGAAGGAAGGAAAAAACCAAAGATTTCTTTAAAAAGAAACTACGTTTATAACATAGATTAACTTCCTCTAATCTTCGAAATTAAATGGATGATTGATTACAAATACGCAAACTATTGTAGTATTATTCATACGGACAAAATAAATGAATTGATATAAATAAGATTTTGGTCTCATTGTGTTTACGTGTGTTGCAGGTTTCTTTGAAATCAGGGCAGAGTACCCGTTTGTTCATTTTTTTGCAGTTTGTGTTCAAATGCAACGGATACTAAAATTCTCCGCATAATGTATAAACGTAATATCTGTTCAAAACTTACAAGAGGACGTTTACTATAATTTTGAAACAAATTTTACTTTTTCTGTAATAATTAAAATTTGTCAATTCATCATGGGATATATTGATACAGTTATTACTTTAACAGTAATAATAATTATATTATTCTACGTAATGGAATATTTAATAAATAAATATCGTGAATATAATATGGTCAAAGGATTCGCGGGACCAAAAGCTTATCCTCTAATTGGAAACCTACATTTGCTTCTTGGAGATATGGAAGGTATACACCTAATCCTGTTTTTACACGATAGATACGTTCCCGAAGAATACGTGTAAAATAAAATTCGCGTAAAAAAATATATTGCATTTATGGAGAAATAGAAGATTAGTTCCGGTCTCAAGAAATCAGCAAAAATAATACAATAAACAATGAATTTTCATGATAGAAAAATCTTAAACATTTGATTTCATAAAGATTGCACATGTATCATACAAAGTATATTATTATTTAAAAAAGAAAAAAACATGTCACGCTAATTCATGAACACAAAAATTAGGCAAGATAATATGAGTTACATATAAAATGAATTTATTCGTTGTCAAATTTCAATCCGCGTTTTTTCGCAAATGGCTGAGAATATATACGCAATGGTTGAAGGCACAATGAATATTCTCATGGATTATTACAAGTGTGCAAAATTTGAAAAAAATCTGAGATGTGCCTAACTGACCGACTCCTTCTAACATGAGACATTTTGGTTACATTTGGCCCAGCTGACTTACAATGTTTTTGAGACGATATTGTAGGCTAAGGGGTTAATAAAACAAAGGTTTTCAAACTATAACTTACCATTTATTGACTTTTACGCAAAATTAATTCCTCGTCTCCAATATCGCAGTTATAAAAAAAAGTAAAGCAAAATTTACTTCTTAGAATGTGGATAGATCGTGTTAAATGAAAATAAGTCGTGTAAAAATGGAATTAAATGTTTGTCCTAATTCGTGTTAAATCAAAATCGTGTAAAAGAAATTCGTGTATAATAATATTAGGAGTACAAATAAGTTTCCGCAGTTTTGAGAGAGATAGCATTGCACGAGGCTTACGTTGGAATTCGCAGATTATAACCGGCTTGAAAATTAGGTTACTCATTCAAGAGCAACATAACCTTATCATATTATTAATTTCGTATTAGCATCATATATTTTTCTTTATCCAAAAATGTCTAAATTTGAGCCAAATAAGCGTCATTTGCGGGAACTTTTAATTTACTTCTTTAATTTAAAAAAATCTGCAGCTGAGGCGCATCGACTGCTCGTAGAAGCATAAAATGAGGATGCCTTGAGTGAGAGAACATGTTATGAGTGGTTTCAAAAGTTTAAAAACGGTGATTTCGACGTAAAAGACAAAGATCGCAGTGAAAAGCCAAAAATTTATGAGGATGCAGAATTGGTGGAATTATTGGAGGAAGATTCGTCTCAAACGCAAAAAGAACTTGCACTTACTTTACAAGTCACTCAGCAAGCAGTCTCACATCGTTTAAAATTGTTAGGAATGATTCATAAACAAGGTAATTGGGTTCCATACGAATTAAAGCCGAGAGATGTTGAACGCCGATTATGTATGAGTGAAATGCTGCTAGCTAGGCACAAAAAAAAAGGTTTTTTACATCGAATCGTCACTGGTGATGAAAAGTGGATACATTATGATAATCCAAAAAGAAGAAAATCATGTGGACTACCCGGCCACGCGTCAATATCCACAGCAAAACCGAATATTCATGGAAAAAAACTCATGCTGTGTATTTGATGGGATCAGCTGGGTGTGGTGTATTACGAGTTGCTTAATCCAAGCGAAACAATCACTGGAACTCTCTACCGAACACAATTGATGAGATTGAGCCGAGCTCTGAAGGAAAAACGCCCTCAATACTACTCCAGACACGACAAAATTATTCTTCTACACGATAATGCTCGTCTGCATGTAGCAGTTTTGGTGAAAAACTATTTGAAAACACTTGATTGGGAAGTACTACCCCATCGGCCGTATTCACCAGACATTGCGCCGTCCGACTATCATCTGTTCCGGTCAATGCTACATGCTCTGTCGGAGCAGCGGCTCACATTATACGAAGAAACCAAAAATTGGGTTGATTCGTGGATAGCCTCAGAAGATAAGGAGTTCTTCAGACATGGATTCCAAAGCTGCCTGAAAGATGGGAAAAAGTAGTTGCTAGTGATGGACAATACTTCGATTAAATTTGAACTACCGTTCTTTCACAATAAATATTATTTTTTGACAAAAAATTGCGGAAACTTATTTGTACTCCTAATAATTGGTTGTATTTGTATTTCATATTTGTAATATCTATACTTATAATAACATTGTGAAATAAATTTTTCTTAGATGTTTACAATAAATTCTTGAAACTATCAACAAGCTATACATCCCCATGGCGATTCTGGATAGGTCCAAAATTACTTATAATGTTTGATGATCCTGGATCTATTGAGGTAAGATTTATCAGATTTTCCGCAATGTCGTTTAATTTAGAAAATTTCTTTTTCATTTATTCTTTGCTTTTTATTTTCGTTCCGTTATTTCTTTTCTTTCTAGATTATAACTAAAAGGACTTTTAGTTATGAGAAACATCAGCAGTATGACTTTTTCAAACCTCTCATGGGTAATGGGTTATTTACTGCTCCAGGTAATCAACACACAGGTTTATATGTTACATATTTAATTAAAATAAATAATCTATCTAAAAAAAAGTACAATACACATACATATATACATACATATAAGAGGGTTTCCCTTTTCCTATTTTTTATTCGATAAATAAATAAAATAAACAACATAACAAATTTATAAAATAAATATTCTTTTATTTGAAGCATTAAAATGGGAAATTCATCGAAAAATCTTAAATCCAATATTCAAAGAACAAATTCTTTCGACTCATATGGATTCAATAATAAAAAATTCAAACAGACTAGCTACAATTTTAGAAACAACTAAAGGAAAAAATGTAGATACCCTACATTATGTACATTTATGTACTTTGGATATAATATATGGTACGGTTTTGAAATTTTTAAATGCTTCAAATATTTGTATAAATATAAGTAAGTTAATTAAAATATGTTTTCTTTCTGTACTGAGACAGATAGCTTTTTAGGTCGTGATCTTGATTTGCA
This sequence comes from Polistes fuscatus, assembly GCF_010416935.1. Taxonomy (NCBI): domain Eukaryota; kingdom Metazoa; phylum Arthropoda; class Insecta; order Hymenoptera; family Vespidae; genus Polistes; species Polistes fuscatus. The sequence goes on along the minus strand of NW_025113086.1, from coordinate 24,019 downwards.
GAACAATCCCGAATGCAAACTTGATGAATATATGTCAGAGTAATAAAAAATAATTAGAATATTTTAATATTTATAATATAATGCAAAGTTATTTTGTATTTGTTTTTTTATTGACTTTTATTCTTATTCAGATCGATGGATATTACTTTTCAAAGGATCGTCAAAGTCTGGTTATATCCTAATATCATTTTTAACAATTCATCTATGGGAAAAAGATTTCAGGAACTTATTTCTCACTTTAATAAAATCACGAACGAGGTATAAATAAAAAGATTATTCTTATTTTAAATTATTTAATTTTATCGAAATATTCCATAGCCTAAACAAAATAATATTTTACTAATGTATATAAATTTCATTCGTCAAGATTATACGGGAAAAAAAAGAGTCAATGCAAAAAGATAAAATTACTCCAGAATTGGAAGCGTCAGATGCAAGTAAGTGTAACAGTTTAAAAACAAGTTTTATTGTTGATCAATTTACGAATAGAAAACTTTTATAATAATGCTAAATAATAAATTATATATTTTTCTGAATAAAGGACAACATACAAGTACATTTCTTGATTTGCTATTTAAATCATTTTACGAGACAGGAGAATATTCGGAACAAGATATTCGTGATGAAATTCATACAATGGTTTTTGCAGTAAGTTTAATTTATTTTCGATTGTTTACCAATTTTTTTTATTCAATAAAAGTGAAATATATTTTGTAATACGTTTTAGGGAAGCGACACTACATCTGGAACACTTACTTTTCTATTCTTAATGCTTGCCACATTTCCGGAAGTTCAAGTATGCACAGATGGCATTTGAATAGTATATAAAAAATCAAATATATTTTTATACTAACATTTTATTATATTTTTCTCATTTCTGATTGCAGCAACGAGCATACGAAGAGTTGTACCAAATGTACGGCTCAAGCGATCCCGAAAATGTTCCTATTACACTTCAAGATATTAAAAAAATGAAGTATTTGGAGCGTGTTATCAAGGAAACATTACGTCTATTCCCTGCTGGTCCTATCATTGGTCGAGTTTTACAAGATGATTTGAGAGGTATTCCTACATATACTACATGACTACATGTATATATTTTTTACCATTCGCATTATTATTTTATGTACTAATTATATGTGTTTATTTATTTTATTAAGTGAACGAGAATGTGGTAATACCGAAAGATTGTTCTCTAATGCTTGTTATATTTACACTTCATCGAAACGATAAATATTGGAAGGACCCTTTAACATTCAATCCTGATCGATTTTTACCAGGCAATTACAATCCCAAATGTTTTTTACCATTCAGTTCTGGAAGAAGAGATTGCATAGGTAATACCACATTTTTATAGATTCTTGAATTCATATTCGAAAGAGTTATTTTGCAAAATACATATGTATTTAATATCATTTTACAGGTCAAACATTTGCAATGATCGAAATGAAGGGAATAGTTGCTACAACATTGAGAAAATTTGTTGTACGAATAGACAATCCAGTAGTAATTGAAGATATTAGCCTGAAATATAATCCTACTTTGAAACCAACAAAACCTGTATTTTGAGATTTTACAAAAGATAATATTTGACATTTTTTGTCAATACTCTATTAAGGGGTTATACGCAGTTAGGATTTTCAAAAAATCGATTTTTTTTTTTGCCTTTTCGGAATGTACATATATTTAAGTATATTCTCTGAAAATTTCAAATCGATTCGACAAATATTCTTCACTTCATGTAAGCTGCAAACAAAAATTTTTAACTATGTGTAAACGTCTCTTTGAAACTTTAAACGCGTTTTTCTAAAAATGGTATTTTCAAAGTCGGTGATCTCAATTTTTCAAAAACGGCTTAACCGATCGGTTTTAAATTTTTACACAATCTTCTTAGATATATTCCTCGGGTATTAAGTATAAGGAATAATTTTTAAAAAAATTTATTACTATTTTTTTGTAACAATTTAGAGCGAAAATTTTAGTCAAAAACAACAACTTTTTTTCAAATAGACGCCATTTTGTCAAAAATCAAAATTTGTATTATTCCTTGGTTTTAATACCTGCATTAATCTATCCTTTAAAAGAATCCACCATATTTTTTAATTTCGGATAATCCAAACCGCCAAAATGGAGATCACCGCCAAACGTCTTTTTTTAGAGGACGTTCAGGAAATCATCTACAGGAGTAGTGCAGATTAATATTTTTACAGAATCGACGCGCTATTGTATTCTCAAAAGTTCACTCTATTTGAATTACCAACAATTTTTTTTGAGAAATAAAAACTGTTTCTAGAAAAAATTCATGAAAATACGTCTTTTTCGAGCCTCGCAACTGCGTATAACCCCTTAATACTAATAATAATATGGTAAATAAAAAAAAATATGTATTCGAATGTGTCTCTAGCGAAAAGTAAACTCCCAGTATTTCTTGATTATCGCAATCGACATTATCGAAAAGAAATTTTCAATTCCATCGAGCCTGCGTGGATGAATAAATATATAAATTCGTGTGAAAGATATTAGGAGCTAAATATTCGCTGCATTCCGACAAAACTCTAAGAAAACGCTGATGTAAATCTTACGCAATCTCGGCGCAATCCTGAAAAAACGCTGATGCGCGATTAAATGTAAATTTTTCTATCACATTAATTTATCATTTCAATAAGATAAAAAAAACTATATACTATATCTCGAATAATTAAAATTGATCAACATATTGCATTTCCAATAATGCAAAACATTGTTTTCTCAATCTTATCATAATCAATATACTTTTTGATATTCTTCTGATTTCTTTGAATTATTTAACAATTTTTTATTAGTATAATTCATAGCCAAATAGATATAGCTTCAAAAAGATAAAAAAACAAGACTGCTTTGAAGATAAATTATGTATATTATATCTATTTATATTCTCTAACCTTGAACTTGACATATATTATATATTGCATATATGTAAACGAGTATTCAAACGCAAACAATAGATGAATTATTAAAAGTTAGCTTTTTGTCTCATTTTATTCACACGTATTACGGTGTTCTTGATATTTGATGCAAACAAGGAGGACGCTCGGACCAATGAGACGCATTCTCCCCTTCCGTAGCGTCTTTTTCGGAAAAAGCAGCGATTCCTTTTCCAGGGACAAAAAGCGTGCCTAGTTATATTAGGAAATTTTGAATTTAAGAGACCGAAGAGCAGAAAAATAAATAACTAAACGAACTAAGCCTCAAAATTAATTAGAAGTAGATAGAGAGGAACTGAGTAATGTAAGAAGTAAACTTTTTAGAGTGTTAATAAATGAAAGTTATTTTATTCCAACAATTATTGTCATTTTAATTATTGAACGAATTTACCTTTCCAAAATAATGAAAGATGCAATATTATCGATAGACTGAAGGAAAATATTTTAAATCAGACAAATTGTAAAGCAGAAAAGAAAAAGAAGAAAATATTAAAAAAAAAAAAAACTCACACAGCACTGAAGTAAGCAATTTTATCGTTTAATTGGAAGAATCAAAGTTTCTTGCTGTTGCTTTTCAAAAGCAATGTATGCCATTTTAATTATCTGTAAGGTTCTGAGAAATATGCTTAGTTTGTGAAATTATTTTCTTTAGAAGCTCGTAAAAGTGCGAAAAGCCAGAAATTTGCTCATGTAATGTACCACGTATAAAAATGAAATAAGACCTTTCATAAATTGTTCATTTAAGGAAGTACAGTTATAACGAATAGCTTTCACTTTTGTCGTAATATACGAGAACAAATGGCTATCAGTGAAATGCATCCAGTATCGACTAATGCAAAAAAGGATAACCTCTTGCGAATACAATCCTAGTCCGATTTGTGTAACAAAACCTTTGTTTGTAATACAAATATGTTTGGGAATCACGCTTATTGAAAGAGGAGCGAGTTTCCCGGGCCATCGAACGATTGAGGCACTTCCCTAGTAATTTATTTTTCAAAGCATTTTATAGGGCTCTCTTAACTAATCCGCTTTATTCATTGAGCACTCATCTTGACGATTGTTGAATTGGTGCGCAATTTGCATAAGACTCATTCAATGGATCATCCATCATTTACACTCTGCTCAACCACGTGCATTGAAAATCGAAAGGCCATTCCATTCCACTCGAGTCGCGTCGCGATAAATATAATCAGTGTCGTAACTCTTATCAAATTATTCAACACACTCATCGGTCTCTTTAATCGTGCACTCATGTCACGCCATGCTGAACTTGATTGTGACCTTACCACGATCCTTGACACTGTCATAAACATTCATTCAAATTTCTAAACAAACTATTAAACAAATTTTTAAAGTCCTTATTTAAAATATGATGTCAATATGAATTATAAAAAAATACAATAGAGGAGAATAATAAATATTTACTACTGATTTGCATTAAAATATTCATAAAAAAAAGAATTTCAGATTTTTCCTATTATAATGAAAAAGTATAATGTATAGTCTAAAAGAACCATAACAAAGAATCGATAGCAGTTTAGTTAGAATTGAGCAGGTTAAGATTGAAACTTTATTGTACGTATGAGAAATAATGTGTAATCACTGTTTCCAGGAAACAAATCTTGACCCGAAATATAAGAAATCTAACACGAAAAAAACGTCAGAAAAATATCAAACTACTAATAAATTTGGTTTGTCTAGGCAAGAAATAGAAACATTTCATGCAATAATTTCCAAGCTTATTTGTTATAAATTATTAACAGATGAGATATTAAAAAACGTAATAAAAATACACAAAAAACAGGACAAGACAAAGACTAGGAAATAAATATAAATGTTTCTAAAACATTAATTTAACATTTCTGCAAATAGGAAAAACTAAGTATTTAATCTTAAATAATTAAAACTAGCACATATATTTATACAGTAATACAAAATAAAATCATTTCAATCCGACAACGAACCAATAATTTATGTTACATTTATCTATTAGCATAATGCAAAGTCAAGCAGAAGGTAGAGAAAAAAAAAGATTTCTTTAGGAAGAAACCACGAATATAACATTGATTTATTTCTTCTTATTTTCAAAATTACATAGATAAATTGCAACTATGCAAAAAAGTATTATTCATACGGACAGAATAAAGGATTTGATATAAATCAGTTATTTGTCTCGCTTTATCTATGCATGTAGTAGATGTTCTTGAAATCAGGGCTGAGTAAAATCTAGAACATTTTAAAAGAGACTGCTTGCTTGTTAATTCCTTTTTAGTTTATGTTAAGACGCCAATGATACTAGAATTTATCGCATAGTGTTAACAAAATAGCAGTTTCTAACTTACAAGTGTTGGTTTAGTATTTTCTTAAACAAATTTAACTATTCTTATAATTTTTTAAGTCATTCAATTTAATATGGAATATATTACTACAGTTATTGTTTCAACAGCAATATTAATTGTATTATTCTACATAATAGAATATTTATTAAATAAATTCCGTGAATATAACATGGTCAAAAGATTCTCGGGACCTAAAGCTTATCCTATAATCGGAAATTTGAATTTGTTTTTTGGTAGTATTGAAGGTACATTTGTATTCTACATTTATAATATATACATTTTTACAAACGGTTTTAATTAATTTATTTTTAGATATTACTAATACCTTGATAAAAGTTTCTACTAATTATCCATCACCGCAGCGATTTTGGATAGGCTCCCAACTAACAATAATGGTTGATGATCCTAAACATATGAGAGTAAGATTCATAAAATTTAGTGACACTTCTTACAATACGTTTTTACAAATTCAAATTTCTTTTATTGTTTGGTTTTAATTTCTGGTAAATTTTTTGTTATCTGTTTAGATTCTATTAAAAAGTTCTTACAGTTATGAGAAAAATCAGACCTATGACTTCATTAAATCTGAGTTGGGTGACGGATTATTAACTGCACCAGGTAAGTTATCGGTTCATATATTACGTATTTAATTAAAGTAAATAATTTATCTAAATAAGACTACAATAAAGTTTTTACTAAGTATAAGTTAGAAAGGAGTGCTGTTGAAGGTATTATTTATTTTGTTATTTGAGCATTATAATGTTTACATAATCACAAATATATATACGTATAAAAGGGATTTTTCGTTTCTTATTTTTTAATTAATGAATACAGGATCGTTTATTTTGAAAATGGTGTAAGACTATTTAAAAAAAAAGAGATATCACGTAATTTATGCTTAAATTAGTGTAAACATTTTATTTATAACTTGTTAATACTTGCTTTCTTAGAAAATGCCGATGTCTTGTTCAATTTAAAATTAAGCGGTAAAAGCAATTACGTAACCGTTGATTATGAAAGTGGTATAGGTCCAATTTTCATAGATTCAAAAGAAAAAAAAAGAAAAATAAAAAGAAAAAATAATTTCTCGTACAGACCACAGGATTGTTATGATATTAAAAAGTAATGTATAGAACATAGTAAATTAAATTTATTTGGAATGAAACGAGAAAATTTCGTTTCAACAAAAAACTTGCACAACGCAACAATAAAATAGATAACAAAAAATATTGATAAAGGAAAGGTAAATTAGTCTCAAATATGTTTGATAAAGTTGCGCAAAAGCGCATTATATACTATTTTATATAAAATGGCGATAGAGGACGCAGAATTAAAAATTTTTAATTTATCATCTACATTTCCGGGAAAACCGTAAAAATTTGAAAAAATCTCCATGGTACCTTTGTATAACGATGACTTACGAAATTACCTATTACTTAAAACGAATATTAGAATTTCAAATAGTCATTACACTATATACCTCGTGTTGATCAGGAATATTTATAAACACTGATACATGAAGAGCAAAAGTAAATACAACTAATATCTTTTTTAATTTAACAATATAAATAACGTTCAAAATAAAAAATACTATTTCGATTTTATTTTTTGATATTGACATTTTAAAGTGATATTTAAATTTGATTCTCTTTTTAAAGTAATATTTGATTTTTCAAAATTAAAATTAAACGATTTTAACAATTGACTAATTCTGAAAGTGGTTTAAGTTTATTTGTAGCCCCTAAATATACATTGCTTTAGTTGGGTCACCCATCCAAATACTAATCGTACTCATCGCTGCTTTACTTAAATGATCGAGCGAGAACTAATGCTGTAACCGCCCCATGGCTGTGACGCGTGAAGTAATTCGATATATCTCTCTTATATTTAGTGTGGACTGATATCTATATTTCGATATTTTCTTTTCCTTTTTTTTATTCTTTCTTATATATATAATAATAATTATTCTTTTTTTTTAAGTTATTTTTTTTCTTTGAAGTTTTTTTTTGAAGTTATTTTTGAGGTTATTGAAGTTATATCGTTTTGGTACGACAAAGAAGTATAATTTCTTACGTGCGTACATAAGTACACACACCAGTTTTTTGCATGAAATATTTAATGATTAAAGTATACATAATTGTTATTTATTATTATTAAAGTTGTATATATTTTTATTGTGTTTACTAGGTAAAAAATAAAATGATAACTGTTATTCTACAAAATAATCGTCTCTAAATATTTGCGCAAGATTTAAAAAATTTTATTATTATATTCTAATTTTCTTTGTGATAACTTTCGTTCTCTTTCTTTTAAATAATTAAAAATTAATATAAGCGTTAAAAAAATTTTTAAATTAATAGATATAAAAAACTATAAAAAAATAGTTCTCCTAGAAGAATCGAACAACTAAACCTATCGATGCAACAGAACGAGAACACTACTACTACCAAAGCAATTACGTCGTCCCTTAATAGATAGTTGAATTTATAAGAATATAAACATCGTTATAAACAGAAATAGTAACACCGTTCGGACCGTGAGAGTCGTTCCGCGAGATGCAGAGGAACGAATCATTCTTCTCACGTCAAAAGTAATACTTCAATACATTTAAAAATAAACATATGTGTGGTGTGGTTGTGGAGGAGGGTTTGGTGGGGTAGGGTGGAAATTTAACGGTGTCCGGGTGGGGGGGGGGGGGGCGCGGGTACGGAAGTATGGGGTGGGTGGCGAGGGGTGGTGAGTCCTCGGAGAAACATGGTAGGAGGGGGGCGGGGGGAGCGGGTGCTGAGAGAGGGAAGGTGGGGGTGGGGGGGGGGGGGTGTGTGGGGGGATGGGGGGTGGGTATCGAGTCGAGTATATTTGGTAATATTCGGGATTTTTGAGTTTAAGGATTCGTTGGTGGGGGTTGATGGGTGGGTTGTGGGGTGGGCTATTCGATTGGTTGGGGGGGGGGGTTGTGTGCTGTCTTTGTATAGTTAGGAATACGAATACCGATATCTTAATAAAAACTGAAACGTAGAGTATGAAGAATGTATCTTTAATTTGTACGGTTCTTATATAATTACAATTGGTTTTTGATTAATAGAAAATAATTAATGACAACAATGGAGAAGATTACTCTTTTTAAATCTCAAGAACACAGTTTCACAACCGGTGTCGTAGTGATAATGGTTTTAAGGTTAACATTTTCAACTGGTATAAGGTTCGTCGATTTGACATAATTTTCGCAATACAGGAGCAGCTATTGCCTTCAGTTCGTCAGAAGCAAATATTGTACCTGAAAAAAGCAATATTCAATAAAAATGTACTAGGCCGATCGGACCGTTGAATACTATTTAAGATCGCATAAACAGGGTGCTTTTACCTATTCATCCCTTTTCCCAAATGGCTGAATGCGGAATAAAACATGTAGAGTTATATGTTCCTGGTAAAAAACCGATTCGGGGTTAAATCTTAAAGGATCAGCCCATATTTTTTCTTTCGGTGTAGTGAAAAGATCGAAAAATACCTGACAGTTTTTGGTAATATCACATTGTCGTTCACTTAATAAAATACATAAATACATATTATTACTACATAAGACTGTAATGTCAGTGGGAAAAAAAATAACAATAAAATTTTATTATATATAAAAATACCTTTTGTAGCGCGCTGTAGTGTTCGCCCATATAGTGTAGGTGGGAAAAGACGTAACGTCTCCTTGATGACTCGTTCTAAATATTCATTTCTTAGTATCTTCCATTGTAATAGGAAACCTTATAGGATCGCTTGAGTCGTACATATTGTACAACTCTTCGTATACTTGATTCTGGAATCGAAAAAGCGAATAGTGATACAATTTTGTATGAAAATATAATTGATTTTAAATGATAATAATAATAATGCAATGGTGGTATCTGAGCGGATACTTGAATGTCCGGAAACAGTGGCTAACATTAAAATAAAAGTTAGCGTATTAGCGTAGTATCACTTCCCTAAAAATAAAAAATTGTTTTTTACTCTTACTGAATGAAAAAAAAAATTTTAATAATCTAAATAAATTTCACTTACTGAAAAAACCATTGTATTTATTTCATCACGAATATCTGCCTCCGATATTCTCCAGTCTCGTAAAAGGATTTAAATAGCATCTAAAAATGGACTGGTATCTTTTTTTTTTATTTAAAGGAGAAAATAATATTTTATTTATTGTTATTATAAAAGGTATTCATCCATAAATTCATTACTAAAAGAATATTTTTTAAAATGATTATTCTTACTTGCATGTGGATCTTTTCCTTCCCGGGTAAAGTTATCTTTTTCATTGAATCCTTCTTTTTCCTTATAATCTTAACGAATATAAAAGTTATATAATATACATGAATAAATTATTATTTTATTTCAAACTATATTTTTTTGATATTTGACAATTTAAAACAAAATGGTTTCTTGGTATTTTTACCTCGTTTGTTATTTTTTAAGGGGGGAAGAATTTCTTAGCCGTTTTCTCATAGATGAATTTTAAATAATATTTGGATATAACCAGAATTTCACTACTCTTGTTTCAATATGTCCCGCTCTAAATAAAAATAAAATTCACAATAAAAGACGAATATTCAATAATATTAGATTATATAAATTTAAAAATATTCTTCTGATTATACTCTGACATATATCATCAAGTTTGCAATCCGGATTGCTCTGAAAATTTAAATCACTTTCCAATAGGCTACCTGTCAGTACAAAAAAAAACAATTTTTAGAAAATTTTAATATGTCCATCTATATTTTTTAGAATTTCCAAGTCTTACCATATATTAATCCAGCGTACATAAATGTACGTAATGCATAATGTCTACGTTTTTTCCGTTTGTAGTTTCTAAAGTATTAGCTAATCTGTTTGAATTTTTTATTGAGTCCATATAAGTCGAAACTTCTTTGAATACTGGATTTAAGATTTTTCGATGAATGTCCCATATGATGCTTTAAATACGAGAATATTTCTTAATTTAAATATTTATAGTATTTTTTATATATTTATTAATTAATAAATAAAAAAGAGATTCTCATATATTCATGTGTAGGTGTGTAGGCTTTATATGCAATCATAAAAAAAGAAAACTATTTTAATTAGCAATCGTCTGAAAGACATATTTAAAAAATACTGTATTACAGTAGGGTATACATAGGTTTTTCTTATTAATTAAGAAGAAAGCAAGTAAACCTATAGTTTACCTGGTGCAGTAAATAATCCATCACCTAAATAATTTTTTATAGGGAATATAGAGAACTTTTTTTATAACCGCTAGAACTTTTTGATAGAATCTAAAAAGGAAACAAAAATTAATGTAAAAAAGCCGAAATAAAAAAACTTATTCGGGAAAATCGTTTCTAAAGAAGTGCAGTAAATTTGATAGATCTTACATCAATATTTTCAGAATCATTCAAGATTACGAGTAATTTTGGGCCAATCCACAGTAGCCACGGCGAAGAATAGATTGTAGATAATTTTATTATTTTATGAGTTATATCTAATTGTAAGACAAATTTATTGAATAGAAGTCGCATAAATATAGATATTATAAATAATAATATAAAAGTATACCTTTCATATCACCAAGAAATACATTCAGATTTCCAATCAGAGGATAAGGCTTTGGACCTGAGCATTTTTTTACCAATTTATGTTCACGAAATTTATCTGATATATATTTGATTAAATAAAATAACAGTATCATTATTACTATTGGAGTAATAAATTTAATAATGTGGGGTTTTGAATTATTTAGAAGTATAGAGTATGAATGGTGAATGGTATGAGTGTGAGAATGATTGAAAGGAATGAAAGAACGCATCGGTCGGGATAAAGAAAGGGACCGTTGCGTTAGTTTAGGATATTTGTTTAGGTTTAGAGTTACACCGTCTGGACTTTGTCGCCTTCAGGTGGCCACGTCGAAGCCTCTCGGGCGTTCTCGATTTTAAGGTGAAGAAAGGGCCTTTATTCATGATCGGGAATCATCGGGAAGTTTCCAGAAGGAATGACGAGAAACAACGAGAGACGATGGAGGGATGTAGGGTATAAGTAGGCGACGGAAAGGAGTGGTGGTGCGTTCTGTGGTAGTTTTTGATTGAGACGACGAGGGAAAAGTGTACGGGAGGTACGGAAGACAACGGGGAATGGCGAAGGATTAAGATAGGCGACGACGAGTCGGATTCGGGTGTTCCTTGTGGTTGTTTGCGGACATAGAGAGTTACGTTAGTATATCGTAGCATTAGTTTAGATTATAGATACTTACTATTCTATCTCTTAAAAACATTATACCTTGGTATTATTTTTAATAAATAAATACTTTACTATTATCATTATAAATATATATCCATCATTATACATAAATCTTACAATAATATACAACATGTATTAGTTAAAAAAATTATAAATTATAAAACAAGTTAAAATAGTCTTAAATTACTACTGAATCTTCTCTTATATGCTAAGAACAGATATTAAGTTGATACTCCGCAGTGACTTCTTGTATCTTTTGTGTCTTAACAGAAACTAGGAAAGAAACATCAAAGAGCCTATTTAAGTAAAACCAATGTAGTACTTTGTCAAGGTTTCAAGGATACCGTCAACAGGTATGGAGAAAATTAGACAAAAAAATCTATTTTATCAATTCATTTATTCCGTGCGTAATAATACTATTTTACATAATCGCAATGTATCATTTGCGTAGTTTTCAAACTAGAAGAAGTTAATTGGTGTTATAAACATAGTTTTCTTCTTAAAGAAATCTTCTTTTTTTTCCCTTCCCTCTGCTTGATTTTATTATTATTTATTATGCTAATAAAGTGGATAACGAGATACATTAAATGAGATGCAAGAAGTGTTTGGATTATAATATACGCATCACTATGTTATTCATACGAATATGCGTGAGGGGATAAAGGACATTAGCAGACTATGCGGGGGATTTTTCGTGATTTGACACGAGTTACTGAATGTAATTTATTTATGGAAGAGCATCGAGAGATCAAGATTCATTTTTTTCGGATATCATTTTGATTTATTTTGTGTACACTTTTTGGCTCAGATTTCTTAGTTGAAACTATTTTAAAATTTCATTTTTTTTATTCCAGAAGTAATGTACCATTTAAAATTTTGATTTTTTAATTTATTTTTTGCAAATTCGTTGTTTAAAAGATTGCTGAACAATGGTGTCTTCATTGCCAGGATTATTTTCCAAGGCCAATTTCTTTTGACGTTTTCGTGCAGGAAACAAAATATCATTGATTCACCATCATAATCAAAACATCTAGAAAATTATTTTATGCAATTGTAAACGATTTATCTAATATTAAGGGACTTAAATAAAATAAGATGAAGTCTAGCGTAGTTTAAAAATGCATCTTTATTTCTTCGTGTCTTGAAAGATGACTCATGTTATTTACATTTGGCAAGAAGAGACAAAAGACAAGTCTGATTCGTGTTTACGTTTGGTTCTCAACGAAAGTACAGTAACTTTCACTTATAGTTTTTATGTTTGACCAAATTTCTTTGCAAAGAGTCTCACGCGATATTGTAGTTCAATGAGTTAAAAATAAGAATTAAAGATTTAATTCAAACTTGAGGGGGGAAATACGTGTAAAACGATGTTTTCATTATGATTTTCATGAATTTTTTTAACGTATTAAAAATTTATGTTATTTATTAATAGTATAAGGTCATCTTACACATATATTTGAGAATGTATTCCGAAATTTTTAAAGATTTATCTCGAAAACTAGCGGAGATATCAGCTGCCACAAATTGTAGGTTTCCATCCGTCTGAGCAGTTTGTGTACATCTTGGAAGTCACAATTTTTATCAGAAATCAATTACAAAGAAAAATTACTTTTTTTATATGTGTGTCTTCTATTTGAACCTCATTTTCCTAGAAAAAATGAAAATTTGTATTTTTTAGAGGGGTATGAACATAAAGCATGATTTTTTACTATTTTTTCATATATTGTTCATTATAAAAAAAATACTTTAAACAAAGATATCACTTATGATTCAGGTTCAAATAGAGCGTAATTATATAAAGAAACTATATTCCAAATTTCAAAATGATTGGTTAAAAATTTTGTAAGCTAGAGTGTACACAAATCCGAAAAAAGTCGTTTCGAGAAAAACGCGTTTGAAAAAAGCTCGACCGTTCCGTATTACATGCCACTTACATATACACTTAATCGTTTATTTTGAACGATTGGATTTTTGACTTGAAATTTTGTGACTATATTTTTTAATAATTTTACAAGCGATTTATAAAAAAATTAAATATTTTGAAGCCTCTACACGTATTGCCCCCTTAACTAGACATTAGAATACATAGTAAATAAAAAAAAGAAAATATTATTAAAAAACAGAACAATGTATGAGAAAATAGAAAATTAGTGGAAACAAGACAATACATTTAAAAATACGGTAACTAAAGATAAAAAATAGAGTTGTTGAAAATAATTTCTATTCAATCTTCTTAGATATATTCCTCAGGTATTGAACGAAGGAATAGGATTGAAAAAATTATAACTATTTTTTTTACCAATTTAGAGCGAAAATTGCAGTCAAATACGAAACATTATTTTCAAATAGACGCCATTTTGTCAAAAATCAAAATTTTTATTATTCCTTCGTTCAATACCTGCAATTATCTATCCTTTAAAGAATCCACCATATTTTTTGATATTAGATAATCCAAAACGCTGAAATGGAGGGCACTGCTAAGCGCCTTTTTTTAGAGGACGTTCAGGAAATCATCTACAGGAGCGGTGCAGATTAATATTTTTACATGATCGACGCGCTATTGAATTCTTAAAAGTAGGCTCTATTTGAATTACCATCACTTATAATTGATAAGTTAAAACTTTTTCTATAAAAAATTCATAAAAAGACATCTTTTTTGAGCCTCGCAACTGCGTATAACCCCTTAAGGGGGTAAATAGTTGTCATCGACTTTATTGACAGAACAGTTAGGGACTTTTGTTCTATAATAACTAGACGAGACTGACGCTAGTGATTTTTATTTTCTACAACTTAACACACTGCTTTTGACTCATCTAGTCACGATGAATTTTCGAACACGTTGTCTATAACCTATGTGCAAGTAATAAATACAGAATCATATTTTGTAATCCTGAGTGAAATCATTCTGCTTCCAAGTAATCTGAACAATTTTTGAGGAGGTTAGGAGAAGAAAGGAAAAAACTCCTGTGAAATGTGAAATTAACGTATATTGTCATTTTAATATAAACTAGAAAGTAATTTTTACGAGTTTAAAAATTTCTTACAATTATAAAAACGATTTGTCATTTTAAAGAGTTTTAATAGAATATATTTACTCATATCTATTTTACGTAGAAAAATCCGTAGAACAATGTTCCTCAGATGTATCATAAAATCATGGAGCAGGACGTTTTTCAAAAGGTATTTCAGAATTATAATTTAGTTAAATTAACACTTTAAACGCCAAGCTTTTTTTGTTGAGCTTTCCATTTAGGCTATTATGATCTGCCAGTCATAGAAAGGATATAAGAATATTGGTCATTAGTGATCGACATAGCCTGGATAGAAAGTCTAAAGCCAGTCCCTAGGGACTAGCGCAGCATTTAACATGTTAATTTATTTAAATTTAATAATATTTAAATTTAAAGGAAATACATAGCAACCGCAGAATATTGATGCAATCTGGTTATCAAACGCTGGCCTTAGATATAATGCAAAGAATGACGCTTCTTCAAGAAGCCGCTTTGGAGAGGTTATACAGATGGACGCAGAGTCAATGTAAATATATAGAAAATGAACAGTTAGCACCTTCACGCATTAAAGCGATGAGTAAATTGCAAGATAAACTTATTTTATTCAAGTAAGTTGAACTATTTATATATTAGTAAAATAATTCATTTTTACAATTATTTATGAAAACTTTTTTATCAGATATATTTTAGATGAATATTGCGCTAATAGAAGAACAGCTCTCATAGGATCTTTTATTGACGCATTAACGTTAGGTGAATCCATTGGTGGAACACCAAATCCTATAGAAATGCACGCTCATGATCATAAAAGATAGTTGGCGACATACTTGCCTGGTTGCATCAAGCAATTCCTATTGAAAAGGAGAACATATTGATTTTAGTTAAAGATTGTGATAAAACTGGTAAGAAATTGCTATCGATAATAATATTCTTAATAAGTTGCTGCATACAATTATTAGGAATATTTATTTTAGATGTATCTGATCAAATTAAGCAGTGTCTAAGTAACATTACGGAAGGACTTTGTCATCCTCTACAATCAAGAAGAGAACACATAGTCTCTGTCAAAGCTCCAGCTACTGTCTTATATCCTGTTACAACTCTAATAAGATTTTATCGTGCTATAATTCAGCAAGTTATACCAGATAGCATTCTAGTTTCAACTTTGTATGATTTGTTAGTATTAAGCGAGAAATGTTTTCTCAGTAGATTACAAAGAGAAACTAGAATAGCTCTTGGAGAACGAGCTGAACTACCAAGAAATGATTTGGTACCGGCTCCATCAGTTTCAAGATTACTATACCTCTTGAATGAAATTCTATCCGTGGCTAGCATAGCTGAAGATAGAGAAAAAGATATGCTTCAAGTAAATTCAATCATATTGATATAATACATTCAATCATATTGGTATTAACGCAAATTATATTTTTACAGATAGTATCGTGTATCATCGATCCATTACTACAAGAAGTTAATGAAACAGCTTCGAGGTTACCTACGATTAATATGGCTGTGTATCTTCTTAATTATATGTATCAACTAGAATCAACATTAGGATTATATGAATATATGGATCAAAGATTAGAACGATTGCAGGTAAACAATTAAAATGTAAATGTCTAATTTAAATCTTAATGTAATATTTTATTATTTTTTTCATGTATTAATTTTTTTAATTTATCAAATATAAGCTCACTCAGATGCTCAAATTGATATGCTTACATTGGAACAAGTTAGCTCTTTAGTCGCAAACTTAAATCTCGGATCAATTTATACTATTTTACAAGGATGTAAACAGGGTCCTCTTTCTGATATTCCTGGAATGGATCCATTAAGTGTTAACGAATTCACGGTAATAAATAAATCATATTTTCTGAAATATTTATCAATAATTTTAATAAATAATTTTATTATTGATATTTTAATATAATTTAATATTCTGATATATTAACATGTGTTTTGTAATTTCATTTAGAACAAATTGGAAGCATTTTTAGTAATGCCGGATGTATTATTATTACCTCAAATAAATTTACTACAAAGTAACAATCATCGTGAGGCTACCATAAACGTTCATTTGAAGTAATTGAGCTATTTACAAACAGCTTTACAAAGCTTGTCACGATCCGAAAAATTTATATAAAAATCCGACTGGTTTATTTACGAGATCACCGGATGAACTTTTACAAATATTAGTTTCCCAATGATTGTGACCTTGGAGAATGAATATATTTAATAAAGATGTAAATATATATAATCAGCTTATATATAGTTATTAAAATAATTTATATTATTCTAACAATCGTAAAAAACCAAAAAGGCGAAAGAATGATTAAAAATTGGATAACAATGTTTAAAAAAAATCTATTCTTGTGTGTCATGTCTTACTTTTTAACTCGAACTGTTCTTATTCGTCGTATTTATTAATATAACGTAACGCAAAGCATATTTTCTTCTTCAATCGCTTCGTAAGCATACTATGTACCTTATGTTTGTGTTCATTATTTTTGCAAATTCCTTTAACAACGTTTTCTTAAGCCATTTCCACAACTTACTGCACTTTCCATATCGCACGATTGATTTCGCCGATCTCCGCAATAGCTAAGAGTTTACTATAGACAAACAGCAATAAATCAATCCCTTGGTACTAGGCAGAGTTTCATAAAATATGACTGCAAATTTAAATGTACCACAAATAGGCGTGCTTGTCATAAAAACCAATCGCTATGTGATGTAAAGTGTCACCAATCTTTAGATTGCACTATTAAATAAGCATAATTTTCTTTGTTTTGCAAATTCATTTCCTTAATTGTAATAAAATTTAAACCGTTTGATTCTCTATCTATTATAGTTTTTTAATTGATAGATGATTGATTCTATCAACTAATTTGTTGATTGTTTGATTGTATATTAACTTGATTTTTTAGATATCGAAAAATAAATAAATAACATTATGTTAATTTAAGCATACAGAAACGTTTCTGTTGTTTCAGCAAAGATTTTATTTTCAATTTAACGAGTGCCTAGTAGGGAATGTGCAGATTATCTAGATAATTTTTAGAATAACTAATTTATGCACTTTATTGGTAGCATACATATATAATCCGAGTAATACATTTTGTATTTCGTTGTTATTTATTATATAATATATAATAGAGTATTTCATAAAATATATAACATGACAAATTAAAAATATGAAAAATTTTGAAAACAAACAATATTTAATTGAAAGTAATATTTATCATTTAAAACATTGGTGTTTATCAAAACATATTAGATGAATTCTTTTTTTATATTGTACGCAAACTACAAGTACTGACAATAAACTGACAAAAACTGACAAGTACGAACTACGAAGATGAGATCTCGTTTTTCTTTACATAGGTAAAGACAAGCCCTATCGCGCTGCTTGGATCTTTTCTCATTTCATTCCTAAAGCTCTATTATGCTGTTCGGCTTTGATCGTATTTTTTGAACCTTTGGTACTTAAATAGTTAATGTTGTTAGACTTTTTAGTTTATGCTAATCCTTTTTATGGCGTTACTATTTAGTATAATGGTATAAATGTTCGGCCCCCATCCATCCCGCAAAATATAGTTTTGAGGCTCCAAGAAAACAAAACAACTTATTATATAAAGAAAAAAAACTTGCATTACATAAAAAAACAAATTATATTATTATATAAAGATTATTATAAGACTTCTTATTAATTTTTTATTTTATTATTTATTAATGTTTATTAATAGCTTTTCTTAACAATTAAAGAAAAAAGAGGACAGGAATTATATATATAACTATATATATTTATTTAAAGACTTGTTAGTAGAATCTCTCGTCGTATCTCTTAACGTCGCGTCAAACATAATTAATGTACTCTCTGAAAAGCCTTCAATCCCCTATCCTTAATTTATTTTTTTTCATTACATTTATATATACGCTATCCTTCTCTATTGTCTATCGTCTTTTCTTTTTGGCGTATTTCACCTTACCTTCTTTTCTTTCTTCGAAATCTCTCCCTTCGCTCCATTGCGGATCGTATAATCTCTGTTTACGTACGATTATGTACGTTATAAAAACGCACGGACATACACCCTTACAACTCTCTTATTCCTTTACACATGAAAAAAAGAATAACATTTCTTATAGCTTTACTTTCAAGAAAAACGTCTTTGACTATTCTAAAAATATCTAAATACTCACTTACAATACCGATAATTCTCTAATATTAACGTCTTAAATTTCTCTTGTTCTTATATGTATGTACACTTTTACTCTCGAATTTCTATTATCTTGACAATACAGTAAGTATGTGAAAAGTAAAAGATTTGTATTTTTACATTATTAATTTTAATATAATATATATATTTGCATGTCACTTACTAACATTAATAGTAAGTTATATAAATAAACAAAAGTTTTAATTATATATATTTTTTTAAATTTAATTCTTGTAATATTTTATAAATAAAAAATTATTTTTAAAAAATGCTCTGGTATTTAAATATAACTATGGATTTTATATTTGGAAGTTATACTTCTTTTGGCGCGTTTGTGGTGTGTGTGTGTGTATGGTAGCGTGGTATGGGTTGTTGTTGGTGGGGAGTCCGTATGTCTGGCTGTGCCTGTGCGCGATAATGTATTCTTTTCAATGTGCTTAAATAGTAATTTGATATTCTTTAGGATACCAAAGTTTTAAGTTGGTGCGTATGAAATGTCGGATTTTTAAGTGAATATTTAAAACTGCATTTTTTTTCAAAAACGTTTTATTTAATCAAAATATGCTCCATTCGCTTCAATATACTTTCCCCAACGAGATTATAATGCACTGAAGTCGGTCTTAAAGAAATTCTGATCTTTAGAATCAATAAACTCTGATATGTATTTTTTCAGTCTGCCTTCATCTTTAGATTGTTTAGCACGTAAAAATTGTTGTAAAGTTTTAAAAAAATGAAAGTTAGTTAGCGAAAGATCCGATGAATAAGATAGGTGCGCCAAAATTTCATATTTTCATTTATTTGAAAAAATTGGGTTAGTAATGATGAGAATACGTTTAATCGATCCAGTTTATTTCGCTTGGTTAGTTAGTACGGTATCCACTTATCCACTTTTTTCACCTTGCCAATTTCAGAAAGGTGTCGCAATATTGTTGTATGATCAATTTTCATTCTGGTAGGAAATTCCCTTGTAGATAAAGTTGAATTCGTTTCTAAATATCGTTTTTCACGGACGTTTTGGGTCTTCGACGCGGTTCGTTTTGAAGGGAAAATTCACGAGACCGAAGTTTTTCAAACCAACGATGCACTTTTCGATCGTTACCAGTATTCTTCCTAAACGTCTGGTTTATATTGCGTGCAGATTTTGCACCATTATTACCAAGTTTATACTCATATTAAAAAATTAAACATTTTTGAGAAAATTTGTTTTGTTGAAATGTAACTCTGGCTGTCGACAGTACTACTATAAACGAAGTTATGCCAAAAATAAAAGAATAACGAAAACAGGGAGAACAAACATTCACATTAGGGTGCTTTTCTTTTTCAACTATTTTTTTTTTCAGTCTCATCGTGAAATTTTGTTGCAAGTACTCAAAAAAAAATTCCCTTAAAGTTTGGGCCCTTAATATTAATATTAAGTCCTCGACCAAGGCGTGTAAAGACTTCCCATTAAAAAAACACAGAAACTCTGATTTTATATCTTTAAATTTCTATAGCTCAGTGGCATTTCATAGCATCGCTTCGACCATGGACGGGTTTTTTTCAAAATCGAATGCTCTATAAAAGTGTCCATTGCGGCCAAGCCGTAACTCGAACTCGGCGAGGTAGTACAGGCCTCTAAATTTGATTTTTCCATGAAATTCGCGTTTTTTCGCATTTATCTCGTGAATGAAAAGAGCTACAGAAAAAAAATGTGAATGATAAACTTGTAGAAAATTCAATTTCCTACAAAAAAGGTCGTTGTATCACCTCTCTCTACCTTATTCTCTCTCACTCCTGTATATTACTCTCTCTACTTTATATATCTGCCGTTAGCGACAAGTCGGTTTTTCCTTTATCACTTTTCAACGAACATATTTTTAATTTTGACAAAGAATCTAAATCATTGGTAACCGGTACGATTATATCGTCAACATACGTAAATACAACTTTGCGGCAGATAAGCTTCCTAAAAATATTTGCTATGTACCGCAAAAAACTTGTAGGACTATTACATAACCCAAAAGACGGATCAAAGCTTTTTCTTCTCGTTCCGTTAACTTCTTTAGTTGACCTGAACAGTATTTATTTCTATAATTCCTTCAGATTTCGATTTTTTAAGAATGTGTAATGTATCGTAGATCTATTTATATTTAATAATAACACCACCATAAAGCCCTGATATTAATTCGATTGAACATCTGTGGGCAATAATAGGAAAAGAATTACCAAAATTTAATATAACATCAAAAACAAATTTGAAAGACAAAATACTCGAAGTATGGAGTTCTATATCACCAAGTTTTACGAAAATTTAGTAAAGAGTATGCATAATCGCTTAAAAATGTTATTTGTGCTAAAGGTGGTCCTATTAAATATTAAAGGCTTAAAAATTATCTGTTCAAATACTTTTGTGGCTTCAGCAATCGTTAAGTTTGTAAGAAATAAATCATAACTATTGAATATATATTTCGATTTGTTTGAAACTATACCTGTATAATCTAGAGAGTCATAATTCTATCCAATATTAATAATATGTCGGTAAATATTCCATAATATACTTATTATAATTAATAAAATATATCATGGGGCAAATGTTTAAATACTTTCGTGAGTCACTGTAAGTTGTATTTAGAACGTATTAGATATATTTATAAATTGTAAACATTCGAAGAAGACTCGATAGAAATCAAAAAAGAAAATAAATATATTTCAAATTAGATATTTCAAAATTTGAATCTAAGGATATATAAAATATAATTAACGCTATATTATGTTTATATTTATATTTAACAATGAGTAACATTAACGAATAAATATGTGACTTTTCCAACTTTTAAATAAAATTTCGTTAGAAAACTTATTATATATTTTATTATTATATAATATATTTAATATATTTATATAATAATTTTATTTATATAATATTTTAATATATTTATTATATAATATATTTATATAATATTTTTAACATACTATTTTATATATATTTATTGATCTATATTATCTATATTAGTTTCACATCTGTATTATTTATAAATATTTATTTTTAACATAATATTTTAAAGTTTACATGAGATATAAGTATGCTTAAAACTTTACTAAGCGTTAAAGATCATTTTGTGGAAGTTGCGTATGTGAATAGTTGCACGTTGATGTAATCTTAATAAAATATGTATATATTTAAATATATTAAGGTTCATTTAAAGTGTGAAAGTGATGCAGATATTAAAAGGAATAAAAATAAAAAAAGAAAGTAAAAAATATAATACTGACAATTCAAAACAATGAACCCATAATTATTGAAATTTTTAAAAATTATTAATATCTACTTCTTCTAAATACCAGAGCATTTTTTGAAAATAATTTTTTATTTACAAAAAATTGCAGAGTTGAATTAACAAAAATTTATATATAGTTAACTTTTGTTTATATTTATATTACTTGCTACTAATGTTAACATATAACATGCCAACATATTATATTACAATTAATAATGTAGAAAATACAGATCTCTTTCTTTTCATATACTTATTGTACGAATACTATTGTCGCACACTGTATATAATCTTTTACATATATTTGCTTTCATTTTTCTGATTTTTTTCTTTTATTTCTAAGGGAAATTAATAAACAATTATTAAATAAACTATAAAATTTAAAAAATCTTATTAATTCATTTTATTTTCATAATTAAATTGTAAATTGGAAAGCGATAGTTTTCTTAGTGATATTATTTCTACAAATATTCAATGAAAACGAGTAATTACAACAGATAATGAAGATAGTAATAGTGATTTCTATGAAATTGTTTTTTCACTTCGGAAGCAATGTAAAATCATATCTGATAACAAGGAAGAATGTAAAAATGATTGCGAAATTAATCTTATATCTCTAAGAGGAAGTATATGAAGAGACATTGAAAATATGAGCAAAATATGGTAATATTCACGAATTTCTAGAATAAACATAACGGTTAAACAAAATGTCATTTGCTTTACAAATGGTAAATGGAATACTATTACGATACTTTTGGAAAATCGTTATGAAAGAATCTAATCATTACGCGAGTCAAACGATCTAATTGTAAGATGAAATTCGCAAATTAAAAAGTTTGAAGACAGTTTAAGAGATAAAAATATAAATGAAACAATAGCTCATTTTGTTTCATCTATTTGATGTTACGAGTGAAAAAATCAAGTGTTCAATCTTATTAGTCTAACAGAAACATAGTCGAGACTACCATATTTCGAAACACAATGCCATTTTGGAGATTTGTCCAACTTTCTCGCTTTTTACATTTCACTAACAACGAAGTTGTAGACAAAAATAATGGTCTTTTATATAAATTGCGAAGTATATCGACTGTTTAAATAAAAAATTTAAGACTATTACATTCTCGAATATGTATGATATAAGAGAAAAAATAATCAAATACCAAAACATAAAGACGTTTATAAAATACAATCTTCCAAATAAATAAAGTAATCTTCGTTAATTCAAAACGCTAATTGTTCTACAGATATTTATACATAAAATATATGAATAAATATATCCTAATAAACTTTAAAATTACAAATTGTCTTTGTAACTGTAAGAAATTTTTAAATTCGTAAAAATTACTTTCTAGTTTATCAAAATGATTATATTCGTTAATTTCATATTTCACGGGAGTTTCTTCCTTTCTTCTCCTAAATCTCCTTAAAATTTAGAACCAAAACAAAAAATAATTATGTTACTGTGTTGTAGAGGTTGAATATGTACTCATTATGTTCAGACATATTTATTAGGTTTTTAATTCTATAGTAAGGTCAGTAAGTTAGTAAGATCATAAATGGTTTCCAAAGTAAACGCTACCAAGCGGATTAGCGACTGGTGAATCTGTGCAGACACAAACTTACTGGTACAAACTTGCGAATGCAGCGCGGAACGGCTGCGACGAAACGGTGGAGAGTGCTCGGTCCGCAAAGGGTTAAAAAGAAATCCGCTGAAAATAAACGATGATAGACGATAGAGGGGTATGACGTACGTATAAATATAAAATGACAAAAGAGTATAACTTCAAAATTGTGTTAAGAAGTACGACGTGAAAAATAGAGCAAAATACGACGATAATTAGTTAATGATTCGAGAGATTATAGACACTTACAATTCTATCAAGTTATATTTCATTTTTCTTTATCTACTATATCTGTTTAAATAAATGATATATAGTTATATATAATTCTTTTCGCTTTGCTTCAAATATTACA
>NW_025113085.1:0-1841 GCF_010416935.1 Polistes fuscatus | reverse complement strand
CTTTGTCTGAATCAATGGAGCATGTAGCTAATGACTATGATTACATTATAATTGATGCACCCCCCAACTTAGGGCTTTTAACTTATATGGCCTTAGTTGCTGCTGATAAGGTCATTATCCCTGTGCAAACAGAGCCACCAGATGCAATGGGCGTAGCACTCCTTTTAGACACAGTCTCCAAAGTGCAAAGACGTTTAAATTCTAGGCTTAGAATTGCTGGAATATTGCCAACAAGGTATAACTCACGACAGGCCGTAGATAGAGAAGTGCTATATTTCTTAATACAATCAGTTAATCAAAAAGCGCCTGTCATTGAACCTATACCAGACAGTTTTGTATTTGGTAACGCCGCATATAATGGAAAAATTGCGATAGAAGCATCTCCCAAAACTAAAGCGGTTGGACCTTATATTCGTTTAGCTTCAGCCTTGGCGCAAGAAGAACCACTACCTTTAGCTTTGTTAAATTTTGTAGCTACAGAGGATGAAGATGAAGCCCCAAACTAGAAAAAAACGTAATTCTCCAATGCTCAAAAATATGAGTTCACGTTTTGACAGTATTGAGAGAGAATTAGTAGGCTATAATTCTAATTTACGTCATAGTTTTGAGATCGATATTAAAAATATATCGCCTGATCCTCAACAAGCACGAAAAAAATTCTCTCAACAGGAATTAAATGAACTTGCCGAGAGTTTAATTCAGTATGGTCAATTGTCTCCGATTTTAGTTCGTAAAGATGAGACAGTGGAAAAAGTCCAATGGATAATAGTTGCTGGAGAACGAAGGTGGCGCGCTGCGAAGTTGGCAAATATAAAATTTTTACTAGCTATTGAACAGACCGCTGAGCCTGAGATTATTTCTTTGATAGAGAATTTGCAAAGAGAAAATTTATCGCCAATAGAAGAAGCTCGTGGACTTGCTAATCTTGCAAAAAATTATAAATTGTCTCAACGTGAAATTGCAAAAAAGATAGGTAAGAGCGCTTCGGAAGTTAACGGATTATTATTAGTCTCGCGTTTACCTGAATTTTTTCAGGAAGGTGTTCTGAATTCAGAACACTCTTTATCTCGTAATCTTCTTATTGAGTTAGCTCGCTTTCCAGAGCATCACGAAAAAGAGTTGCTTTTGGATAAAGCCTTAACAGGACAATTAACTATTAACGAAATTAGGAAAAAGCTCGATACCATCAAAAAGTTTAATCATAAGCAAATGGTTAATGATACATCACATATTAGTAGGGACCTTAGGGCATCAAAACTAATAAAAAATATTTACAAGTCGTTTAAAGAATTAGAGACATTAAAGTTAGAATCTCAGGAGCTTAATGATTTAAGAAACATAGAAACCCTGCTGAAGAGCATGATAAATTAATATAAGTTTTTAATTTGGACTTTTCCCACACTATTTAGAAATTCGTTTTTCAGGTACGGGTGGTGGAGACGGATAGAGCGTTATACCCGTTTTCTCATCGAGAGAAACATGAGCTTCCGGGTAAACAGCTAACGCAACTTTTAGGGGTGCAATAATATCTTTTTTAAAAAATCTCAGCTCTTTATATTCTGGACCGAACTGATTTTTTAAACTGTACCAAGATATACTTAATGGTTCATTTAAGACATGCAGACGATATGCTAACCAGATATAAATATCAATGGCTTTTGATTTATTAGCAATTTGTCTAATTGCGACTTCTCTCAATGGTAAGGGATGTTGTATGAGGCTATCGTAAAATCCTTCATCGAGACGAACTATCTCTCTCCAAAATGAATTTTGATGAATGTTCTCCGTTGTTAACGGCATTATTGCATCTCTTACAAAAGCGCTGTTTGTAATTAATTCTG
>NW_025113084.1:0-1851 GCF_010416935.1 Polistes fuscatus | reverse complement strand
GAACATAATACGCGTGACAGGATTTCTATATGCAAAGTTAAAAATAATATTTTTCTTTTTCTTTCTATCTTTTTCTTTTTTTAGACAAATTGACAAAAATATTTTCATCATATTTTTATATATTTATATATTTTCTAAATGTCAATAATAAAAGTGCGAAGTATAAAATAGTGGCTTTAAAACCTTTGTTCATTTTTTGCAAAAATATAAAGAGCATCGTAATATATATGAAAAGAGTTCTACACGCTAAGTTAGAAAATATTCTTCGATGTTAACGTACTTTTCGCATAACATTAATACTTTAAAAACATTCATTATCTTAATAATTTACAAGAATTCTTCGCACCAATCTGTAAGACACTGATAACAGTCGTTAGATTGTTTTACATTAGCCGAACAAGCATCTTTCATCCACTCTTGAAACAGCTCTTTATTTTTCTTCAAAACTAAGTACTGCCCAAGTACTACGTATGCCTATAAAATATAATGTTTTAACATTGATATTTATACAATTAACCCTTTGCACTGAAAAGCTTTTTTTAAAAAAGATTTAATTAGCAATTTCTTAAAAAGATAAATTAAGTTATTATAATTTGTCTTTATTGTCACATTATGAACTAGAAATATTTTGTATTAAAATAAAAATGACTCCGCTCCTGAGCCGTCAAGTGTAAAAGGTTAACATAACGTACATTCTATGTATAATACTTTGTGCTATATAAAAATTAAAATTACTTATTACAAGTACTATAGAGAGTAAAATAAAATTGGTACGATGTGTCTTGTTCAAAGCGAATGGATATAGAAAAACTTTTTAAATAAAATTTGAAAGAACGTATTGTCAG
Source organism: Polistes fuscatus (assembly GCF_010416935.1). Lineage (NCBI taxonomy): Eukaryota > Metazoa > Arthropoda > Insecta > Hymenoptera > Vespidae > Polistes > Polistes fuscatus. Next base: position 1,006 of record NW_025113084.1, on the reverse strand, counting down.
CATAAACATACTTTATCAAAACCAGCTGCTTCCAATCTTCTTCCAAGAACTTCGCCGACTCCAGCTAAATCGGTGACTGGTTTCTCTCCCATCGGCTCGGCCACAAAATTTTTATGTTTCTGTGATGTGCTAGACATTTTTAACCTAAAATTCTCAAAGGGAATATTGTTATTTATTTAATTGAATGTTTTTAACACAACACATATGTCGGAGTGTGGTCAGTAATTGCCATAAGTTAAGGACATTATAAAATATAATAATAAAAATAATGGATATATTAAAATGATGCAAATATAATTGCGTTCCATGTAACAAAAACAAATATTTATTTCAAAATATTAATTTTATATAGAAATAATAATATTGTGGTGGAATAATGTATGATAAATAAATCTCTATGATAAAATTGCTAGTATAATTGTTATATATTGTTAGTATAAATAAATAACCTTTCTTTCCTACCGTTGTTTCTTTCTTCTTCTATTCAAATACAAATGGAATCTATTATATATATTAACCTTTAATATAATATTCAATACTAAATTATGCAAATTTTATAACTTTATCATTAATTAATAAGTACAGAGAATCAATATTACTGAACTATTACATACTAAGAGGTTAACTTCTATGGACTTTCATGTGTGTATTTAGATATTTTAATAAGAGTGGGGAGAAATTATTTCGAGCGCTATCTTACAGAGAAGATAAGAAACACGAGCTAAATCTTTTTCTTTTCTTTTTTCTTTTTTCCTATGTATTATCAAGAAAATATAAACATTTTTGAATATATTATAAGATTATATGGAAATTATTAATTACTCGAAACAAGAAAATGTATATTATATTTTATTGCACCCGATTTCGAATTACTCGAGGTAGGAAATAAAGAAATATAGTAATTAAATAAAAGTTATTTAAGAATGATCCTTACACGTGTATTAGAATAAGTCCTATTTTCAGAACGAAGTAAAATAAAAATTAAATTTCAACAATTTTTAATTGT
>NW_025113083.1:0-1866 GCF_010416935.1 Polistes fuscatus | reverse complement strand
TCAAACCTTGTAATATTAAATAAATAAAAAGTATAAATCTTACAATATTATATATTTCAAACAGTTTATACGATTGATTTCTTTTTCTCCACAGATAAAATGCTTCTCACGATCTTAATGATAAGTCCTTTTTTATTTTTATTTATACTACACTGCTTCATTAGATATGGAAGAAAAGGAAGGCTACTCAATCTAATTCCAGGACCCAAAGAATATTCCATTTTGGGAAATTTTTATCATTTTTATGTTTCTAATGGTAAGTGCTATCGTTGGTTTAATTCTTTTACAATAACTATTTTTTATTTTGTTTTCTTCACTAAACTCTATAATTTATTTTTCCCTTAGAATACATAATGGAAAAATATTGGAAATTGACTGAGGAGTTCTATCCGATCTTCAAGTTATGGTCCTTTTTCTTTTCTTGTGTATTTTTAGTTCATCCTGAAGATATTAAAGTTAGTGTCTATAAAGGACGAAGCATGATACATTTTTGTTTTTCTCTCCCTGTATCTTTCTCCTTCTTTCTTTTTCTCTTTTTTTTTAAAAGTTATTGTATTCTTAATAAAAACGGAATAAATACTTTGACTGTAGGTAATAATGTCATCTAAAGAATATAGAGATAAAAGTGTGCCATACAACTGCATAGAGGATTGGCTTTTCACTGGATTGCTAACTAGTAGAGGTAATATTATAATCGAAAGAAACTATACTTACTTCAATGTTCACTAATATATAAATTAAAATTTTACACGACAGGTAATAAATGGGAGAAGAGACGAAAGCTATTGACTCCTGCTTTCCATTTTAATATCCTTGAAGATTATGTATTTACTTTTAACAAGGAGGCACAATTTCTCGTAAACTCCATGAAAGTGGATGTAAATGAAGGCTTTATAATTAAAGATTTATTTCAACTAATTCCGAAACATACTTTAAACACGATTTGTGGTTAGTCGAGTAACATTTCTTTACTTATAATTTATTACCAATAAAATTGATCACCAATAACTCATATGTAGAAACGACTCTGGGTACCTCTTTAAGTGGGAAAGGTGAATTGGAAACAAAATACCGTAATGCCATTAGTACTTTTGGTAAAATCGTGACGTATAGGTAATTAATTAGTCTTTTGCTAAAAACCAAGAACAGTCCTCTAATCAAAGATATGTAGTTATGGAAAGAATAATTGTTTATTAGATTAACAAAACCTTGGTACCACATTGCTACTGTATTTGCATTCTCGTCGTTTGGTCGACTACAAAGGAAACTCTTGAAAACATTGCATAATTTTTCAAAAGATGTACGTTTAATGATTTTACTGTATATTTTTCGAAATTGTATAGAATTTTAAAGAAGTTATTCCGACTTTAGATAATTGCGGAAAGGAAACGATATCATGAACAAACAAATTACAAATATTTACAAAACTACGGAACAATGGATACGAATGACGTTATTTATAAAGGACTCGAAGAAAAAAATGGAGGTATTGTTTAGACATTTTAAACAGAGTGTAATCTTAATATAAGTAGAAAAAATTTTATTCGTTTTTTTTTATTGCAGATCTAGTTTATAATAAAAGACTGTGTATGCTAGATCTACTTATATCTGCGTCTATTAACTCTAATGAGATTGATGGTGAAGGAATCCGAGAAGAAGTTGATACTTTTATTTTTGAGGTAGATTCTTTTATATAGGTAGTATTTTATATAGGGTAATAAGAAGAGTAGAAAAAGTATTTTAAGACAAATATTTTCGTAGGGTCATGACACAACGGCAGTGGCATTGTGTTTTGCCTTGAGCCTTTTAGCAAAACACAAAGATGTTCAGGTAATATTTTTAATCTCAAAAATCAATTAAATATCG
>NW_025113082.1:0-1941 GCF_010416935.1 Polistes fuscatus | reverse complement strand
TAATTATCAGTTAAAATGCAATAAAACTAATGAACATATTTACAAGACATAATATTATAAAAAAAAGATGATCTACCGCAAAGATTATTCTAATAAAAATAAAAACATTCATTAAACACATTAATAAATATTTACATATTTATTTATTAGAAATATATCTTAATAATTATTAGTTAAAGTGCAATAAAACTAATGAACATATTTACAAGATATAATATAATAAAAAAAAAGATGATCTACCACAAAGATTATTCTAATAAAAATCAAAACATTCATTAAACACATTAATAAATATTTACATATTTATTTATTAGAAATATATCTTAATAATTATCAGTTAAAGTGCAATAAAACTAATGAACATATTTACAAGACATAATATTATAAAAAAAAAGATGATCTACCGCAAAGATTATTCTAATAAAAATCAAAACATTCATTAAACACATTAATAAATATTGACATATTTATTTATTAGAAATATGTCATAATAATTATCAGTTAAAATGCAATAAAACTAATGTACATATTTACAAGACATAATATAATAATACATAACAGTTATATTTTCACGTTAGATCATTTCTATATTACATTTATCGTTTTACGATTGGTTACATAAGAACTCGCTTATTATAGTTCTTTCGAGTTTATAACGGTCGACGACTTTCTTCTCATCTCTTATCGATTTGCGAGCATTAAACTCGTCTCTAAAGAAATTTCTTCGATTTAAATGAAAATAATAATATTATTTTTATTCTCAATTCAATTTTTCCATACTTTTTTTTTTTTCTTTATAAATTACAAATAAAATTGTGATAAGTTTCTGTTTTCTGTTGAATTTCCTGTTGAATTTTTTCCAGGTGTGCAATTGATATTTGATATTCAATAGTTTCAATACATTTTTATCGTTATTCTTATTTTGATTCAATCAAATGAAATTAAAGGTGATGGAAGTGATAAATTTCTGTTTTCTGTTGAATTTTTTCCATGTTTGACAATTGATATTTAATATTCAATAGCTTCAATACATTTTTATCGTTATTCTTATTTTGATTCAATCAAATGAAATTAAAGGTGATGGAAGTGATAAATTTCTCTTTTCTGTTGAATTTTTTCCATGTGTGCAATTGATATTTGATATTCAATAGTTTCAATACATTTTTATCGTTATTTTTATTTTAATTCAATCAAATGAAATTAAAGGTGATGGAATTGATAAGATTCTATCTATTTTCTGTACAATTTCTTCCATGTTTGACAATTGATATTTGATATTCAATAGTTTCAATACATTTTTATCGTTATTCTTATTTTGATTCAATCAAATAAAATTAAGAGTGATTGAATTAATAAGATTCTATCTATTTTCTGTTCAATTTCTTCTACATGTGGCAATTGATATTTGATATTCAATAGTTTCAATACTTTTTTTTCATTATTTTTATTATTTTTGTTTTCTTTTTCTTTGTTTTTCCAAATAACGAGTAAAATCTAGGATGATGAAAGTGATAAGTTTCAATCTATTTTCTGATCATTTTCTTCCACGTGTGCAATTGATGCAATTGATATTTGATATAATATGTGTGTGTATGATGTGTTTGTGTATTAGAGTGGCAGATCATACTTTAGACGAAGTATGATATTACAAGGTTCTTCCGATGTTTTCTTTTGTATGAATTGTGTACCGCAATATTGCGATCCATGATTTCATCGTGGGAGAGATGAACTCGAGTATAGTTTGCGAGAAAAAGAAACAAATCGAAGAAATAAAAAAAGAAATAAAGGAGAGAGAGAAAACCGTTGCTCGGTTTGCCTTTATAGTCAACGACCTTTTCGTATCTTACAGAGAGAGAAAATCATTCTCCTTGCGAAAGAATGGGAACGTGTCGAATTTTAGATGATGATGCTGATGATGATGACGACCGACGATGATGACGA
>NW_025113081.1:0-2004 GCF_010416935.1 Polistes fuscatus | reverse complement strand
AAAGAAAGAATATATATGTATAATATTTTTATTTATATATATATATAAGACTTATATTAAATTATATATTATTTTATTTCTCAATACATAGATTTATATATAGAAAGTAGAATATATTTTAAGACGAGTATTTCGAATTATAAAAAAAAAAAGAAACCAAATGTATTTTCTAATTTAACGAACGAAGAGTGAAGAAAATGTATCTTGTAAATCTCGAATTTCTCCGAGTAAAAGATATTTTTTTCACTTAGTAGAAAGAAAAATAGAAGAGAAAATAGATGAAAGAACGAGAAAGATGCGAAAGTAAAGAAATAATGATAATAAAAATTAACACAACGAAAAAGAAAAGAAATAAGAATAAAATAAGAAAAAAAAAACAAAAAATGAAGAAACGAAAAGGTAAGAAGGAACAGGTACGACACGTCGTGTTCTTTATTTTGTTGTTGCTGAGTACAAGAGTATCCAACTTAGCGTTCATAGTCGTGGGATAAAAATACGTGTCGACGACTAGACGGTGTTCTTCTTTCTGTTATTCCACCCTCTCTAGTTTTTCACTTTTTATCAGAATTTTTATCTCGCTGAAGGGGCTTGTAAAAGTATAGTCTGAAAAAACCTATTCTCATTTTTCTTTCACTTTAGATTTATCTCGTGCTTTAATATTTCATTTAACGAATGGCCAGTATATTAATGATAAGAAATGAAAATTGAAAAAGGGTGTATATATATATTGATTTTATATTATAAATACCGATCCAAAAGTTGTGTTTCAAATATTCATCCAATGAATAGAAATTTTCTATTTTTCACTCTTGTTCAACACCTAAATTTTATATTCGGTGTGTATAAATTATTAATATATTAATTATTATTTATTAATATTATAAATTTTATATATTTAGATTTAATATTGCAACACTTTTTCTATTTTATCTACAGAAATATTATTAAATTTAATATCACTTTCGTATAATCAATTAATTATTAAATATATATTAATCGTTATAATTAAATAGTGTCAAAAAATTGTTCATTCAATAAGTAGAACTCTTCATCTTTATATATTCTCTCCTCCTTTAAATTTGACATTTAGAATTACGATTCTACGTTTTAATATTGAAATAGTTCGTTTATTTTATCTACAGAAAAAATTATAATTAGAAATATTATTCAATATTATATTCAATATCTTATCAAACAACAAATTTAATTTTTTTCAATATCTTATCAACAAACAATCAATATTTTATTATATTATATTTATTAAAATTAATATTTAATATTAATTTAAAAAATTATATTTATTAAATTAAATATAATATATTTATTAAATATTTATGTTTTCCAATGAATATTTGCATACATTGTAACGAAATTATTATTTTTCTACAGATCGTTTATATATATTTTTATCTACAAAAAATTATAATTAGAAATATTATTCAATATTTTATAATATTATATTATTAAATATGTTTATCCAATTTAATTTTTGCATACATCGTAACGAAATTATTATTATTATTATTATATTTGACCAATTACTCAACAGTCTAAGTTTTAGAATTTTCTTGTAGGTATTTTTTGAAGAATCAACGTTGAAATTATGTCGCTGACGAATACGAGAGAGACAGAAAGAACGATTTATATATTTACATATATAAATATGTATCAAATAATGTAATGCAAGTGGGTAAGGCTCGGAGAACAGATTCAACAGTACAGCAGTTGTTGCATTTATACTAAAGCAGTTCGTACGAGATGACGACTCGTCACTGTCAATGTAAATATCACAGCTCTCGACGTGGAGGGACTCTTCATCTCTTTTCTATTCGTTTTGTTATGTACCCTGACGCGACAGAATGACGTCACTTCACTCTCTCTTTCTCTCTCTTACTCACATTCTCCCCTTTTTATTTTTTTTAACGTCTCCGTTCCTTTTTTTCTTGTTTTTACAAACTCTACCTTATTGATTTCTAACTTCAATAGATTATGCTTCCCCTCTCA
>NW_025113080.1:0-2157 GCF_010416935.1 Polistes fuscatus | reverse complement strand
TTCCTTGTCTAACTCATCATTGTCGGTACAGTTTGTTCTATGTATCGTTTAAACATACCGCGATTTTTGTTTCGCATTTTTGTAACACCCTGTATACGATAAATGAAATTCCCTGATGTTCTGTTGTTAATAAAATGCATATTAAATTAGCAATGAAACGAAATGAAATTCCATTCACGTTAGCCGTCAAGTGAAAATACGATTCGAACGATTTAATAAATTCCAGTTTGTTAGATAATGGAAGGAAAAGAATTTCTTTTAATATGGTTAAATTGATAATTGATCTTTGATATTAATTTATCGAAGTTTTCATGTTGCGGAAATACTTCGGACAGAATTTAATACTTCATCTTGAACGAACGAACGAACAAAGGTAAGGAAATATTTAAATGAGAAAGACAAAGAGGTTAGGTACGATTGCATGCAGCTTGCAATTTAAGTGAATTCTTTGCACGCAATCAAATCGATACACGCGAACATTTATATACTCGTAACGATTGGATAATGAAATATAAAAAACTAAACGAAAGAATATTTTCTTTATTCGGCAAAAAGAAAATGCGAAAACAAAAACGAAGGAATGGAAAGAAAGATGGACGACCAATGGAAAATAAAATGGCGGCTGATTTTTTCGTGCGACTTTACCGAACGCCGGTAATACGAGAATAAATTTAAAAGAAACAAATTAAATCTAGTAAATTCGAATATATAACAATTTGTTTCAAAGCTCAAAGAATGGTACACTTATGGTTAGAGGAAAAATATTATTTTACGTATTAATCCCTACTGAGATAATAGAAATCGATGGCTAATATTTTTGAAATGGTCACGACGACGATGACAAGAAGGGTCGGAATTATCGGTAAGATTGGATATGTGTATGTGTGTGTAGGTTTGCGTTCGATGATGGCAGTTTATTTCGAACGAGAACTATGATCATACGTTTTAATGTAATATTTTTCTATAGTCCTACTCGATTTATCACTATTCGCAACAGACGAAGATTAAATTCGTTCTCCTATCAAAGGATATCGTATCATCATTTGTCAACAATTTATTTTAGACGTTTAAATATTATTTTTCCGATGGATTTATTTTCTAGAAAAATTAGATAATTTTCCTAAAAAATTTGACATTATTACAAAACGTTCTGATACTATTGTTACAACCACGTATAGAATATTCAAATATTATTTCTAAACAAAATGATGCATTTGTAAGAAAACAAAAAATTCGTTAAAAATTCTTAATACACATTTTTAAAGGGGGGAGGGGGACAAAAAAAGTAAGGGAAAGGTTTTCGAAAGGTCTCGAAAGTTTTTCGAAAAAAAGAAGAAAAAGTAGAAGCTTCTTCTATTATCTTCTTTCTTTCTCTCTCATTTTTTCTCTCTCTCTCTCTGGCTGTTGTCATAAAAATCATCTAATCAACGTAGAAAGTTTAATTCGGTTTAACTTTGAGAACTCTCTCTGGGAAGTTTGATCGAATAAGATTTCGAAGTTTAAAACGAGACTATATTTTACCTCGAAACACTGCTATCACTTGGGTTTCTCTGTGTTAAGTTATTACCTTGACGACTCTTTTTTTTTTTTCTTTCTTTCTCTCTTTCCACCTATCTATCTTCCTGTCATTTTTATCTCTTTCTTTTCCTCCATCCTTAGATTTTTCTTCCTAAATCTTAATAGTTATTACCCTTTTATGATTTATCAGATAAAAGGGAGAAGAATAAGGGGACAGGGTTGACTGTCGACGGTCAAGAATGCGATTTAACCTAGTACTACACGTGGTTAGAATTTCCTTAATGCACGATGAAACTTCCCAAGCATTCGCATGGAATTTATCGATTTCTATTGGAGACTTCATTAATGGCTATCACTGCTCCTTCTCTACCTTTATTATATAACATATCCGTACGTACGTATATGTGAATGTATACGCGTAGTATGCATGACTAATTAAGACGAGTAATGTTGAAAAAAAATAAACTATAATATATTATAATAATCAAAAATTTCATTACACGCGATAGAATGGAATTTCATTAATTGTTATTACAACCTATGCTTGTGTATAACTAATTAAACCGAGTAAAAAAAAGATACTATATATATTTAATATTATATAATTTAATATTTATATATTTATATATAATATTATAT
>NW_025113079.1:0-2199 GCF_010416935.1 Polistes fuscatus | reverse complement strand
CCAACGCGCCGAAAGAAGTATAACTTCAAAAAATGTACAAAATAAAACAAAAGATTTGTTTGAATATAAATGACGATATAAATAAAAATATTTTCTTTTATTGTTATAGGTATATTTACGGTAATGTGTTACAACGTGCTGTGCGACAAGTACGCGACACGGCAGATGTACGGTTATTGTCCTAGCTGGGCCCTCGATTGGGAATATCGGAAAAAAGGAATCCTAGATGAAATACGACATTATGCTGCTGACATCATCAGCCTGCAGGAGGTCGAGACGGACCAATTCTACAATTTCTTTTTGCCCGAGCTTAAACACGACGGTTACGATGGTATATTCTCACCGAAATCTCGTGCCAAGACAATGGCTGAAAATGACCGGAAGTACGTTGACGGATGTGCTATTTTTTATAGAACAGCCAAGTAAGTTAAACATTTTATCATTGTTATTATTATTATATTTTAATTCAACTTTTATATCTTACGATTTATATGTATTATATATTATTATGATTTATTTTTTCTTTTATTTTTATTTCTAATTTTATTTATAAGTCAGATATTATAACCATATTATCATTATTATTATTATATTTAATTTAACTTATTTTACGACTTATATATTATATATTATTATGATTTATTTTTTCTTTTATTTTTATTTCTAATTTTATTTATAAGTCAGATATTATAACCATATTATCATTATTATTATTATATTTAATTTAACTTATTTTACGATTTATATATTATATATATATATTTATTAATCTTATGATTTATATTTTTTCTTTTATTTTATTTGTAATTTTATTTTAAATCAGATATTTTATATATACACTAGTATTCGAAATGATTTTAAATACTAGTGTATGTGTGTGTGCGTGCATCTTTTTTTGTTCTTTCCTTCTTCTTCTCATTTGAAATTATTCGAACAAAGATACGGTCTGTGAGGGGAGAAAAAGGGGGTTTGGATAAAGTATAAAGTAGAAAAGGATAGAAGAAAGTGAACTTTTTTAATCAAACTTTCTTTTACCCCTTGACACATCACCAATGTGTCGTTGTCGTTGTTAGTGTTGAGCGTTGAGTTTGATATTTTACGTTATGTTGACAAAATAATTTAACGAGCAGAAGACAAGACACGCATCTCATTTTATATATATATTTATGATAATATTTAACACGAGTTTGCATATATAATTATAAACTAATGTTAGAAAACTATGAACGTTAAATGACAAACGTGACAAAACTGCAATTAAGTATTATACAAAATAATGCAAATTTCGTTTTCGAGATAAACCGGCAAACGAATGAATGAATGAATGAACGAATTAATTAATCAACGAACGAATGAACAAAGAAAGGAAAGAAGGAACGAAACGTCGTTGGGTTTCCACCCACGACGCTTAAAACAAATATCAACGCGGACAGGGCGAGAGAAAATTTGCATTTTCACCTTAGTAGTACATCCAATTTACCAAGGACACGACGAGAGTTACCTACCCCACGAGAGAAAACCCAACCCTCCAACCCCCCCACCACCACCATCTACACCACCATCATCGTTGCTTCTCTACCACCCTAGAGTGCATCTTGTGTATTTTCTTGCATTTCTCATCCATGCATTTTCCTTCGGGGGAAGAAAAAACAAACGAACGAACGATTAAAATATCATCTCGTGTTACGTGATACATTTCTTGACTTCTTTTTTTTCTTTTTATTTTATTTTTAATATTTTTTATATATCATTTCAACGTACGAAGTAATCAATTTCAAAAAATAAAACTAAATTAAAAAGATTGCATACAATTAAATATAATTAATAAGATAACGTGAGAAAATACTTTGTTGAAATGAATATTTGATTAAATACCAAAATAAATAGGTCACCTAATTGATATTAAGATAAATCAAAACTTCGTTCGCGTGCATTTATTTTGTTCAAACTTTACCATTGAAACTGCACGATGAATTAATTTTCTTTGTTGTAAAAAATAAACTTTAGAAATATTAATTGAAAAAAAAAACGCATTCGGATTATAAACCTCCTGATTTAGTATTACATATATACGTCACGATTGTTTGTTTGAATTCAATGAATTCTCTTTGAGATCAGAGACAAAAATTTTGCAATATATAACAAATTTATATTTATATATATAAATTATATAAATATATAAATTATAAATATATTTAT
>NW_025113078.1:0-2264 GCF_010416935.1 Polistes fuscatus | reverse complement strand
TGAATAATAATGATAATAATAATGACAATAATAATGAGAATGAGCATAATATCGATGCATTTAATTATCCGTGAGCCTATCGAATTGTTTGAATTGTTTCTTTTAATAATAATTTCGAAAGAATTATTTACAAATGTTCTTAAGTTTCTAATTCTAATTGTGAGAGATAATTAAAGTGTTTTATTATTTATATAATATATTCAAGTAATATTTATTAATATCCATATTGAAATCCGATATCCATGTTTTCTCATTTTCCTACTACCAATTAATATGCATAATTTAATTTCTAATTATATAACGCGTGCATCATATAATTTAATTATTATTTAATCATTAATATGCATCATCTAAAATATTATTTATTAAATCGTGCTAATAATCAATCAATTTGAATGACTAATTAAATTATTAATATATCATTGTTTTTATTATATCTTTACATTATTATATTTGTGACGAGTGTTTTTTTTTATAATATAAAATAATTTTGAAATTATTTCAGATATATTGTTTAATTATACTTTTAATTATATATAACAGTATATATATATATATATTACTTTTACTACTTCATATTAATTTATTTATCACGATTAAACAAAATATTTAATACATATTTATTATTAATTTATAATTTTTGTAAAATATCATTATACACATATAACTAGATAATATAATTAATAATAGAAATATAATTATAATAATAATATATATATATATAATAGTAATAAATATAATTAATAATATAATGTAATTAATAATATAATATACAATTAAATATAATTAATATTAAATAATAATATAATATATAAAACATGGATAATATATAATTAAAATAGTAAATTATGTGCGTAGAAATTTACTTTATTCTATACTCGTATCTATGTGTGCTTCTGTTTAACCATTCCAGGTCTATTTCTCTCTCGTTCAAACAGTAGATTCCGATTCTAACGATAGCAGACACTTCTCAAGAGTCAAATTACTCTCGTTCGTGCTCCTTCAGTGATCGTCTCGATCTCATTGGAGGATGCTGAGAATGGTAAATATTGCGCAAACAACCGTTCCATGTTGAACATCTACAACGTGGGTCGTTTAGAAAAAAGAAGTTAAGTTCTTCCAACGATAGAAAGTCACTTACTTTCTTAAAACTTCTACAAACGTGTGCATAAACACGTTACACGCGTTTGTATAGGCGCTTAATTACAGTTGTTTCTTTTTTCGAAAAACTAAATACGATTGTGAAAAGTCATTTAATCGAATAATTTATCTCACTTTTTCTTTTCTTTGCGAAGAAAATATTATTATTCAAAGTTTTATTTCACGAGACAAATATATCATTGGGAAATATTTTATTCGTACCTTTTTTTGTTACCCCATATTTGATTACAATTCTTTTTTTTTTTATTTTATTTGAACGGGGGTATCATAAAAACAGAGAGAAGTGTGCGTGCGTGTATGTGTGTGTGAAGTTATTTGCTTTTGAGATAAAAATACGCTTTCTCCAAGGCACACGTGTGTTGTTGCAAGTATCGAATAATTTGAATGTTCTGAAGTATGAGGAACGTTGCACAATTACTCGAGTTCGTCCACATCGTAAAGAAAAAAAAAATATCTTTCGTATAGCAATTGATCGATCATGTTTAACCCCATTTAAAAATATATAACATTTAAATATTATATATTTATATTTATTTGAGTGGGTTTTAAGAAGAAGTACAAATGTTGTTGAAATTATTTGCGATGAGGAAAGGGGATAAAAAAAAAGGGATGACAGTGTACTATATGTATAATAAATTTCCCAAGGGACAAGAGATTTTTTTTTTAATAGATATCGTACGTAATAATTTTCTTCAAAGTAATCTCTTTTACCTCTTTGAAAATTGTACTTTTTAATATCGTCTTAAAATGTTAAGTAAATGATACTAAGGATACTGTTTTCTTTCATACTTCTTCTATTTTATTTGTGCCCTTTTATAATGTAATGAAACGTTATAAAGCCTGTACTTTTCTAGATTTATAAAAATTAGAAAATATAATTATTAGTTTTAATATCGTATACAGAGAGAAAGAATTTACTACAATATTATAATATTTAATATTGGAAATTAACTAAATTAACTAAATTGAAAATACGATCAATTATTTTTCTATTATATATCTACAGAATAATTGATCATTATATATAATTAAAATTAAACATATATTAGTATCACACTAATATATTAAATAATAATTGAATTCTTTCTTATACACACTAACAC
>NW_025113077.1:0-2273 GCF_010416935.1 Polistes fuscatus | reverse complement strand
AATATTTTCAACTTATTTTTAAATCCAATATTTCATTTAATATTATATATATTACAACAACACGATAAACATATGTTTTATATATTAAATATTCAAAATTGATTGAAATGCTTTGTTATTAAATTAATTGCAAAACAAAATCGCGATTATTCGTTTCGTCGAGGTTTATTCGAGAGAATACGAAAAGAAAAAACAGAATACACGATTAATTTATAAATAAATATCATAATTTTGTTAACAAAGGCATCGTATTAAATTAAAACACAAAATTAATTTGTATATTAATTTTTATGATTTTCTTCATAAAAAAAAAAATGTATCCTTTGAGAAAATATAATTAATATCGATATACATATTTCATATTACACGTTCATTATTATTATTTTGTTCTTTTTTTAAATCTATGAGAATTATAAAAGATGAAAAGGTGTATACGTCATCGAAGAAGATCACATTGATTATTCATGAGAAGATGATAAGATTTTTCTTGACCATCTTGTTCGAATAACGTAAAAAGTAGATATACCGTTCGTTCGTTCGTTCATTCCATAGAAAAACATCTCACCACCACCCGTTTTACTAGAATTCAGGAATGCTAATTCGACGTTACACGCATCCGCGAACCACTCGCACGCACATACGTTACGTTCTATAATTATGAGCAAAGCGTTCTCCTCAGTGAATATATATAATACTTAATAAAATCTACCTCCTTTCTATACGGGAAATCATATGAAACGGGAATAATCCTTATTTCTGCGAATTTGCAAATAAAACTTGCACGCGTATATTTTTTCTTTCTTTATTTTTTTTCTTCTCTTTTTTTTTACAGCTCGTTAAATTTAACGAGAATCAAAAGAAAAGTAAAAAGAAAATAGGAACGAATCGATACAATTTGTTTACATTTGTTACATTTGTTCAATCAATTTACGTAATTTATTTATTCTCTTTTGTTGGAAAAATTAAATATATTTAACAAATTTTGAATAAGTTATCTCATTCGATTATGTTTATCGTGCGAAGATGAAAATATTGAAAAATAAATTTTTCTATCATTCGTTTTTTTTTTGTTCTTTATCTTATATCAATATTTGTGCGTTTGAAAAAGACAAATATTATTACTTTTACTACGAAATTAATTTTCTTCTTTTTTTTCTTGAATTTTTCAAAAACTATTATACCGAGACGCCACGCACACAAAAATTCTATTATATTTTTATTCGAATAGTAATACTTTCGATTTAATTTATTTAATAATAAAAAGTTAAACATTACACTCTTCAATTTTCAATTGTCACCAAAATCCTATTATTCATTCACCATTCTCTCATATATTCTTTTTCAAATAATAACACTTTTGATTAAATTTATTTAATAATAAAAAATTATTATTATATATTTATTTAATAATATAAAATTATTATTATAAAAATCTTCAATTTTCAATTATTACCAAAATTCTATTATTTATTCACCATTTTCTTGGATATTCTTTTTCAAATAATAAATACTTTCGATTAAATTCATTTAATAATAAAAAATTATTATTATATATTTATTTAATAATATAAAATTATTATTATAAAAATCTTCAATTTTCAATTGTTACCAAAATTCTATTATTCATTCACCATTCTTTTATATTCCTTTTCAAATAATAAATACTTTCGATTTAATTTATTCAATATTAAAAAATTAAACATTACACTCTTCAATTTTTAAGTGTCACCAAAATCCTATTATTAATTCACCATTCTCTCCTATCTTCCTTTTCAAATAATAACACTTTCGATTAAATTCATTTACTATTAAAACAAAAAATTGTAATCTTTTCTCACGATGACGCACCACCACTCATTGAACGTAACGCGTCTATTGTACGAACGATTGAAGACAAATAAAATTACAAAGAAAGGGAAAATAAATAGATCCATGAGAAATAAGAAAAAGAAGAAAAAGAAGAAGAATAAGTAGAAGCAACAAAATAAAGGACACGTAGAGATAAACCGATGGTGGGTGTACACGTTACAATACCGAAAGTCGACGTACCGAGACGCACAGTTATGCAAGAGCTCGGTACCCTCCGTGCGTGAGATTTTAATGCACTGCGATGAACACGAGCTGCATAATATATCGGACTGGCAACCGATCGTCAACTTCCTGTCAACGCGAATAATAAGTTCCCTTTTTTTCTTTTCTTTCCTTTCCTTTCATTGAACCCAACAAACCTGACGAATAACTCACAAATAGATAAATAATAATAAATGGGAGAA
>NW_025113076.1:0-2343 GCF_010416935.1 Polistes fuscatus | reverse complement strand
CTCAGAGAACTTTATGGTTTCTCGATATAACAATCTGTAGGTAAATGGGAATGAGAATGGGAATGAGGATGAGGATGGGGGGCATCTCGCTTGTATATCTCAGACTTTGAACCCTCACTCTCTCTCTATGCTCCTCTAGCTCTAAAGCTACAAAACTGCCCGCACTTTGGAGTTTCGAGGTAACTTCCTCTTCTCCGTGTTCTCTCTTCTCTTTCTCTACGTCCACCGCAGACACGAAACGGAACGAACGAACGTACCTACGTACGGGATTTCCTACCGCGAATTATGCCCACGCCGTACGTAGTAACGTAATAGTAAAACTCTAATCCTAATTATTCCTAAGTGTAAAATAACGTGGGTTTTTGTATAATGTCGATTATTATCTTTCTTTCATTACATTCTTATCATTTTATTTATTTTATTTATTCATTTATGTATGTATTTATATTATTTTCTTGGATAGCAAGTAGTGCGTTTTATGAATCTTGTAAATTAATTTATCTATGTAATTCCTGTAAATTAATTATAATTATAATCGATGTAAATTAATTATAATTATAATCTATGTAAATTAATTATAATTATAATTTATGTAAATTAATTATAATTATAATCGATGTAAATTAATTATAATTATAATTTATGTAAATTAATTATAATTATAATTTATGTAAATTAATTATAATGTCGATTATTATCTTTTTTTGATTACATTCTTATCATTTTATTTATTCATTTTTGTATTTATTCATTTTCTTGGATAGCAAGTAGTGCGTTTTAAAAATCTTGTAAATTAATTTATCTATATAATTCCTGTAAACTAATTATAATTATAATCTATGTAAATTAATTGTAATGTCAATTATATTATCTTTCTTTGATTACATTCTTATCATCTTATTTTTTCATTTTTGTATTTATTTATTTTCTTGAATAGCAAGTAGTGCGTTTTAAGAATCTTGTAAATTAATTTATCTATGTAATTCCTGTAAATTAATTTATGTTGATGTGATAAAAAAAAAAAGAATGTATAATTAAAAAAAAAAACGTAAAGAGACACATTTTGAATTTAATAAAAAACTGATTATGAATAATGATAATAATATGAAATAAATAAACGTTGACACAATGAATATGTTACTTGATTTTAATTTTAAACGGGATAAATAATTTCCATTGAAATCTTTATCAACAAATTCGAAATATCGAAATATCGAAATATTAATTATGATTAAATGTAATGTTAATTGCGATATTTAAATATTATTGATTTACGATCATTTTTAATGTTAATTATTGAACGTTCCGATAAATAAAGATAACGTGATAATAATGTTAATTATTTAACTTGGTTACACAATATATCTTGTCTCTTACATATAATAGTTAAGTAAAAAAAAAAATAAAATAATAAAATAATAGAAGAGAAACGTATAAAAGAATAAACATAATTCGAATACGTTTAAACATAATATCAACGGGTGTCTGTCATATTTAAACAAAAAGTATCACAAAATGGTCATTCGACTAACGTCAATCAAATTAATCGTGAAATTGTGAGAATGACAACGATGACCCAGTTAATATTACCATTAAAAATATGTTCAATTCACGTGTGAAATTTAAACGAGATGTATGTACAATTACACACATATACAATATAATGTGTGCAAAACAAAATGTATTCGAATAGATGAAAAAAATTAGAGAGAAAGAAAAAGGGTTATTCTTTATCGAAAAAAATATCATCTAGGAAAATTATATAAATTTAAATATTTAAATTATTTTAAAATTTAAATATTATATTATAAATTTAATTATTATAAATTTAAATTATAAATTTAAATATTTTTTCTTACCACAGCGTATTTACGATGACCATGAAAATAATCTCTATACTTAATTATTATAACTTTATTATTATATTATAACTATTATATTTTCTATTATAAATTAATAGAAAATATTGTTGAAAATCATTTATATATTAATAATTATTTAATAATAATTTAAATAATATAATACTCACACGTATTAGCTGTTGATACTACCTCCTCGTACGAAGCTCGAAGAAAGACTAACGTAAACTAAAGAAAAACCAGTGGCGTGCTGATGGAAACAAAACGTAAACATTACGTTTACGTTTGAAAGACAACGAATACGCAAACGGATACGTATACAAACAAAAGATGTTTCTAACTGATAAATTATTAACAATACAATTCAATGTATGTACACATATACATACGCGTATTTCAAATGATAATTATAACGTAAAAGTATACTCGAACGTATAAAAATGTTAGAATTTCATTACTAAATTACTTTAACACGTTAAGTAAT
>NW_025113075.1:4299414-4299532 GCF_010416935.1 Polistes fuscatus | reverse complement strand
TTTAACTCTCATTCAATTTACCTTCCTCTCTTTTTCTAATTTCATTTCTATTACTCTCTTTGATTTTATCTTTCTTTCTCACTCGTTTTTCTACTACCTCTCTCTCTCTCTTTCTCTT
>NW_025113075.1:4269906-4294220 GCF_010416935.1 Polistes fuscatus | reverse complement strand
AATCCAAAATTAATGTTTAAATGCCACAATAATAGATATAATAATAATAATTATTATAACAAATTAATCTCATTTAATTTAGCATTAACAAAATTTCCAGGATCCAACACAACAGTCCAGTAATTCAAAATGAATTCTTAAAAATACCATACAAAACGAAAAATCTGTTTATTTATTTTCTTTTTTCTTGTCTTTTATTGTTCTATTGCAATAAAACACACAGATAAAATATTATTTATATATATATTTTATATATATATAATATTATTTATTATAATATTATTATAAATTAATTAAATTAATTATTAAATTAATTAAATTTATATAACATTATTTATTATAATATTAAAAAAAAATATGAAGGGACTCTTTATTTTCTTTTTTCTTGTCTTTCATTGTTCTATTGCAATAACACACACAGATAAAATATATTATTTATTATAATATTAAAAAAAAATATGAAGGGGCTCTTTATTTTCTTTTTTCTTGTCTTTCATTGTTCTATTGCAAATAACACACACAGATAAAATATATTATTTATTATAATATTAAAAAAAAATATGAAGGGGCTCTTTATTTTCTTTTTTCTTGTCTTTCATTGTTCTATTGCAAATAACACACACAGATAAAATATATTATTTATTATAATATTAAAAAAAAAATATGAAGGGGTTTAAATATGTGTCGATGTGCATTTGTCTTTGCTATTTGGACCTGTTGCATAGCCCGGAACCGGGATTCCTCGTACGCAAACAGAAACCAACGTCTCGCCTTTAATGTCCGCCCTCCTTGGCAAACGTTCGTCGTTTTCGTCTTCGTCTTCGTCTTCTTCGTCTTCTTCGTCTTCTTCATTTTCATTTTCATTTTCATTTTCATCTTCGTTCGTCTTCGTTGTCGTTCTCGTCTTTGTCGATTTGAATTACAATGTTCAGAAAACGTCGCGACTGTCTGTCTCCATTTTTTTTACTCTCCTCTCTCTTTCTCTCTCTTTCTCTCTCTCTCTTTTTCTCTTTTTCATATTTTCTGTCAAGCACACAAACTGTTCCCAGAGACATTTCTGAATTTTTTTTCATATTTATACGCTCCATTCGACCGATATTCATAATTTTCATAAAAAGTAAAAAAAAAGAAAAAATTTCTAAGAAAAAAGAAATTCTATAGAAAATTGTTTTCGAAATTATTTTTCAATCGATCACTATAATAATAATAATATATTGATATGCTATTTCATTTTTTCCCTTTTTTTTTGCTTTTGTTTTTTAATTAATTTATTTTTAAATAAATAACACGTAACACACACTGTTATATACATCAAATTGATAGAATTTTCTTTTCTCATTTTCTCGAGAATATATTTATTATATAATATAATAATATATAGAATATATCTATATATATCTTTGAAAAACAATTTTCGAACGATTGCATTAAGTTAACGGGCGTTGGTAATTGATCGATGAACGACAGTATCAGCTGTGCCAACTGTAATTTCTACTCTTGGATTCGATAAAAGCATCTAGAATATCGTTTATCTTTCTATCTAACACTTTCTCTCCTATCATAACTATTATATATATATCTTTTTTTATATCAACGGTGAAGAAATAAAAATACCAAATAACAAAATATAAATACCGAGATGATCCCGAAAAGAAATGAAACGAGAAGAAAAGAAAAACATAAAGAAATAAAAATGTAGATTTCAAATGAATTAATATGATGATGATGATGATGATGATGATGATGATCGAAATGAATTTATCAATTTTTCCCTTTTAAGTTTTCGAGTAAACGCAACCCTTTGCGTAAAAGAAAATTCTACAAATTTTTTGATCTATTATCTAATCTTACAATTAATCATCTAAATGAGTTCGAACAATCAATTGATATTTTCTGATAAACATTTGTTCAAATATATCATATTTCTAAATAAATAACTATTTATGTTTATTCCAAAATTATTAGATCAACAAATTCAAAAATTCATTTTTATATGTCATAGTGATAGATAAATATTAATTATTACAAATAAGTAATTGCAATTAATTAGTACCGATAAAATTGTACAAAATTTTCTTCTTTATTATCTAATATTAGCCACATCAAAGATTTCGATCAATCAATTGGTATTTTCTATAATATAAGTATATATAATATTTATTAAATAAATAACACATTGAACAAAATTATTAGATCGACCAATCTAAAATGAATTTTTAAATGTTACAATAGTAGATAAATATTCATTATTACAACATAATAAACGTAACCCTTTACACTGAAAAAATTCTACAAATTTCTTGATCTATTATCTAATTTTACAATTAACCATATATAAATGAGTTCGAACAATCAATTGATATTTTCTGATAAACATTTGTTCAAATATATCATATTTCTAAATAAATAACTATTTATGTTTATTCCAAAATTATTAGATCAACAAATTCAAAAATTCATTTTTATATGTCATAGTGATAGATAAATATTAATTATTACAAATAAGTAATTGCAATTAATTAGTACCGATAAAATTGTACAAAATTTTCTTCTTTATTATCTAATATTAGCCACATCAAAGATTTCGATCAATCAATTGGTATTTTCTATAATATAAGTATATATAATATTTATTAAATAAATAACACATTGAACAAAATTATTAGATCGACCAATCTAAAATGAATTTTTAAATGTAAAAATAATAGATAAATATTCATTATTAACCCTTTACACTAAAAAAAAAAACTGGTGTGTGTACTTATGTACGCACGTAAGAAGTAATACTTTTCTGCCGTACCAAAACGAATATAACCTCAATAACCTCAAAAATAACTTTAAAGAAAAAAGAAACTTAAAAAAAAAAAAAATAATTATTAAGGTAAAAGCCCCCTCGGTTGGCCAGGCCCCCTCTATTGGCCACTTTATGCCACAACAGTGATTATAAATTATATGCTGATGTGCACATGGTGACAGTTTTTAAAAAAAAAAATTCTAATTTTAAAATATCATTGAAAGTAATTCGGATTATTTTAAAAATATATTTAAAAACGAAAAAAAATAAAGTTGTGCAAGACTTCTGTTTTTGGATGGTTTCTTGTTAAGTAAGGTAAGGATACTGTGATTTTTATTAACCTATATATTTCATTTTTGACAATAGCAACCAAAATATTTTTTTTTTCTGCAATTAACATAGCTTAAAATTATTATAGAAATTGAAAATTAAGTGATTTTGAATTATTCTCCATTAAAATATGGTGGCCAAGCATGGAGACAGTATTATTGCCTCTATTTTTATCATTAGCCAACTTATGGCTATTCGCTTTGAGGTTATATATATTTGTACATAAAGTATTCAACTAGTTTTTTTAATACTAATGAGTAATTAATTTCTTTGTACACGAGTTTTGAATTATTCAATTTTGATTTATTTAATAAATTAGTTATTAATTAATTATTTATTTTAAATAGGAAACATGGCCAAATGAGGGGACATGCGTGGCCAAAAGAGGGAGAAAGTTGGCTAAAAATAGGGACATTGCAAATCTATGTTTTTTTTAATTTATTATTAAAATATTTATGAATAATTTGTCTTTTCTTTATTTTTATTCAAAGCTGAAAGCTCAAGCTTACAGGTTAAACCATTAGTTTAGATGTAAGTTATTTTATTGAATGAATATAATTTTTCTAAAAAAGAAAACGGCTTAACTGGCCAACCGAGGGGGCTTTTACCTTATTATATATATATATATAAGAAAGAATAAAAAAAAGGAAAAGAAAATATCAAAATATAGATATCAGTCTACACTAAATATAAGAGAAATATATCTAATTACTTGACGCGTCAACAGCCATGGCACGGTGATAGTATTAGTTCCCACTTCGATCATTTAAGTAAAGCAGCGCTGAGTACGATTAGTATTTGGATGGGTGACCCGCTTGAGAAAAAAGGGGAAGAAGAAGAGAAGACAACTTCATGCCGTATACTTGAAATCGCTTTGCCGCGCGTCGTAAATACCGACAAACTTCATGGTGTCGTTTTTCCAGACGCTCGGAACAAAATCCACTCCCCATTACATTTTCCCAAACGCGCCAAAAAAAGTATAACTTCCAAAATTCTACAAATTTCTTTATCTATTATCTAATATTAACCAAATAAACGTGTTCAATCAATCAATGAATATTTATCCAATAAACACAAATCATTGATCGAAATACTTTACATCCAAACAAATAACACCACAACATTCTCAACATTCGAAACGAGTTAACGAGTAAAAGAAGGTCAAATTTTGGCGGATATCCGGGAAGGTTTTAGGTGTTTTAGGGGTTGGAGGGGTATGAATCGTGTTATAAACGACGCCTCTCTCGGATTATCTTATCTGTTCAGTTTCTCTCTTCTTCGAGTTGATCGGGTATGAAAATAGGCCTCGATCTGTCCAGGAAAGCTCGCTCACGTCGAAAGCTTACCGACAGACGAACTCGAGTATCTATTTTCAGTTCGAAGATCCATGGACTTTAAATTCTATTTCTCTCTCTCTCTCTCTCTTTCTCACTCAATCTTTTACTTTCCTTTGGACGAAGTAGAAGCAACACTAATTGAGACGCTGGATATGCATCGGTTATAAAAGCGAAGTTAAGCGAAGCGGAAGTCATGAAACGACGACACCCGTTCCCTTTCGTTAGCAGAAGAAACTACGACGTACTCTCATTTCGAAATTGTCCTAACGAATAGAACCAATGTCTTATTTCTTTCTTTCTTTTTTGATTTTTTGTTTTCATCTTTCTCTCTTGTAGAGTCCTCTTTATTCTCTGTCATTGGTGGTTTCCATGGATCCACGGTTCTTTTAAGCAATGAACTGTTCCCTTCGTTTCTTACACGAGGAATATTCTTTACAGTTACCCTTGTCAGATTATTTTTTTTTCAAACTTTGCACACTCTCCATCAGGGTGAACAACCCTTCCCTATCGTCAAAAGTTTCTCGGAATTTTTTTAAATTAATATCGAAGTTATCTTATTGACTACGCAAAATTGCACTATCCGAAACAATGCAGTGAACTTTTGGTTCATTCTAATAATAGTTCATGAGAATATTTATTGGACTTTGTTTGAAAAATAAAACAAGGGATTTTACTATTTGCGAAAAAATGAGGGAGGTGTAGAGGGGGATAGAGTGGTAGAAATTTCGTGAAAATTCTTATGTTAACTAGTGTAGAAAGTTTGAAGAAAAATCTGGAAAGGGTTACTCCGATGATCCTCTCGTTAGGGTTCACAGTGATGATCTTTTGGTTTACCGTCGAATTTCGTTAAATAAATTGTTAATGTTTAATCGATTCTTTGTTAAAGAATTATTATTTTTGTATTATACATTATTTGCCAAACAATTCGACTTAAGAGTTTTTCATTTAAATTAGTTTACATGTTAAATTTAATAGTAACTTGTTTAACAAGTAATGTGTTGCAATTTTTTAATATAAAATATTGAAAAATATCGAGTCTCTGATATTAAGGGAAACAATTCAAGAAAAATTAACGATTAAAAATGATTTGGAAAAAACTGTTGAATGTTGGATAATTTTGAAAGATCTCAACATTTAATATTAACTTGTCTAACGATTAAAAATGATTTGGAAAAAACTGTTGAATGTTGGATGATTTTGAAAGATCTCAACATTTAATATTAACTTGTCTAACGAGTAATGTTAAAAATGATTTGGAAAAAACTGTTGAATGTTGGATGATTTTGAAAGATCTCAACATTTAATATTAACTTGTCTAACGATTAAAAATGATTTGGAAAAAACTGTTGAATGTTGGATGATTTTGAAAGAATCTCAAATTTAATATTAACTTGTCTAACAACAAGTAATGTTGCAATTTTTTAATATAAAATATTGAAAAATATTGAGTCTCTGATATTAAAGGAAACAATTAAAGAAAAATAACGATCAAAAATGATTGGAGAAAAAAGTTGTTGAACGGTGTCATGATCGATCGATTCTATCGATTTGTAAGATCCATTTAAAGATTGCATTATCACGCGTAACTGTTTTAAATGTATTTTAGAATATATCCCATTTGACTGTTCACCTTAATGGCGCATGGACGCCAATATAACGTATAACGAATTACCGGCAGCTGTCTCCGGCTTACATCGAAGGCGTGCCGCATCGTATACGCCCGAAACGGACGAGTCATTGTCCTTGCAAGTGCTAATTTCGATTTCGTGCGAATAACACATATCTATCTATCTGTCTATCTGTCTATCTATCTATGAACAATTCTAACACAATACGGATTTATCCTAAATTCAATTCTTTCCCAAACAAAAGTATTCTTATCTTATTATTTATTTAATTAAAATACATTATTATTATTATATCATTAAATTATTGTTAAAGAAATAACGAGTTAGAGTGTATATACAATAATAAATTGATCTACAAATATTTTCCACATGCGTTAGATCACGAACGTTCGGTCGGCCATGTTCAATTGTCGGAGTGGGGGAAAGTTGACGCGTGGCGGGAAATTCAAATTCGTTTATAAGTTATTTCATCGAGAAGCTTCATTCCGGGCCGTTAATCTCACAGATGAAGGAAAGGGGCAAGTAATAAACATCGGTGTCAGTACACCCGACGTTGTTGGCTTGCTTTCTTTAACAGTCGCCATTGGTTTTTCGAACGTTTGGCTCGATCGATGAATAAAAATAAAAAAAACTTTCGAGTTTGCCGCACGCGTTAATTTTTTCTTCTAGCTCTTCTTCTTCTTCTTCTTCTTCTTTTTCTAGCCGACACGTGTACTCGTATTTTTAATTCAACGAATTTTACAAAGTGACTCTAAGTTACCGAGCAAAAAAGAAATGCGTTGAACGTGGAAAAAAAGAAAAAAGAAAAATAAAAAAAAAATAAGAATAACTTAAACGCGACTAAACTAATAATACGTATTAAAAATATATGCTTCTCGTTTTTTCTTCTTCTTCTTTCTTTTTATTTTCATTCGATAAAAAAATCGATAAAAAAAAAAAATTCAAAATTATTTAACTCCGCGAAGCGTATAACTTTTTGTCAATATTATTTCAATTTAATTATCAGTCGTTTATAATTATAACACGAATATAATCAATCTCGCGTTTACTGATTTATTTATTTATTTATTTATTTATTTATTTATTTAACGAATTTATTTATTTTTCGTTTTCTTTATCTTATTTTTTCTTTTGTTTTTTCTGTCTTCTTTCGATCGTCACGCATAGTACACGTTAATTAGAAAACAGCAGCAATCTATTCGATGAGAACTCTTCGTTAATTTTCTCCCAGTCATAATTTAGTTTTTCATTTTCCCATTTGGATGACCCTTTCTCGATTAAAACAGGACAAATATATCATCGAACTGTCGAATGGTAGTTTTATATACTCTTTGTGAACGAAATTGACAACGTATAAATTGATCGAAACATTGTTCCAACAATATTATTATTATCATCATTATCATCATTATTATTATTATTATTATCACATCAAAAAAGAAAAAAAAAAAGAAGATGTCTAAGATAGAAAGAACAAAAAGAAGATGAAGAAAAAGAATAAAAGAAAAGGAAATAATAATCGTGTATTATTAATTCGTTGAAGATAAAGTTTGAAAGAAAGTGGATTGACGAGAAAGAAAAATTGAAAGAAAGAAAAATGATTTGCCTCTTTTTTTCGTTATTGTTACCATAGGAAACTTTCAAAACCCGATAGGAAGAGTTAAACAACACATTTTTCATAACACCGTGGTAAAGAAAACAATCAGAGAGAGAGATTTCAATCCGTGCCGTTTGTCTCTGACGTAAGAGAAAGGGAGGTCTGAATTTCTTTTCTTTTTTTTTTTCTTTTTTTTGGAGGAACCAGAAGGAATGAGAGATGGAGAGACGATGGGAAGAAGATCAGCGGGGGGTAGGGGGGTGGGAGGGTAGGAGGAGGGGGAAAAAGGTTGATTTAAAAATAACGCGTTACTTGAAAAACAGCCGGCGGCCCGATGGAAAGTTTCATCTCACTTGGTAGTCAACTTTATTGTAATACGTAAACTTAAATAAATTTTTGTTAGGTTACTTAATAAGACAATCTATTTGACAACAATCCCGTTGATACCATAACATCGTTATTTTAACTGGAAATATAAAATATTATAGGAATCTTAACAATGATTATTGGAATACTTAAATTTATATAAATTTTGATTAGATTATTTCATAAAACAAACTATTTAATATAACAATCCCTTGATACCATAAAATCGTTATTTTAACTGGAAATATAAAATATAGGAATCTTTAACAATGATTATTGGAACACTTAAATTTAAATAAATTTTGATTAGATTATTTCATAAAACAAACTATTTAATAACAATCTCGTTGATACCATAACATCGTTATTTTAACTGGAAATATAAAATATTATAGTAATCTTAACAATGATTATTGGAATACTTAAATTTAAATAAATTTTTGTTACTTAATTTTTGTTATTTAATAGGACAACTTATTTGACAAGAATCTTTCAATATCTTAAAGCCGCGATTCTACCTGGAAATATAAAATATTATTAGGAATCTTAACAGTGATTATTAGGATACGTAAACTTAAAAAAATATAAATTTTGGTTTGATTATTTAATAAAACAACCTATTTAACAACAATTCCTTAATAGTATAAGACCACGATTTTTAACTGAAAATATAAAATATTACGTGAAACTTAACAGTAATTATTAGAATATGTAAACTTAAATAAATGTTTGTTTGATTATTTAATAAAATAACCTATTTGATAAAAATTCTTTAATAGTATAAGACCACGATTTGTAATTGGAAATATAAATATTATAGGAATTTTAACAATGATTATTGGAACACTTAAATTTCAATAAATTTTGATTAGATTATTTCATAAAACAAACTATTTAATAACAATCTCGTTGATACCATAACATCGTTATTTTAACTGGAAATATAAAATATTATAGGAATCTTTAACAATGATTATTGGAATACTTAAATTTAAATAAATTTTGATTAGATTATTTCATAAAACAAACTATTTAATATAACAATCTTGTTGATACCATAACATCGTTATTTTAACTGGAAATATAAAATATTATAGTAATCTTAACAATGATTATTGGAATACTTAAATTTAAATAAATTTTTGTTACTTAATTTTGTTATTTAATAGGACAACTTATTTGACAAGAATCTTTCAATATCTTAAAGCCGCGATTTTACCTGGAAATATAAATATTGTAGGAATCTTAACAGTGATTATTAGGATACGTAAACTTAAAAAAATATAAATTTTGGTTAGATTATTTAATTAAACAATCTATTTAACAACAATTTCTTAATAGTATAAGACCACGATATATATTTTAACTGGAAATATAAAATATTACACAAAACTTAACAGTGATTATTAGAATGTGTAAACTTAAATAAATGTTTGTTTGATTATTTAATTAAACAACCTATTTAACAACAATTCCTTAATAGTATAAAACCACGATATTTTGAACTGGAAATATAAAATATTACACGAAACTTTTAAACTGAAAATATAAAATATTACACGAAACTTAACAATGATTATTAGAATATGTAAACTTAAATAAATGTTGTTTGATTATTTAATAAAACAACCTATTTGATAAAAATTCTTTAATAGACTATAAAACCACGATTTTTAACTGGAAATATAAAATTATAGGAATCATAATAGTGATTATTAGGATACGTAACTTAAAAAAATATACATTTTGGTCAGATTATTTAATTAAACAACCTATTTAACAACAATTCCTTAATAGTATAAGACCGCGATTTTTAACTGGAAATATAAAATATTACACGAAACTTAACAGTGATTATTAGAATATGTAAACTTAAATAAATGTTTGTTTGATTATTTAATTAAACAACCTATTTAACAACAATTCCTTAATAGTATAAGACCACAATATTTTAAACTGGAAATATAAAATATTACACGAAACTTGACAATTATTATTAGAATATGTAAACTTAAATAAATGTTTGTTTGATTATTTAATAAAACAACCTATTTGATAAAAATTCTTTAATATACTATAAAACTATGATTTTAACTGGAAATATAAAATATTATACGAATCTGAACAGTGATTTGCAAGATACTTGAAATATTTTGAAAAACGTTTATATTTGTCTAATGAAAATAATACACAAAATTAGATAAAACGTGTAATCATTAAAGTTAAATAATCGTTTAAAATTGTAAAGGACGTATCGCGAATCGAATATTTATCGTTTCTAAACTTCGCAATGTTCGTTATTTTGGACTATGAGAGACGTTTCTTCTATAGATCAAATTAAATGGCCTTGACGAAGGAAGAAACTATCTATAATCGTATTAACAGCTATCCGGATCGACGTTATTATTTCTTAGCTGTGCTCGACGTCGAAACTTCGATAAATTTAACTTTCTTCGTTGCGTTACGTTCAATTCTATCCTACGAGTATAAGAAAGAAATTTTCATTCCATTAAAAGAGAAAACATTACAAATTCCCCATAACATTATTCGTCCTCCTTTATTTTTTTTTAATTTTATTATAAATCAACCCCCACCCCTACCCTCCCGCCACCCATCAACAATTGTTCATCCAATCAGATTGAATTCTTTTCGAAGTAATTTTTTTTTGTGTCGAGTGAATATATTTTAATTATAATAAATGTTTAAAATTTGTATTAAAATAAAATCGATTTATGTCGAATATCATTTTTAATCATCTAACTCAACAGATAAATAGTTGAAACTCGGATAATATATCTGAACACCATCTGACGGATGGTTCGGAGTTTAGTTAGATGATTTTAGGTCTGTCGACTGTAATGTTTCTTCTAAGAGGTGGTGCCATCTGTTCATCCAAATTTTCATAATAATCCATCGACTTTAAACAATATACATATATATGTGTATATTCATTTTTAAATAAACAATCTTCAAGAAAAGAGAAAAAAATCATTTAAAATTGATAATCAATTGAAATATAATTTATACGAATTTTCTGTTGATTTTTCTTCTTTTTTTTTTTTGAAAGAATAATTAATTAAATTCAAAGAAAGGATTTTTATTTAAATAAATTGATCGTTTAAGCATAAAATAGAATAATTATTCTTACTTGTCTAGGTTAAATTAATCCACGTGCAAACCACGGAATGTAAAAACATTTAACGCTCGTCGAGAAACAAATTGTCGATTATTTATAAAATGAAATATTTAAATGTCAACAGTATACAATATAATAAGTACAATATAAATAACAGTATATAAATATAATATTTTTCACTTAAACAATATTTCTTTAAACCACCGAAGATAGAGAAACACTTTTTTCTTCGTGAATCACAAATGAAATTTTAAAAATAATATTTAAATCGTATAAAATGAATGTGTCTTTTATTTTATTTATTGGAGATAAGATTTTCTATTGAATTTTAATTATATTAAACGTAATATAATTATTTTAAAAATAATATCATTGATAAAACAAAAACAAAAATATATTAGGTAAAAACATTTTCAAATGCAGAATTACGAGTCTGATAATAATTCTTTGAACCAGTTGACATTATTAATTGACCGATCTAATAATTGATAAATTATCTAAAGATAGTTAGTCAAGATACGTTTAATGTCAGAAGGTTGACCAACGAACCAACACGAAACAACGTAATCGATTTTACCGGTTATACTTAAAGTACTCGTGACATTTACTTATTGACATTTATGAGATCACAATCAGGGTTCGTGTCACGTATTATATTTGCTTGTAAAATGATAATGATTATAATAATAATTATTACATCATTTTATTATTCTTTTGTATTTGATCTAAGGTATTTATTATTATTATAGAATAAATTTTCAATGCATTATATATTATAATAATAATTATTATTACATAATTTTATCATTCTTTTTTTATTTGATTTGTAAATGATCTAATAATTTATTATTAAATTATAGTATACAAATTCTCGATGAATAATTCTATTATAAAAATAATTATTAAATAAAGTTATAAATCATTTGCATTTGATTTGTAAAACGATCTAATCATCTGTTATTGAATTAAAATAAATTTTTTATTGTAAAAATAATAATTCTTACATAAAGTTTATAATATTTATTTCCATTTGATTTGCAAATGTGATCAAACAATTTATTATTAAATTAATATAAAATTCCAATATACATCAATTATGAAAATAATTGATTATCAAATTATTATTATTAAATTTTTATTATTATTAAATTAAAATTATTATTATTATTAAATTAATATAAAATTCCAATATACATCTATTATGAAAATAATTATTAAATAAAGTTATAAATCATTTGCATTTGATTTGTAAAACGATCTAACCGTCTATTATTAAATTAAAATAAATTTTCTATCGTAAAAATAATAATTCTTACATAAAGTTATAATATTTATTTCCATTTGATTTGCAAATTTGATCAAACGATTTATAATTAAATTAATATAAAATTCCAAATGTATATCTATTATGAAAATAATTATTACACAAAGTTATAAATCATTTGCATTTGATTTGTAAAACGATCTAACCATCTATTATTAAATTAAAATAAATTTTCTATTGTAAAAATAATAATTCTTACATAAAGTTATAATATTTATTTCCATTTGATTTGAAAATGTGATCAAACAATTTATAATTAAATTAATATACAAAATTTCAACGTATATATTCCATTATAAAAATAACGATTAAATAAAGTTCCAATTCAATTTTCTATTTGAATTAGTAAACGAGATCCAATATCGTTTATTAGAAAATTAATAACAACATTTTCGCATATATATATTTATTTAACTTTGACGATAAAAGCGTGAGTTTCATTTAAACATCCATCGAAACGAAGATCCAGAGAAAATTTTCCACGCTTTCGCAATTCGGGCCTGGGTCAATGCAGAAATGAGTTTTTATACGGAACGGTGATGAGGAGATGAAGTGGGGTATGGAGAAGGGATGAAGACGGGACGGGTTGGGGGGCGGGGGGTGGGGGGGAGGACGTGAGAGAGGGCTTGAAACAGTAAGGAGAGAGAAGAAAAGCCAAACGAAAATTGGCGGTGGGCGTAGGAAATTAATGACACGTGTGCATCCTCGACTAAATCGCGGAAGAGTAGAATAGGAGAGTAGTATCTTTTAAGAGGAGTCTGACATTTCGGAAAAAGAGACCACGAGAGAGAGAGAAAAAAGAGAGCGAGAGAGAGAGAGAGAGAGAGAGAGACAAAGATTGACTGACGTTAACAGACAAATAAAAAAATCCCCAAAGAGATTGTCTTTTAATTCGTCAAAAAAATGTTAAGCTTTACCTCCTATCTGCTACTAATTGGAAATTAAACAATAACAAAAAAAAAACATACAACGAACAATTAATTTTACCAATTACAGATAATAAGAATAAATTAATAACGTTGAGAATATAAAAATACAAAAACTTATGATATAAAATGATAAATTTAATATATATATATAATAAAATCTATATAATAAAATACATATAATAAAATGATAAATTTAATATATATATGTGGGATGCGAGCACCTCCAAGCCAAACACTTAAGTAGGCGTTCGTGAGGAGATTGGACGGTGGGCCCTGGATAGCTCAATTGGTTAAAAAGCAGTCGCGGAAAGCGGAAAATCCGGGTTCGAGTCCCGGTCCAGTCTGTCCAACGGCCCAATTTTTCACGAATCCTACATATATATTATTAATACATAAATATATTAACTAATTATATAAAATATTATATATTATTTATAAAATGATAAATTTCATATATATATTAAAATATATATAATAAAATACATATAATAAAACGATAAATTTAATATATATGTATATTAAATACATTAAATATATTAAATAATTATATATATATATATTACGATAAAATGATAAATTTAAAATATATAATAAAATACATATAATAAAATGATAAATTTAATATATACATTAAATATATTAAATAATTATATATATATTACGATAAAATGATAAATTTAATTAATAAAGAAAAAAAAAAATAGCAAAGGAACGCGGAAATACAATTTGGAAGATAAACATTACGAATACATGTAACATTTATTTAGCAACTAAGTCGAGGAAATAATAAATTACCTAGTAATTTATAATCGTGTTAGAGTAGATACGTTATAGAAAGAGAAAAAAAATAGAAAAAGAGAAGAAGTAAGGGGGAACGGTGGGGGGGTGGAAAGAGAGAGAGAGAGAAAGAGATAAATAGATAATATAGTGTAACAAGATGTAGTATAAATAAGTAAGGTAGTATATTAAGAGTCGAATACACGCGATACGAAGATGGGAAGTAAAGGATAAAGCAAAGCAAGCAAGTTTACCGATCGCCAACAGATATCATCGTATAAGATTTTCCCTGAAGTCTTGCATAAACGGAAAACGGTGGTGGTGGTGGCGGTGGTGGCGACGGTGCAACGCTTGTGCTTCCCGTGCCAAATATTATTTCTGCGAGTTCGCAAACAAACGGATCCGATATCTGTCCTGAACGTTTGCAATTGCAATTGCGATTGACCGAAATGTGTGGACTGCTGCAAATCCGTTGTGGGATCTTAGAAAACATATAATACGCAACACGAACGAACGCGACCGTCCCCATTGCCGCAAAACATTTGACAACGAATTTAATAAATAATCAAAATAATAATAATAAAAAAAGGAAAATAAAAAAACAACGAGATCCAGAAGAGTAGTCAAAATTGTAATTGTAAAAGGTTTTTAGGGAGAGGGGGTAAAAGAAAAATATTGAATCTCTTATTATTCTTTATTTCTTTTATTTTAATATTTAATTATTTATTAAATTATATTCATTTATATTTATTATTATTTATTATTATTATTATTTATATTTATTAAATTAATTTAATATTTCTTTTTTATTATTAATTATTTCTTTACGAAAGATGTGTGTTAAGAAGATATTATTCTTAATATATTTATACATATTTATTATATTATTATTATATATATATTAAAAAGTAAAAGAATTGTAATTGTAAGATTTAAGGGGGAAAAATATTTAACTCCTTCGTGAGTAAGGGGCAATTACGATAATTATTTCTTTACAAAAGATGTGTTTTAAGATGTGTTATTCCGAGTGAATTATTTTTAATTTATTTCTTTAAATTAACGTGATATTAAATTTAATTTAAATATAGGGGCGGGGGGGGAGGTCTTTGTTTTACGAGCAAAATTCAGTATTGGATGAAAATGTTTGATTAATCGAGAATCGAGAATCGATTAATCTGCACTCCTAAGTGAAATTTATTGAAAAAAAAAATTGTAAGCGCCACTTAATCGTCGTCCTTCCACACTCCTCTCTCTCTCTCTCTCTTCCTCGAACTTTATTTTAAATAAACGCGGAGCTAACGCATACACACAAGCACACACACCTATCCACCCACCCACGCATCGAACGAGGTCGATGCATAAAGGGACAACCTAAAATCCGTGATGACGTAGTCGGGTTAACTCGAAACGAAACGATAACGTTTTCAACCTTTTTTCTATTGTCGTTCGATTGAAAGGTACAATTCCTGTTCCCTTTTTTCTAAACCGTAGACTGGTTTGAAAATTCGAACGCATGAACGAACGAATGAACGAATGAATGAACGAACGAACGCAAAGCAAAGCTCGTAAATGTTCCGAAATTTTCCAACTATTCGATGGTAGTGCTGCACCTGAAACGTTTTTAACGTCACCGTGACGTCAAAACTCTTGACGCAATTGTCGGCTACGGTTACGTTTCTTTAATAATCAAATGACTATGACGTTATCTTTTATTAATGATGAATATAAAAAGAAATGTTATTAATGGTACTGGGAAAATTTCCAACCAGACGATTTTATTTAAAGATAAGAATGATTTTATTTTCATTGTTTTTTTCTTTTCTTTTCTTTTCTTCTTTTTTTATTTTG
This sequence comes from Polistes fuscatus, assembly GCF_010416935.1. Classification (NCBI taxonomy): domain Eukaryota; kingdom Metazoa; phylum Arthropoda; class Insecta; order Hymenoptera; family Vespidae; genus Polistes; species Polistes fuscatus. The sequence continues at coordinate 4,278,154 of NW_025113075.1, read as the reverse complement.
AGATGGGAAATCGATTTAAACGTTGCCAGAATTAATTAATGACTTCTCGGAATTTTTGATTATTAATAGTTAAATAAATTTACGTTATGTGTGGAGTATTATTTCATTATTCATTGTAAACTATTTAAAAGTGTACATTAATAATCGATATTATTTTGAAAATAATTAAAATAGGGACAAATTAACGAAATATATATTTTCTTGGTTAATTAATAATGTTCGAATTATCGATTAATTCTATTTAAAAAAAATTTACATATCGTATAGAGTATTATTTAATTATTATATATAATTTATTATTTATTTTATTATTATTTATTTAAAATTATTTTAAAATTAATACAAATTATTTATTTTAAAATTAATAAAAAGAAATCAATACTATTTTCTTACCATTCGAAATCACTAAAAATACTTTGCAATACATCAATATAATTATTCTTTAATCTATATTAAAAATTAATTCAATATAATTACCAAAGTGTTAAAAAACATACGTTATATCCTATAGTATTTTAATTTACTATTATAACTATAAATTAATTCAATTTAAATTTAATAAATCAATCTCGATATTATTTTATCTATCGTGTTCGAAAACACTGACAATAAATACTTGAAAATTATTCTTTCATCTATATTAAAAATTAATTCAATATAATTACCAAAGTGTTAAAAAACATACGTTATATCCTATATAGTATTATTTAATTTACATATTATAACTATATAAATTAATTCAATTGAAATTTTAATAAAACAATCTCGATATTATTATTTTACTATCGTGTTCGAAAACACTAACAATAAAAAACTTGAAAATTATTCTTTCATCTATATTAAAAATTAATTAAATATAATTACCAAAGTGTTAAAAAACGTACGTTATATCCTATATAATATTATTTAATTTACATATTATAACTATATAAATTAATTTAATTCAAATTTTAATAAAACAATCTCGATATTATTATTTTACCTATTGTGTTCGAAAACACTGACAATAAAAAACTTGTAATGTCTTATATTCAAAATTGATGAAATAATTGTGACAAAAATTAACGCACACGTCTATAAGATAAGAAAATATGCAAAAAAAAAAAACAGAAAAACAACATCATATGAGAAAAAATACAAAGACTGTAATTTTCAATAAGAAGAAAAAAGATGGAACGTGTTTTACGCGAGACAGAACTGTATATCGTCATCTTCGTCATCCTCTCTCTCTCTCTCTCTCTCTCTCTACTAGCGTACCGTCCTAATTATACATGTTTCTCCGTATTTCTGGAATCGGTTACTCGACGGAAAGAGAAAAGACACACACACACACACACACGAGGTTGAGAAAGACCGAGATAGAATAAGAAAGAGAGAGAAAGAGAGAGAAAGAGAGAGAAGAGCCCAAAAGATCGCGAAAAGCTTCAGTCGCGCGTGGTCCACCTACAATCACGCATATACTTTACTCTTAAACCGTGCTTTTCTTCATTTTCTTTTCTACTTTCTTCTACACTTTCTTCTACTTTCGTTTTTTTTTTTATTTAAAAATTCTGTTGTTCCCTCTCCGACCCCCTCACCACCACTACCACCACCACAAACCACAAACACCGCCACTTCCAAACCTTTTCTTTTCTTTTCGTTTACTTTATTATTTAACGTATTGTTTTGTTCCCCTCCCCCCCTTCCATTACACATCCACCAATCAGGAATTTTCTTTCGTTAAATCGTTAACTTACCCTTACAGAGATAATTACGCAAAGAGTTGGGGTTGGTTTTATTTGTGATTTCTTTTGATTTTTTTCTTCTTTTGTTTTTGTTTTTTTTTTTTTTAACGATTTTTCATTTATTTAAACGCGTTTACACACGAAACTTTTACGAAACGGGAATAACATTTTCGAGATTTTCGAAATTCATTTGAGAAAACAGTATTATTATTGTACGTTTATCGTTCATTATCTTTTTTTTGCTTTCTTTTTTATTTTTTTCCTTTTTTTCTTTTGCAACGTTTTTTCATCGCAGGATCTATCATAGAATTACTCGTGATCTATTTTTGTTTTTTTTTCTTTTTTTTTTATTAATTTTGATCGATCATTTTAACGATCCTGTCCAATGTAATTTTGATATTTCACGAAAAATAATATTTTTTCTTTTTTTTACTTCAAAATCTCACGTTCAATTAATTACGATTCGATGAATTTTTGAATTTCATGGCTTTGTTTTGTTTTGTTTTGTTCGTTTGTTAGTTTCCCGTCCCTTTTCCAACCCTCGAATGTAATTAATATGATCAATTTGTGAATAAGGAAGGGACAAAGACGATAATATTCTCGTAAAAATTAAATCTCGTAAGGAGAAAAGTTTATTTTTAAATAAACTTTTTAATAAGTGAAAAATCTCTGTTGTCAAGGTGAACGTCGGTCGTGCATTTTAGTGAAAAAAAAACAAAAAAAAATAGACAGTGAGAGAACGATTTTTCAATTTCAAATTGTACAATAAGTCGAATAATTGATAAAAGTTCGAGGTGGAGCTCGTCTAGGAGGAGTAGGAAGAAAGATTTCTACGTAAAAAAGAAAAATAAAGAAAACTAAAAAGTAAAAACTAAAAACAAACATCATCATCATCATGGCGACCACGGAGATATTCCAGGATTGGGATTCTCCCCATGAGAATATTTCTTCGATGACTAGGACGACGACTACTCGTAAAACTACGACTAGACGCGAGGTGAGTTTTAGAGTATCGAATACTCGAATACTCGAAATCAAATGCCTGGGGGAAGAGGAGGGAAGCGGTGTCTGGTTTTGGCACGAAAAAACCCTAAAAAAAATTAAAAAGCTAAAAAATGAAAAGAAAAAAAAAGAATAAAAATCTGAGCCACGAGAAAATGTCCGAACCCTTTTTAAAAACCCTAAAAACGATTAGAACAATGTTAAATAAAATTAAATATATACTTTATACTCCATTAATTAAAAATAATTTCGAATGTGTTTGTATTTATCGGAATAAACGATGACAAATAATTACAAAATATTATTAACATTTCTAATTCGATTAATTATTCTAGTCTATTATTTTGTAACGACTATGACACACAACTTCTCTCTAATAACTCGTTGAATTATTCTGCAGAAGGCATATATATATATATACCCTTTTAGTTGAAGTTAAGTATCGCTCGTTCGTACGGTATAATCGAGAGTATGACGAATTTTATGCGTTTTCGAGTAGCAGTTTTAACGACTGACCGAACACGTGACATACTCGTAATCCTGGAACGATTCAATCTAGTCCGATTTACTAGAGAGTGGATCCTTTTGTTTCTTGCATTAAAATCATAAAATATAATATATGAAAACACACACACACAAAGAGAGAGAGAAAAATAAACCTACCATCGAAAAACAAAATAATTCTTACGGGTAAAAAAGAGAACAAAGAAAATGAGGGAAAAATCCAGGAATAAAAAATCCAGGGATAAAAAATCCGGGGATAAAAAATCTAGGAACAAAAAAGTCCGGGGATAAAAAATCTAGGAACAAAAAAGTCCGGGGATAAACAATCTAGGAACAAAAAGTCCGGGGATAAAAAATCTAGGAACAAAAAATCCGGGGATTAACAATCTAGGAACAAAAAGTCCGGGGATTAACAATCTAGGAACAAAAAATCTAGGGGATAAAAAAGTCTAGGGGATAAAAATTTCTGACAACTAGATCGACATTTTAGAACTTTGCTAAGAACGTTTTTAGAAGTTAGGAAGATAGCCCTGCGCATTTATAGGCCAGTTGCCAGGACCCAAGGCCGATTTGCTTTTCCAACTTAAAGCGTGATAAACAGCCATGAAAATCGTAAACGTACGCGAATGAGTAATCGCAGAGAGACGGTTAATATACTTTTTACATGTTTCCCCAGTTTCCATCGGTATGCCAAGAAAATCATCAGCCTTACCCCTTCCTCTCTATCCTCCTTCTTCTTCTTCTTCTTCTATCCAAACTATTTTGCTATTATTTTTCTTATTTTCCAACTGACGTTGGATTTTAACTAACTACCGAGAAACAAACTCTTGACATTTTTTCATTTTGCCCAGGAATATTATTATTATTATTATTATTATTATTATTATTATTATATCCCCACGTGTCTCTTGCGAAACTTCGTATTGCGATGATTTTCTTTGTTAAAGAATCTTCTTCGTTTTATCGCAAATATCGTACGAAATAATACTTCCTCTTACTGTGAACAAATTCATATTTTTAATATAATTTCATTATCCTTATCAAATAATTAATTAATCGAACGATTACAATATTTATAGATGACAAATTTTTTTGTCATCTTTAATTTAAGGGGTTATACGCAGTTAGAATTTAAAAAAAATCGATTTTTTTTTTTTTATTTTCGGAATGTACATATATTTAAGTATATTCTTTGAAAATTTCAAATCGATCCGACAAATATTCTTCACTTCATGTAAGCTGCAAACAAAAATTTTGAACTATGTGTAAACGTCTCTTTGAAACTTTAAACGCGTTTTTCTCAAAACGGTATTTTCAAAGTCGGTGATCTCGATTTTTCAAAAACGGCTTAACCGATCGGTTTCGAATTTTTACACAATCTTCTTAGATATATTCCTCGGGTATTAAGTATAAGGAATAATTTTTAAAAAATTTATTACTATTTTTTTGAAACAATTTAGAGCGAAAATTTTAGTCAAAAACAACAACTTTTTTTCAAATAGACGCCATTTTGTCAAAAATCAAAATTTTTATTATTCCTTGGTTTTAATACCTGCATTAATCTATCCTTTAAAAGAATCCACCATATTTTTTAATTTCAATAATCCAAACCGCCAAAATGAAGATCACCGCCAAACGTCTTTTTTTAGAGGACGTTCAGGAAATCATCTACAGGAGCGGTGCAGATTAATATTTTTACATAATCGACGCGCTATTGTATTCTCAAAAGTTAGCTCTATTTGAATTATCATCACTTTTGTTTGAGAAATAAAAACTGTTTCTAGAAAAAATTCATGAAAATACGTCTTTTTCGAGCCTCGCAACTGCGTATAACCCCTTAAATCTTCATTTTTATATGAAAATAATAAATCAAATTATACGAATATTTGGTAATAAAATGAACGAAAGAAAGAAAGGAAGGAAGGAAGGAAGGAAGTGACGAAAAACCTTCCTCCAACCCTCACCCCCCACCCCCTTTCATCAACTTTTCATCGAGATACACAATTCAATTGAATCACGAGCAAAAACACGTTCAAATGCGTACCATATCGAAACCTTATTTTTACCATCGTACAAGAAGACAAAAAATAGAACGTCCAGTTCTATTAATACAAAGAGCAATATCGTGCGTCAGTTTTTGAATAATTTACGAGTAGGAGATCCTGTTCTCTCTCTGGTCTACGTTCAAGTAATTCTCCCTTTGGGTTTTAGATTTTCTATGATCTACGTGAAAAATTCGTTGTTAATTCGGTTGGAAAGATGTTTAAATCGGTTTCGAATGAAATTTTTATGATAAAAAATAAATGATTAATTTGTTAAACCTATTATTATTATTATAGTTCGCGTTAAACGATTTTAAGAGATATTATTTTCTTCGAATAGAAATCAAACGAAACAAATGCAAATGATTTATGTTTTATTCCTTCTCGGGGGTGAGGAGGAGGGGTAGGGGGAGGGACGGGAGGGGAAACACGACAGACAAGGTGTCACTATTATAATCTCATTAATTTAAATCTTTGGATTAGAGATTTAAACGTAGGTGAAATCTTTCCAAAGAACTATTGCCATATTTTAGAATCGGATAAACGTTTATTATTTGGCATAGAGAAACTCAAACGACTACACCTGTTGTCGTCCCCCTTTCTCTCTCCTTCTTCTTTCTCTTTTCTATCATCGATTCTATTCTTCGTTTCCTTTCTTAAAATGATTAAATCGTGTTAACAGTTGTCCATATGTCGTTAGTTCGATATATATTTATTTACAATGTCTTACTAAATTTTCTTTAGAATGATTTATTACCTTATTTCTATATTTATATAAATGTAATATATTTCCTAACATATACATATATAGATAAAACTAAACGGTGGCATGTTATTAATCATTTAACACGACTATGTTTATTATTTAGGTATGTGTGTTTTTGTGTTTATATATTATATATTATTATATTATATATACGAATTAGGTAAATTACAATGAACAATTAAATAATATAAATAATAATATAATAATAATAATTAAAATATTAAATTATTAAATTATTAATTAAATTTTTATTATTAATAAATTATTAATTAATTTTTTATTTATTAATTAAAAATTAAAATATTAAAATTATTTAGGTGTGTGTGTTTTTGTTTATATATTATATATTATTATATTATATATACGAATTAGGTAAATTACAATGAACAAATAAATAATATAATAAATAATATAATAATAATAATATAATAATAATATATAAATAATATAATATAATAATAATTAAAATATATAAATAATATAATAATAATAAAAATGTATATATATATATAAAGAAATATATATTTGAATGATTGTTAAAATGTTTTGCAATACGAAGTAAAATATATATTTATATATACTTGTAACAAATTCGTGAAATATTTGAAATAATTTTAATTTAATTGTAAGATTCTACGATGCATGCAACATGTCGTGAAAGACATTAGTATACCACCGTAAAGTATTTAAACGTCGATTTAGAAGGACAAAGCACACGTGCATCTCACTTAAACACTTCTCGAATACTCTTTCGCAGTTTGTGTTGTGCGTGGGCGTTAGAAAAGATTTCTTCTTCAAAATTCCATCGCGTGTGTTTCTCGTTTATTCGTTTCTCCTAGCTAGCTAGCTAGCTAGCTAGCTGCAACGTTCAATATTTTCTTCGGCTAACAGAAATCACGCGTTTCCAACCGTGCTCCTCCGAGAATTTTATTTTTGACGGAAGAGAAATAAAAAAAGAAAACTTAGAAAATGTAAAAAAAGAAGAAATATGTTGACGTGAGAAAAATAGAAAGATAGAAAGAAAAGAGAAAGAAAGAAATGAGATTTTAGATTTTGGTGACAAAAAAGTTCGTAGTAAATCAAATTTCGAAATACGAATAACCGTGGAGTTACTATTCTTTGATCTTACCTGAGAAAATAAAATTCTTGTACAAAGGGACGCAAAGTTTTATAATTTTTCGAAGAAAAGAAAAATAGAAAGAAAAATATTTTCTTCTTCTTCTTCTTCTTCTTCTTCTTCTTTTTATTAGGACTTTGTTCTGTTATAGATTTTATTGCTATTTCCGAAAGACAAAAATATTATTAAAACATAGAAAAACATATTATTAAAAACGTATTATTAAAACATTAGAAAAACATATTATTAAAAAATGTAGTTACACTTAATACAATATTTGATTAATATCTAACTGATATATAATAATATAATTACATAATAAATTAAATTAAATAAATAATTAAATAAATAATTAAATAAATTAAATAATAATATAATTACAGTAATTATTATTATTATATTAATAACTATTACTCAGTTCTGTTACTACCACATAAAAGTCATCGGTGTAAAAACCCTGACGTATCGATACAAAGATCGTACAATTGCAACGATCCGTATCAAAACTATCACAAATAACAAATATTTCAATATATATAAGATAATATATAAAATATATAAACATATGCTTTATATTAATATATTAATATATTATATATATATTCTTTTCTATAAAAAACATTAATACGTTGCATCCATTATTTCCAATAGTTACAAAAAATTATTAACAATATCTTCTAACATTAAAAAACAAATATTTCAAACAAACAAATAAAACAATATTTATTTTAATATTATTATTAAACAATTAAATATTATTATAATAATATTAATTGTTTAATAATATTAATAATTTATATAATTATTATATTATATATAATATTAATAATTAATAAACTTAATATTTATTATTAAACAAATAAAACAATATTTATTTCCTCTCTCTTTTATTTTAATATTAGACAAATATTCATGTTTCAATATAAATACGTTAATAAATGAAACACCTACCATATAAATAATATAATAAGAAATTAAATATTATTATAATAATATTAATAATATAATATATATAATATAATATAAATAATATTATTATAATAATATTTAATTGTTTAATAATATTAATAATTTATATAATTATTATATTATA
>NW_025113075.1:4228966-4262585 GCF_010416935.1 Polistes fuscatus | reverse complement strand
AACCTGTCTAGAATAACTAATTATTGTTGTCTAGTTGGTTTTTAAACGTTTCAAATATATCTATCCAATTTCAAATAATAACTAAAAAAACTTTTACAATTACATTTATTTTTTTCTTTTTTGTTTACGTTTTTCGCACAATTGTATCCTATCGGTGTTGCAATAATTTTGTTTCATTTTTCCTGAATCCACTTATTATTATGTGTCGGTGACTTAAAATTAAAAGAAGGAGAAGAAAACAAAAAATAAAAAGCTTTTATAATATAAAGATCGTTTGTGTTGTATTCACGTAACGGTATAATCGCGATTATGATGACATCACTTTCCAAGACCGTACAGTGATATCATTTTGATCATAAAAAGTCAACCGTTTGTTTACTCGTGTTTAACTCAAGAGAAAATAAAAAAAGAAAAAGAAGAAAAAAAAAGATCATTAATTTTATACTAAAGGAACAATTTATCATCGTTATCTCGTAAAGAAAGATAATCAGTAATGGGTGTATCAATAATTAATAATCATGGAATACTCGATAAGAAAAATATTCAACAAATTATTTAACCATCATTCCGTACCTCGGTAAATTAATATCTAAATTTGTTATATTATGTATCATCTAATTTGTTGTGAATATAAATTATTCAATATACTAATATTATATATTAACATTTAAACGTATCGATTATTGGTGTATAATTATTTCTATCATTCAATCATTCAAAATCATTCAAATCAATCAAAAATGATGACTCATTTTCCAAAATATTTTATTATCTATGTATAACCAAAAATAATATTATTTATACGATAAGAAATTTCTCCAAACAAAATATATTGACGATCGGGGTCATTTGACCCCGGTCATGGTACGTGTTTACTGTTAAATAAAAATGATTCAAAGAAAATAATCATATTATTACTAATCGATTAATATTCAATTACCAAATAATAATTTAATTAGTCAATCCAAATATTTATATTTAATATTATTTACATATTTTTTTATTTTATTATTAAAAAGTTAAATAAATAATAAGAATAATTACCCTAATCGGTTAATATAACATTCAATTCAAAATAATAACTTAATCAATAATATAAGAATAACTGATTTAATTATTCAGAAAAAAAACATTTACAGTTTAATACTATTTAAAATATTGATTTTATTATTACAAATTAAATAAATAATAAAAATAATTACCCTAATCGGTTAATATAACATTCAATTCAAAATAATAACTTAATCAATAATATAAGAATAACTGATTTAATTATTCAGAAAAAAACATTTACCATTACTATTTAAAATATTGATTTTATTATTAAAAATTAAATAAATAATAAAAATAATTGCCCAATCGATTCAATACAATATTCAAAAGAATAACTTATTATTTAACACGTAATAAAAATTTATAGTTAACAAACGTAATCAATTTTTTCACAATTCATCAATTTTTAAACAATTTTTAGAGTAAAAATTCTAATAAAAAAAAAAAAAAAAACAAAAAAAATATATAAAAAGATTATACTTTTCCCGTCATCCCAGGGGAGTGAAATATTTCTTAAAGAGGAGTGAAAGTATGTATTATATGAAGTTCGAACAAAGGTAGGACAGAAGAGGAAGAGGAGGAAGAGGAGGAGGAGGAGGAGGAGGAGGAGGGGGAGGAGTCGTCACTTTCCTAAAGACTTTGCCTTTGCTAGTTGGTATCGTGGTGTGATACGATATCCTCTCTCTCTCTCTATCTATATATCTATCTCTCTTTCTCTCTTTTTCCATTGGTTTATACCTTCTTCTTCTTCTCTTCACTCTCGTAGAAGGTTTCCAGCGTACAAACTGAAACGAGACTCGTAGTCGTTTAGTAGAACTTCAGCAACGGAAGAATACTCCTCCTCCTCTTCCCGTTATTCATTATTTTTATTTATTTGTATCTTTTTATCGTTACGATTATTCCAATCGAAATAAAACCCCATGCACTAGTGATAAAATACAAAAATTATTTCATCTTGAGTTTTTCTTCTGATATATATCATCGGAGATTGGTGCTTTTTATATTTTTACTTTTTTTTTCTATCACACATCGATTGGATGTTATAATATTTACGCGTGAGTAAAATTTCATTTTCATATTTTTATCGATTTTAATATCGACACATTTGTGTTTATATTATTATTATTATTATTATTATTATTATTATTATTATTATGATTATTATTATTGTAATATTACTATTATTCTTCATTTATGGTGTACATCAATCGAATAGATTTCAAACAAATGATTACGGTAACACTCTCTCTCTCTCTCTCTCTCTCTCTCTCTCTCTCTCTCTCACTCATTTAAAACCAACCCAAAATATGATCTTATAAATTCTTCCATAAATTGTCGAATTTAATTAAATTCCACTATCCTCCCCGTTCATGAACGATCCAATTGATACGCTTGATTAAAGCTCTCCCCCCTCCCCTCCCCTTCTCACCCCCTTTTTCCTCATTGATGATGGATACATTGTAGCACTTATCGAACCAGACGAATAATTCATTCATTTTGATGTTCGAATAAACCATGCACAAGGTATAATACCATTTTCGATTATTCAGTAACAGCGTTGATAATTACTTCCTATTATATATGTAAAAAGATGACTGATAACTGATCTCAACAGTTAGAATTATTATATTTAACTATACTACGATATGTTTACGACAATAACTATGAAATATGACAATTCTTTCGATACTCATTCCTAAAAAAAAATCCAATTTTGTTGTCTATTTTTAAAAAAATTAACAAAAAATGTTCATTAACAGTAGATTTACGGACTGAGCCAATTTGACTCATTACAAAAATTTGTTTACCATATATATGACTTAAATATTATTTTTTAAAAACATATGTGTTGGTTTTTAGTTACTTAACGATATATACGTAAATATTAATCCTCCATTCAAACAATGTTTGTAAGTCATTAAAAAAATAATGAAAAAAATATCCGTAAATTTAGTGTTAAAAATTCAACGCGACAATACAAATTTTCTTCCCACGTTTGTTTGGATGTTTTTTTTTTTCTTTCAAGCTCTCTCGTTTGTTTGTTTATTTGTGTTTGCTTCTTTTATTATTATTATTATTGTTATTATCATTTATTTCTTTTGTAAAGCTTTACACCGAGGAAGGTTCTAGCGTTTCGTACGTGAATTGAATATTTAAAAAAAGAAAAAGAAAAGCAAATCAATCGTAGGAATTAAAGCACGTAGTATATTTCTAAGAATGATCATCATATATGCGCACGTAACACTCTCATCGATCAATGACCTATCCTAACACAACACCACTGTACAACAGTGAGTATTTCCGTCTGTGCTTGTCGATTTATTTTATGCGACACGCAATCGATTCGCGGCTAACGTTCGATGGAAATGACCAGTTTAAAACTTAAATAAGACGAACAGAGAGAGACAGAGACAGAGAGAGAGAGAGAGAGAGAGAGAGAGAGAGAGAGAACAACACTACCTACTTGTGTTACGAATAATTATTTTGACTTATTTCTGACAGTCAAAGATAATCGAAGATTACACGAATATCCACTTGACTTACGTTTGCAATTAAATCTACAATTCTATTTTACAGTTTATGGTTACTTATATTTACTGATATAACTATCATTATTTCGAACGATAATTAATTTATCCCATTATTACGTTGACGAATGAAATAATTGTAAACCTTCCCCCCCCAAGAAAAAAAAAATGAAATAATAAAACGATGTACATGTAACGAGTAAAATTTCTGTATCAAAAAAGAAAGAAAAAAAAAGAAGAAAAAAATAGAAAGTTAAAAAAGGAATAAAATTGAATTTTAATTGAAAAATCATTTTGGGGGGAGAAGAAGGAAAAGAAACGAAAGAATATTTTTGTAAAATTCTATTTTACAGTACGTGGTTACTTATATTTGCTGATATAATTATCATTATTTCGAACGATAATTAATTTATTCCATTATTACGTTGACGAATGAAATAATTGTAAACTCCCCCCCCTCCCAAGAAAAAAAAATGAAATAATAAAACGATGTACATGTAACGAGTAAAATTTCTGTATCAAAAAAAAAAAAAGGAAAGAAATAGAAAGTTAAAAAAAGGAATAAAATTGAATTTTAATTGAAAAATCATTTTGGGGGGGAGAAGAAAGAAAAGAAACGAAAGAATATTTTTGTAAAAGATCGAACTAATAATCAAATCACGACGATAAATCTATAATTCTATTTTACAGTTCGTGGTTACTTACAATTGTTGATATAATAATCATTATTTCGAACGATAATTAATTTATCCCATTTATTACGTTGACGAATGAAATAATTGTAAACCCCCCCCCTCAAGAAAAAAAAATGAAATAATAAAACGATGTATATGTAACGAGTACAATTTCTGTATCAAAAAAGAAAAAAAAAAAGAGGAAAGAAATAGAAGTTAAAAAAGGAATAAAATTGAATTTTAATTGAAAAATCATTTTGGGGAAGAGGAAAGAAAAGAAACGAAAGAATATTTTTGTGTAAACGATCGAACTAATAATCAAATCACGACGATAAACCTACAATTCTATTTTACAGTTCGTGGTTACTTATATTTGGTGATATAATCATTATTTCGAACGATAATTAATTTATCCCATTTATTACGTTGACGAATGAAATAATTGTAAACCCCTCCCTCCCAAGAAAAAAAAATGAAATAAAAAGATGTATACGTACCGAGTACAATTCAAATATAATGATAAACGTTTCTGTATCAAAAAAAGAAGAAAGATAGAAAATTAAAAAAAAAGAATAAAATTGAATTTTAATTGAAAAATCATTTGGGGGGGAGAAGAAAGAAAAGAAACGAAACGAAAGAATATTTTTGTGTAAAAGATCGAACAAATAATCGAATCACGATGATTCTTTCATTAGAAATACCCCCCCTACCTCCCACCCCACCTCACCGATACCCCCCTTCTTCGTTAACAGTTTTGATCGTGTAACGTTACGTTCGAGGGACGGGATGCAAAACGAAACGCGATAACCGCGTTACGCTTCAAACTACACTCGTTACGGTTATCAAATTAGTATAGAGAGTAACGTGATATAGTAAACGTGCAATTTCAGAATGTAGGTGAGAGAAACATATATATATATCTGTGTATTGTAGGTACCGTGCACGACACAAAATTTACACTCGGGTTTTATCATCGAATGCAACTAAAACGCGTGTTGTTTATTCTCAAACTGTAGAAACTGGTTAAACGAAATTTATACGAATGGTATTGGTGGGTAAGCTTTCGACTAACTTTTACCATTTCATTCCGTGATCCGAACGTCAACCACAAGACGACACAATAACCCAAATGAGAGACGGACTTCCGATCGATAATGTGTGTGTGTGTATGTGTGTGCGTGTGTATTAATATGTTTACACGTATGTACCACGTACGCTTGTAAAATGTACTTTCACAATTCCCAAGAGTTTTCGAGGCCGACTCTCATTACGATTCCTACAAGCTTTGGCACGATGCCATTAAGAATTTGTTTGTATACAAATTAAGAGGTCCCCATTCTAAAAGGGTAACTTGGAAATTACTCTATAAGCATATTTATTTATATCAGTAAATTCGATTGATTTTTATTACATTTTGCAAACGTATATATTTATTATTAGTTTCGGTAATAATTAAAAAAATAATTAAATACTTCTAGCGTAGTAATGTTTTTCTATAAATATTTTTAATAAATAAATTCGATCGATTTTTATTACATTTGCAAACGTACATATTTATTATTCGTTGTAATAATTATTCATTTCGGTAATAATAAAAAATAATAATAATAAAATACTTCTAGTGTAGTAATGTTCTTCTATAAATATTTATCCAATAAAATGAATTGATTCTTATTACATTTGCAAACGTATATATTTATTATTCGTTTCGATAATAATAGTAAAAAAATAATTAAATACTTCGTGTAGTAATGTTTTTCTATAAATATTTTTCCAATAAAATAAATTGATTTTTATTACATTTGCAAACGTACATATTTATAATTCTTTATAATAATTATTCGTTTCGGTAATAATACAAAAAATAGAATACTTATAGTGTAGTACTGTTATTATATAAATACAAACAAATATTGAACTATACTATTTAGTACATTGACACAAATAATTGTAGACTGTATTATTCCTATCGTTTAAGAAAAACAAAAATATTAAATATATATATATAATCTTCTACATACAAATAATCTATTTGTAAAGATAATGAAATAACACTGATAAACAATTTTATTGAACTAACGATAATACGATAACAAAACAGATATCAAATGAACCTCTCGAACAAAAACATTCGTAATAATTTAATTCTAAAAAATTATTATTATATTTTCTTCAATTTTCATGAGTTTCTTATTATTTCAATTAAAAATCAATGAAAAAAAATTCTCTGAAAGATACGATGGGAATCATCAGAACGAGGGGGTGGGGGGGTTTACCGATATGAGGGTTCGTTGAAGAAAGTTTTTTCCTTGAATTTCGAATTGTCGCAAAAATTGTCACAAAAACATTCCTAATAATTTAATTCTAAAAAATTATTAATAAATTTTATTGAATTTTCATGAGAATCGTTGCCGTTCATCACTTGTCATTTTTCTCGCAAGTTTCTTATTATTTTAATTAAAAATCAATGAAAAAAAATTCTCTGAAAGATACGATGGGAATCATCAGAACGTGGGGTGGAGGGGGGGTTTACCGATATGAGGAATATTGTCGAAGAAAGTTTTTTTCCTTGAATTTCGAATTGTCGCGTTATTAAATACGACCGCAAAAACTTATTTAACGATCGATTGCTTTAATATTCCATTTACCGTTTAACGCTTGTTAAAATCTCGACTTATGGCAGCGTAACGTTTTCTTACCGCAGCAATGCGTTTCCTATATACGTGAGATTCGCGGCCAAAGTAACAGTTTCGTAAAACTGTATCGAACTCTTAGGAGTACTGTTATAACAACAGGAAGTTATAATCAATATTACGATATTAAATTCGATTAGATTTATTGTATTCCGTTACGATAGATCTAACAGAAATTCATATAGAAAATTCAATGATTATATTATTCTATATTATAATTATATTCGATTATATATTCAACAACTAAAACAAATGATTAGAAAAAATTGATTAGAAACTACGATCGAATATAAAATCGAAGAAGGGGAAAAAAAAGAAAGAAAGAAAGAAAAACGAGTTTACAGTAGTAGTTTCGTTGAACTAGTTTTAGATAATAGGTAAAAGAATAGAAAAAAATAAAAAAAAAGAAAAGAAAAGATATTACCTGGCGCACGCAATGAGCATCGAAAGGAATATCGAATTTCCGATTTCTACGAGTGATATTGTAACAACAATCCGCACGAGATTCGTTTCTAATGGAACGGGATTTGATTTTTATTTAAATAAAAAATTTAATTCTATTTTAATAATTTTAATTTTAATAATATAATAAATTTAATAATAATAAATTTAATTTTATAATTTTAATTTTATTAATATAATAAATTTAATAATAATAAATTTAATTTTATAATTTTAATTTTATTAATATAATAAATTTAATAATAATAAATTTAATTTTATAATATTAATTTTAATAATAAATTCAATAATAATAATTTAATTTTATAATTTTAATTTTAATATAATAATTTAATAATAATAAATTTAATTTTATAATTTTAATTTTAATAATATAATAAATTTAATAATAATAAATTTAATTTTATAATTTTAATTTTATTAAAATAAAAAAAAAAAAACAAGAACAAAAAATTATAACGAGTAAAATAAATCATTCTTCTTCTTCTTCTTCTTCTTCTTCTTGTTCTTCTTTTTCTTCATCTCGAGAGATAAACGTTTATCGCGAGATTAGACGTAACGTAAATGTAAAATGAACAAAAAAATCAAATCTAATAGAACGAGACGACAAATGATAAATATGTTTTTTTTTTAAAGTTTTGCAAAACAACTCGATAGAATTAGAAATAGAGTGGAATAGAATGAAATGGTAAACACAGATATCGGGTTAGGAAAGTTTGTCCGGTAAGTATGTTCCATATACCAAATAAACGCGAACTAATGACGCAACGTGAATCGTTTCTGCAACACCTTGATGCATTCATTTTACCGTTAGAAAGAGATAGAAACAAATAATATATATATGAGACAGAATGAAACGGCATTATTATTTATATCCAAGTCAATATTAATACTTCGACACCTTCTTCGTAGGTAGAGTTTATTTCTAGATGTTACCTTGACGGATTTCAAACTATTTCTCACATTGACTTATAAGATAACATAACGTAATGTAACGTAATTGCATTTAGGCGCCGCAAATGAATTTCTTTTTTTTTTTTAATATACATTAACAACAACAACAACAACAACAATAAATAATGATTATATATTAGAAAAAAAAGATAAAATGCGAGGGAAAAAGAAAATGAAGAAAATGACGCGTTGAAAATATTTCCACAATGACCTCAAATACCAATGAGATAGACTTCCCCCTCGCCCCCGTCCCCCCCAAACCCCATTCCACCCCTTCTCTACCGATGTTTTGCTAGATGCATCCGTTGCAACATCTCAATGCTATGCATTAACTTTGCATTTTGCTATGCAACTACTACGAGTTGCAGTAGGTGTCGTTTAGTATCCCCCCTCCCCTCCCCCCTCCCCCCTTCCCCCCATCGATGCGAATCAAATTTCTTTCTATTCGCTTTTACGTGTGGGTAGGTGGGTGCGTGCGCGTATGCGTGTCTGTGTGTGCGTGTGTGTATGCGTGCATTAAAGAGAAATTATTTTGTATTTTTTATACAACGTTTGCTTACGTCATCGACGACGACGACGACGACGATTTCGATATTTTCTCCAGTTTCTAAACTTATGATTATACAAATATTTGAAAGAAAAAATGCGAAACGAAAACGACCAGGAGAGGTTGGGAGGGCTGGGAAGATATAAAAAATGAAAAAAAATAAAAAAAAACTTAAAGCAAGTTAAAAAAATTTCCAAGAATTACGTTTAACGTTGTTGATGCGAAAAATAAAAATAAAAAAGTAGAAAAAGCGTAGAAAATATTTGTTTAAACTTGGAAAAAGAAAAGAAAAAAAGAAGAAGAAGAAGAACGTATAAACGTTTAAAACGACTGGAGGGAAATAATAATAATAATAATAACGAAAGTAACTCGTTAGAAAAAAAAACAAATATTTCCTGGAAACGTTGAAGCATTAAAATTCGCGATTTCATCACTCGGATGACAAAAAAATTCGTTTATGTAATTGCGATGGAATCAATCGAATATATATGAATTAAAAGTTAAATATATAATAAATCAAAAATAATCAATCAAAAATAATAAATCAAAAATAATAAATCAAAAATAATAAATCAAAAATAATAAATCAAAAATAATAAATCAAAAATAATAAATAAAAAATAATAAATCAAAAATAATAAATCAAAAATTAATATAAAAAATAATAATAATAATAATAAAAATCAAAGCTTCGTGATGATTTTTTGACGATTTACATGACAAGACGGGACAAGACGAGAGAATAACGGACAATGAACCGGCAAAAGGCAACGCCCCTGTTCACGGCTAAAAACGAGATGAACAAAAATGAATAATAAAAAAAGGAAGGAGAAGGAAAAATAGAAAAAAAAAAACGGTTAGAGATAGGAGAGAAAGAGAAAGAGAAAGAGAAAGAGAGAAGGAAAATAAAAAAAAAAAAAAATAAAACTTAGAAGGAACCAAGAAAGATGTCCGGTGGTGGCCCGTGTGAAAGGTGGGGTATTTTTAGTGCGCTCATTCATTTCTACAATGTCGAGCTTACAGACACCCCAACGTTTTCCTTTAAGCATTTATTTTGGAGAACGATCGCGAGCAGATGTATCGTTCCTGGCTTTAACCTCTAATAAATCCGTACGATTAGTTTTCCTTACCCCACACGAGAGAAAGTAAACGCTATATGGTTGAGATTTAAAAAAAGATAAATAAAAAAAAAGAAATAAAGGGTGAACATTGTAAATGAGCGAAAAGAAAGAGTCCAATGACTTTTAAAATACACACACACACACACACACACATTCGTATATTCGTACATACTCGTACACATTTTTAGTTAAATATTTTAATTAAAAAGTATTTCATATTTGTTTGAGCTAAAGTTTTTTTTTTGGGGGGGGGGGTTAATTTAAAATTCAATTTTACTAATTTTTTTCTTTCTTTTCGACCCTAGGCTAACTTTTTGTTCTTTCTCAGAACGTAGAAAGAGATTTGAATTATTTGTTCGGAAAAATGTCGAAAATGTTGTTCATATAACTTTTTTTCATATTTCCGTTGAAGAACAAAATCTTTATTCGCATTCGTTTCAATGAATAATATAATAACAGCCACGTAAATCTAAAAAACGCAGACGGGTTGTGGTATCGCGTGAACAAATTCTTTGCCTTTCTAACGCGAAAAATGTCTGATCTCTCTCTCTCTTTCTCTCTCTTTCTCTTTCTCTTTCTCTCTTGACGTGTAAACGTTGCGGATTCCGAAGATCCGACTACCGTCGGATGAGCATGCACATAAATAAATAAAAATACGTGTTATATTCCTTCCTTGTTTGTATACGAGACTTTCTATAAGCGAGCGTTTAAGAAAGGTATTATAATATATACCGATGCTCTTACTTTCTTAAATGAAATCTGTAAGTCTTCATAGGAAAATTAATTAACAAGTTTCGATACTTAATAAAACACGCATACGCATAATATAATTTAATTTAATAAATATTATATTTTTTTTTCTTTTCTTTTCTTTCTTCCTCGGCCGAGTTCCGGTAAATTAACTTTTTACAGATCAACGAGTTTTGCGTCGAATTCAAATGATGGAAAAAAAAAATGAAAGAGAAATTAGCGTTTTAAATAATATTCATTTGGAATCGCGTACGGCAACGTTAACGGTTTGATGTTTATTGATAGATTTCAAAGAAAGCAGACATCTCTCTCTCTCTCTCTCTCTCTTTCTCGTTTAAAAGAAGAAAAAAAGAAATTAATTATCATCCCTCGGTCGCATCATCATCATCATCCGAGGTTTACTTTACGTTTAACTATTAATAACGAAAACAAAGAACGGTGGTTTGGTTCTTGAAACTCGTCCAAAAAGTTGCTACACGGTAATTATACCAAGACGTTTCCTCTGTTCCTCCCTTGGCATTCGGTCGAATAATGTTTTGTAGGAAGTAGGAAGACTTTGACCGAAACTTAAACACATCTCGCTTAAGAGAAATTAGAAGAATTTAATGTGATATTCGAAAAGATCGAAAAATGATATACGATTGAAAATAAATGATTAATTTAAATTCTTACCACTTGGCTTGAATTTATATGTTCAAATCAAATATGAAAAATAAAATAATATAACGTATATTTGAATTAATATTAATCGAGAAACAAACCAAAAAAAATGCGACCCATATACGTCGTCGTCCATACAAACAAACAAAAAAGACCACCATGAAAGTTCTACCAACCGATATAATAATTCGACGATTTGAATTCCTATGAAACGAGGAGATACTGGCGCCAAAAGTATGCCGTAACGAACGTAAAAGCTGAAAAAGCCACGAGTTCAAATTCTATCGAGGGTTTTTTTATTCAAAACAAAACAAAAAAAAAGACACCCGTTATAATTTTCACGAATACAACAATATTACGATAGAAAATAACGACTAACGGTTAGAAATTGCTTTTATTAGAAAAAAAAAGGAAAAGAAAAATTGTATCGTTGGGTGAGGGGAAGAAAAGGTGTGACGTTAGTTACGGAACGGTATTTGAATTAGGCGGGAAAGTAAAATTTAAAGTGGACAGGGATGTAGTCATTATTAATGCGGGCCTAGGTCACGGGCGGCGGTCCGGTGGTGGATGGTTGTTCGGTGCCGGCTAGTTAGTTCGCGAGAAGGCCAGTGGCCGCGCTCGTGCTCGCTATAAATAATCATGGCGCGGTGATGTCCAAGTATAGACTGTTGGTAGTGTGCCAGCCTGCGGAGAGGCTTCGGGCTATTTTTGCTACTGTCGCCGCTAGTACTGCTACAAAACGACGAGAGCTTTCCTCTAATCAAAACCGCGGCCCACAACCGTGGAAACCCCCCAAAGAAATAGAAAGATATACAATGACAAATAATACAAAATATAATCTAAGCCAGGCTCGTATTCATGGGCGTGCAACGCAAACTGTCGCACAGGGCCTCTCGTTAATCACGCAAAATTCAAATCAATTACTTTCTTTATCCTTCTTCTTTTCTTATCATATTAATTCATATATTTATAAACATAAGTATCGTTCATATTTGATTTGATTAATTAATCGATATAAACGACATATTTTGATATATTTATAATTATTATCAATTGTATTAACCCTTCGTTTCGTACGGGGTCCCTGTGATATGTAGAAACAGGCCTGAATCTAAGTTCACTAGTACTTCCCCTACTTCTTTTTTTTCCCCCAATCATAACCGATATCACCAACCACGTGACGACAACTAACCCTTATTCGTTCTTCCTTTCTTTTTATTTTTTATCTTCTCTTCTCTTCTCTTCTCTTCTCTTCTCTCTTCTCTCTTCTCTTCTTTTTCGTTGAATCGTGTATTTGTGAGCTGACCTTGAGGAAGCATCGATTTATCAGGCCGATTATGTCAAAGCGAGGCTACGACGACAGCTATAGCTTCGACGAAGGAGAAACGACGCGCCGACGACCGCTCCTGGTTAATCTAAATTTCGCTCTCTTTCCACGATTCAGGGTCGGCAAAATAAAAAAAATAAAAAAAATTTAATGGCGCGCTTCTAACAGAATTTTGAATGCGGAAACAAGAGAACTCATTTTTCTTACAATCAAATATGATAACACTTTACCGTAATACAACTCGAATATTTTATAAATTAATAATCCAACTTTATTTTTAGCTTTCTAATAAAAGTCACACTTTTTATACGTAAAATATGTTGCCAAGTATAAAAAAAAATATATAAATTCCTTTTTAAAAAAGAAACGAAATTTATCCTGCCTTGACCTTGATAGCTTTCACTGATTGCGAATAAAAAAAGAATTAGACGCAGCGTAATATTTCTCTTTTGAAATCAAATAACTCGTGTGTATAGTATTATTTTGATAACAATCGATAGGAAGTTAATTTTAATTATTCGTGAGATATTATTCTTCGATCGGATGTTATATAATTACTTTCACACGATAATATATCCTTTCTCTGTATAGTAAATTATTTATTATTTCAAAAGAGATATAATCACTTTTGAGAAACGAAAGTTATTCGAAAGATTCGAATTATTTCCGCGTTAAGTTGATTTGAAATTCCCGCCAATGAATATCAACGATAGAGTCGATACCTGCGCAATGGGGAAATGCGCAGAAACTTTCTCCATGAACCGAGCGCGTCCACTATAGTCCATTTGTCTTAACTCTTCCGCCACCATCCATTTTATATCGACCATTGTATTTATTGGTTATCAAAATAATTTCGTAAAAATCGATTAAATCGAATTAACGAAATATCGTCAAATAAATCCGAATAATTGAAAGAAAATTATAACTTAGTAAGATCTTGAATATAAAATAGTATAGAATAAAATGAAAAAAAAAGATATGATGATTTTCGTTGCATTCTCGTCGAGTTGGTTAGTGTACGATTGTTAGCATAAATAAAGTGTAAGCGTCAAAGGGCGCTGCCGCAATCATCATCCACAAACGTTGGACTATACTGGTCAGTGAAGTTGTACGTCTATCGTGACTATAGTGGGCGAGGTTTTTTTTTTCCCACACTACCAAATTCACATCGTGATATCATAGCGGAAAATACCAATTAGTATTCGGCCACGGATCGTAAGAAATCCAAACGATCGTAAGTTACACACATACATATATATATATATTTACTATCTATGCATATATGTTAGTTCCTTCCGCGATACTAAAACGTACACGTATCGTTCGTTCTCCTATACCTACTGCCAAATTGGCAGCCAACTTGTCAATGAAAATCGATCCGGAATTATTTGGGTCAAAGGGCATCAGCCGTATTGGACATTTGCCGAATTTAAATTCTAATTGTCGATACATCGGACATTCGATCACGGACAACCTTACCGTTTAGTTTCTCGTTCGTTTGCAACCTCTACTGTCATCCCAAATCTCTTATTAGAAATATTTTTATTCATCTTATACTCGTTCAAGGAAGATAGTATCTTATTGATCTTCTCCTGTATCTCTCTGACGCTAATATCTTCTTTTTGTTTCTTTTATCATTTAATAAGTCAGTTATTGGAACGTGACTCATCCTAATTTATTTCAAACTAATTGTTTAATGGTTTATTATACCTGTTATTGAAAAGTCCATCGCTTTGAATGTATCGACAGTGATAGATAATTATTATTAGTTTTGCAACCGATAAGATAAACATGTCTCGAAAACATTCAGTAGTCGACCAACGACCATGGGATCATTTACAGACTTCTGCGTCAACCAAAACAACCACCATGACAACAGCCGCTAAGCTATATGGCAAGGATTTAAGCGAATACGAAGATGTCGATGTTGACGAATTGCTGGCGCAGCTAACACCCGAAGAAATCAATATACTTGCCAAGGAAGTCGATCCAGATGTAAGATCTAAAGATTCTTATGGTATTAAACAATATTAATCATTTCTTTTGCATGCGTTTTATCGGTATCTTTTTTATTCGATTGTAATCTTACGCTGTGCACATGCATGTGTTCGTGCATGGATATGCAATTTAAGACTATTAATAAATGTATATTATTTTTTAGGACAGTTTTATGCCTCCATCACAGCGTTGCAGCTATGAGTGCGACAAGAGCCCGACGGGTCCTCTTAACCGAAAGAAACTCATCGAACACATTAACAAACAGGCTTTGGAAACACCGGATAGACCAGAATTAAAACCCTATGTACCTGGAGTTATTAGAGGAAAAAAAGTAAGATTTATAATAATTATATATATATATATGTCATGAAACTACAGTTATATATACAAAAACTATATGTAAATATTTATTATCGCAGTGGATCCCACCTGCTCAGGATAGCGCGAAAGAAAAAGAAGTGGATGAGCAAATTGCGATAGATCTTGGAGAAGAATACGAACAAGCATTGTCGAACGCGTCTCAAGAAGAAATTATTGATCTTGCAGGTAAATACAATAACAGCGTATACAGTTAGATTTATCAAATATGTAAACGTTTTTATAAAATTGATGTGCATTTATGCAGCCATTCTTGGGTTCCACTCTATGATGAACCAGGATCAATATCACGCATCTTTATTAAATTCTGGACAGCCCGTGGGATTGGGCTGGGATGGAGTGACGAAAGCTAGTCAACCAAAACCTTATCCAATGGAACCGCCTAATGACACGGACGTTGATGCAACTATCAAACAAGTTAGAGATGACGATTCTAAGCTAACCGAATTAAACTGGAATAATATTAAAGTTAGTATTTAAAATACGGAACGATATTCGATTATATTTATTTTTATTAATATTACGTTAATATCGAATTTTTATGCTCGTCTTACACATTACAGAATATCTCGGACGAGAAATTTATCCAGTTGTTCGAAGGATTAGAAGGAAATACGCATCTCGAGTCTTTGAGTTTAACAAATGTTGGACTTAACGACAAAACTGCCCAAAGGTTGGCAGATGCCATGGAGAAAAACTCTACGCTTAGAGTATTAAAGTTAGTGCAACGCCTAATTAAATAAATATTAGTCGTGTATTGATATATTTCAAAATCATTTTTAATTTGTTTTTTATATGTTTTAGCGTGGAAACAAATTTCATAAGCCCACCTGTGATAGTCAGGCTCATTAGAGCCCTTCTAAAAACCAAATCGATCGAAGAATTCCGATGTTCTAATCAGGTAAGATTAGAATCAATTTAATATATTATATATATAATTGCATATAATATTATATTTTATATAATTAATTATAAAAATGTTCTCGAAATATCACAAATTTTGTCATATAATTTATCGTATTTTCATTTTCTCAGAGATCACAAGTTTTGGGTAACAAAATTGAAATGGAAATCACACAATTGGTCGAACAAAATCCATCGTTATTACGACTCGGACTTCATTTCGAGTTCAACGACGCCAGACATCGCGTGGCTGCACATTTACAACGTAACATCGATAGGAGTAAGTACATTGAAATACGCAAATTATTTTTCAAATAATTACTTTGTAATGTTAATTTTAATGAAATTCTCTCGTATTGGCCAATCAAACACAACGCGTTTACAAATTTTTCTACCATCAATTGCAGGATAATCGTATCATTTTTTTCTAGCTCCATTATACTTCGGAAGTATTATTTTTTTCTAGATTTTTACATCATTTTAATTGTATCCATTTTATATAGAATATGAAATGTGTTGCGGAGTGCAGTCATTATATAAATTAATTCATTACAAATTAGATACGTCAACAAAAGTTTTTCATTGCAACGTTACAAAATGAGTTATATTGATGTTTTCGTTTAGATGGGAGCAATTGTATGAGGAACAATGGAGACTATATGACGAAATGCTTCTAAGCCTTTTTAATCTGCTTCGTAGTCTCACGTAGCGCTTTATTAGCAAATCACTATTCATCCAATCATCCCGCTATATTATCATTCATTATTTTTCTAGTTAGTGACATTGAGGTAATTATAATACCCCCTAAGAGTGTACCCTATCCATCAAATCGTGTTCAAACAAAACCTACTACCATTTCTTACCAAAGATATTGTACCTAGATTTTTATATTTTCTTTTTGTTCTACTCAAAACAAAACAAAAAAGAAGAAAACAAAAAACAAATAATCAATCTTAAACAATTCTGTTTAACTTTTAGCAAAGAACCGAAGATTAGCGTGTACTGATTACACACTATTTGGTATGGATTATTGTATTACGTTATTGTGGTTTCTTGTGTTTTGGCCTTAGTAGAGAGATGATACAAAAATGCGAATAATTTTCATTTATACGCCTCTCACACTCAATACAGAGTGAGGTTGACTAACTATATTCTCGTTGCTTATGTTTTCAATTATTATACATATAGAAAAAAAAAAAAATGATATAAAATTCGTTACACTTATACATACTTGAACCAACAATCAATGAAAATTCATAATATATTTCTTACTTCAATATTCTAGGTCAAAATCTTGAACCATACTTTTCTTTCATCCTTTTTTTCGCATGTCGGTCACACGTATATCATCCGTTCGAATCAAACTTGCACGCTTTTATTTAAAAGATATTATTTTTTCTTTTTATTTTTATTTTTATTTTTATTTGCGAATTCATATCATCATCCATCCATCTCGCTTAATCATAAAATCATCTCGCACCGAAAACAATCGAAAACTAATCCGCGCGAAAACGGTGATGAATTATATCACACAGGTTTAAATATATTTGGTAAAATTCATTTACGTCGCGAGTTTTAGGAGTGGAGGGGTGGTATCATCCCATCGAAGTGAAAATTCGACAAAAATCCCTTTTCTCTCGACAAAAAAAAATGATTATTCGATATTTCGCGTGGAACGCGTTTATTGTACGTGCGTCGAAAAAAAAAAAAGAAAAAAAAAAGAAAAAACAAAGCAATAAAAAAAAAAAAAAAAAGACAAAATGACAAGTTTTCCATTCTCGCTTATGTTTAATAAAATATATTTGTCATGCCAGTCTGTCGTGTGGAACCTATGGAACGCGCAAAGGTCGTAGCAATCGGTGTGGGTCGTGACACGTTCACCGTTCTTCAGTTAGATGATCGAAAAAATCGAGCCTAGCGCTGAACACGGCGCAGTGAGTAAAGAAAAAATACAATTTCACAACGAAACAAATATCTTCTTTGTTCTTATATTTTTTTTTTTATTTTTTTTTTTAATTTCTTTTCCCCTTCTATCCCCTTAGTTTTTATTTGACCCCAGCCCCGGCCCCCACCCCCCTTGTCGATATTTCGTTCATGTATTTTAATATCCCGGATTGCATCGAGTTTTTATTTGAGGGGAAAAAAATCAAATTTAAGCGCAAGATTTGAATGATTCCCGAATGCGAATGATTGTAAAATCTTTCGATTTTTATAACGAACAATTATAATTGTGTAAGATTGTTTTTGTTTTTTTTGTCTTTTGTTTTTTTAGAGATTTATCGAAGAAAGAAGAAACGAAAAAATATTTCCCCGAGTTTTATATTTTTGTATATTTGTATATTTGTCCCCCCACCCCCACCCCCACCCCCTTGCAATTTGTTATTATTCTTATGCACTTGTATATGCGCATCTTGAGAGTAAAGTGTTCTTTTTTTTTGTTTTATTTAAAATGTTATTGTTACCGTTCAAATCGATAATTAATATTACATTTGTCGAGATTGTTCTTCCAATTAGGAAACACAATTGTTCTTTTAACGAGAAGACACGTGGCAAACTAACAAAATCCATTTTTCACGCATCACGTCCATATATCTCGCATGATCGATCTATCTCACCATCTTTCTTTCTCTTTTTACACTTTTATATATCTTACTTTGATTTATTTTTTAATTTATTATATTTAGTTGCTCGCACTAAATTACAGTTTCTCTATTATCTTCTATGCTGTTGACGGAAACGCACAAAATTATAAATAATCGACTGCACGCTAAGACTTTTCGAATTAGGATAAAAATTTCAAGGATTTCTTTTCTTTTTTTTTTAATAATAATAAAGAACGTTGATAATTCGACCCTTTTCTCCCAGGTACATGCAAGAAACGTGTCTCTTATATAATTCATATTTTTCAGGAATATACAGGTGTTTATTCTGAAGAGAATATTTCTTTTTCTTTTTTTTTAAATTACGCCAAAATACATATTACAACTTTACATTTATAATAATCTTTTTTATCTTCTAAAGTTAAAAAGAAAAAAAACACGAGCATATTTAATTACGATCAAAAAGAAGAGATTAGATATAAAAATGAGAAACTCGTAGGAAAGGCAGAATTCGTTATTACATTTCACGTTATAATTATTGTGAAAGAGAAATTTATTTGACACGAAAAACTAGCTTGTCAATTAGATTAATAATTAATAACGATTAATTATTAATCATTTGAAAATTGTTCATATTCTGCTTTACCTCTTGGACAACAACAAATGTATATACATGTAAACGAAATTAGGTGAAAATGTAATACACAAAACAACAAATCAAAATAAATGATTGTACATACATATATATGCCAATGCCACCCACACATCAAGCAGCCAGCCACACACACACACATCAAGCAGCAGATACAAACACACATCAAGCAGCAGACACAAACACACACACAGACATGTATATGAGAATACATAAATGACACAAACCTCCATTAGAGAAGACATTAAAAAAGAACAATTGATACAATGTTGTGAGTCATTTAAAAAAACTGCGATAAATACTTACGACACCTATTATTCTTTCCCAACAGTACGGAAAGACCTAACGCTGCGGCTACAGTTCAGATTCTTTAACATGAACCACAGGAAACCTGCCTTGATTCAATGAAAGGTAGCTGCCTACTGTTTGCTAGTCGAATCGGCAGAGTGGGCTGCGCCTATCTATAGATTTTCTTTTTTATTTATTTATTTTTTTTTCTCTATCTCTTTGTATAGGATAAACGGTATTGTTATAAACTATTTTGCAGTCATATATCTCGTGTATATTTTTGTTTTTTTATAATATATTATCTTGACACTTTTTACGACCCTTACACAAGTTCATATCTAGTGGGTAACCCTTTTTGCACGAATGTGTATCCTTAATTATATGAAAAGGATTAAATTGTTATTTATTATAATGAATACAAAAGTAAATATTATAATAAGTGGTTTATAAATCTGCCGTTTATCTTATTTATGCAATATAATTAATAAATGCTGTTGTTGATAGTTTTCGATAGCTTAATTAACAAAATGCTTTTGGTTTGAGAATACGTAATATGTAATTTTTGAACGTATACATATAAATATATATTTATATACAAAAAAAAAAGAAAGAACAAAAACAAATAATAAAAGAATTTTCGAGAAAGAAAAGAAAAAAATAGTCGACGTAGGTCTAACAATGTTGTAAGTCGTTGAAAATTTGTCGGGCAATTTGGAAACTCAAATCACCGGAAGTAACTCGTACCAACACCTTTTCCATCACCGTCATACTACCACTACCACTACCACTACTACTACTACTACAACTATTGCCACGCGAACTATAAACTTCGGACAAGTTTTTGATGTGCTACCTACACCCAAGACACCGGGGAAAATGAAGACGTGACGCGTTGTTAATTAACACGGAAATATTTTTCGCGTGATTACGTCACTATCTTAATTTGTCCGAGTGAAGCCTTGGGGAAGAAGAAAACTATAAATATAAATACGGCTGATCGATAATAATTAAACGTGTTTTTTTAGGTCAAACGATTTTCATCTCTCCTTTTTTTTAAGCCCCTTGACACACACAAATAAAATTCAATTAAATGCATATAAAAGATTTTTTTCATTTAATTTGACTCGCATCAAACGAATTGTTGTGACGGTGCTGTTGCTGCTGCTGCAAGCTTAGAAATGGAATATTTTTTATTAATTAACAATAATTAAATAAATGAATAATATTTATATAAGGAAACGGTTATTCTTGAACATCTTTTTCAGACGTTATTCTACGTCAAGGGGTTAATTTAATTCGTATTTTTAAATATCCCTCAAATTCTTGTTTATTATAACAATCGTTAAACAATAATTATATGCCTGTCTCGTGTTTAATTAGAATCCTAACGCGTGTACGTACTTTCTTTCTTTTTTTTAACGGACGATTAATAACAAAAATAATTAAATACATTAAAAAAGAAAAAAACATCTTTCATCTTCCAATCTGAAAAATATATTAAAAAGAAAAACTTGTTCGAAAATTTTCTTCCACCCCTCCCAAGTTTGAGGGATTATAATTTATGGACAAATTTTTCTTTTTCTTTACGATCGTTTAAAAATTAACTTAAAAATATGGGATTGTCGATGACGCGGATTTTACCTCGCGATTTGATTTTTTTCGCGTGGCTAACCCAAAAATCAGCATTTTTGATCCGTGCATTTCCGGTGGTTGAGAATCATGCTACCCGATAAAAAAGAATATCGTTTTGTCGTTATGTGTACACACACACACACACACACAGAGAAACATACGCGTGTTCGATTAGTGTTCGATTTTAGCTTAAACTGGACTACTACTCTTTGATTGTACATATGTATCATAAAAAACAAAAAACCAGCTTGTTTACACGGCCTATCTGCATCGACATACTAAACGATCCAATAACTTACCCTTTTTCCGCGTGGAAAAAGGGTGGGTTTTTTATTTATTTCTTTTTTTTTGTAATACTTGTCTATAATGTATACACTCGACCAATCAAATATATTCCCAATTTAAACAATTTCTTTCCCCACCCTCTCCTTTTTCCTTCCTTTTAATATGCCCAATTTAACACACACACAGACACACACATACACACTTATATATATATATTCCCTAGTTTTTACCTCAATAATTTACGTTAACATATTGACTCGCCATATAAGCCTGACTCGCATTTTTACTTTTTCAAGACTCACCGATAATCTAATTGGTTGGTTGTGTGTATTTGTGTCTTTTCTTTTTTTATTCTACTAACAAGAATTGTGAAAACAAAGGGACGGAAAAAAAGCGAGAATACTTATAAACCATCTCGAAATTTTTCTTTCTATTCTTTTTTTGTTTTTCTTTTTTTAATTTAATCGAGATTTGTATAAATGAGATAAATTCTTTTTTTTTTAGGGTATTTTTTCTTTTTTTTTGTATGAAAATGTTTTATTATTTTCTTTTTTTCACTTATTACAATGATTTTAGAATAATCATTTCATATAAAAAGATAACAGCATGTATGTGTACGCTGTAATGACATAACAAAAGATCTTAAAATGATCGAATTATAGAAAAAAAAGAAAAAAAGAAAGAAAGAAAGAAAGATTTCGAGATATGGTCTGACTTTTTCTGCATTTCACGGCATGTCAACTAACAAACATTAGCAGAGGTTTCCAACAATGAGAGTGCATCGTGCTATCTAATTTCTACTCGTTACGAGAAAGACGAAATAAAATTTAAGAAAGAAAAGAAAAAAAAAAAGAAGATAAAAAGAAGACGAATAGAAGTAATTTTTGTGTGTGTTATATCTTTACTTGCAAATAAAAAAAAAAAAAAACAATTAAAATACGTCTCGTCGAAATAAAATAAAATAAAATAAAACAAAATAAATTAAATTAAAAAAGAAATATGAAACAATAAATAAAGGATAAGATAAAAAAATATAGAAATTAAATTAGAACTTTCGTTTTTCTCAAAAAAAAAAAAGGGGTGGATATTAGTTGCCGATGCGTTTTGCATTATTTTCTGCATTAAACAAAAATATCTTTACCGGGATGCATCGCTTCGGTAAAGAATATTTTTTCTATATCTTTGTATTTTTTTATTTTTTACTTTTTTTTTTCTTCTTCTAATATAATGAAAGCGTTGCTTAAAGGGCGCATTTGATGACAGTGTTTCGGGTGTCTGTTGCAGTACGGCAGTCCCGGCTCGGGGTGACGACATCTTAACGCGAGTGGCGTTCGCCTAGGTATTATTTGTAAATATATATACATATATATAGATATAGATTTATATATATTCATTACATATATATATATTATGTGTATAATAATTTGTATGTAGATATATCATTCGACACAATTCACATCCACATCCCCCTCTTATTCTTTTTCTCCTATCTTATTTCTTTTTTTTTTTTTTAATATTTCTTTTAAATATTTTTTTTAATTCGCATTTTTAATTCGTGCGTAAATAAATATTTATTTATATACCGCTTTGTTATTAACCCTTTCGTTGCGATTCGATTAAAATTATAAATTGTACGACTCTTATAAGGGTCGCTAGTATAACGAAAGGGTTGTTAAGGGTTAAAAGTAAGCTACTACCCCACTACTATTACTACTATTACTACGCTTTGTTCGAATTGAATTCGACGTTGCCTTGCTTTCTCTCTCTCTCTCTCTCTCTCTCTCTTGAGAGAAGCTTGTTTTATTTTTAAATTATTATCTAAGAAAAAAGAAAAAGAAAAAGAAACAGAAAAATGCCGTCGAACTATTTACTGCACCAATTTAACACAAGGGGTGCGGAATAATTCGATAATTTTTTTTTTTGTTGGCGACGGTTCAACATTTTCCCCGTTTTTTATCTAGTTTCTTTTTCCTTTTTCTTTCTCGCTCTCTCGTTTCTCTCTCCTCTCTCTCTCTTTCTCTCTCTCTCTCTCTCGCTCGCTCTCTCTGACAAATAATTTCTCGGTAAGAAAAAAAAATAACACAGTTTATTATTCGAGATTTTCTTTTTTTTTTTTTTTTCCAAATATTCGCGTTTTTTATTCTCTCTTATTTCTCGAATTAATCTTTTTCCTCGTTATTTTGATCTTTATATATGAGCCGTTTATTTTGAAAGTGGCCTAACTCCATATAACCTTAAATTGAGATATTTAAAGGTTTGCGTTTCAATGCAATTAAAAATATACGTAAAGAATAACAATGAGTTATGTTGCTTAAGTGTATCTAAAGGTGTTCAATTTACAGTTCCTATTAAAATAATGGCAATTATTAAGTGAATAATATGCGTTTCTTACCAAGAATGGAGTTAGGCCACTTTCAAAATTAACAACCGGATTCGTTATCAAATTTGAAGGAACCGAAGTCCATTCAATGTAATTTAAGATGCTTCAAATTGCGAAAAAACAATACTTATTTATTTTACGTATCTTTATAACACTTTAAAAACATAAATTATGCGATTGAAAATATTTTTTACAAACATAAATTCAAAACAATTTTCTACTCATCTACATTTTGTGTATGTGAAAGGGATTTAAAGAAATCGTGATGTTCCGGTGGTATATATCGTAATAAGTCAATTATGTCCTTGAATTTTGTGGTTGTAATTTGTCTTATATTTTATACAGTGGTGTCAATACAATATTTTCGAACTTTCTTGGTCTACCCCGACGTGGTATTAAATTCAGGACTTTCAAATTTTCGTTCTCATTCATTGATGTCTTATAGAAAACTTATTCATTTTTGACAAAACGCATCCAACATATTTTTAACCAGTTTATTGGTTCTCCGTTAGAATTCTTGACCCTTTTAAAAATTGCGTCTTCTAATAATTTTGTTGTACAAAATCTTCTTGTCTCATTTCATGTACAATAAAGTTATTACCTTTCCGACACTTTTTGATAATATTGTAATCTCTGGGGGACAAACAGTAATTATTTTTTTTTAATGCCATTTCTACCACACCAAAATCTCTACTCCTAATGGAGTTGGGCCACTTTCAAAATAAACGGTTCAGTGATTCAACTAACTCTGAAAACTTATGTGTCCAGAATGACCGTATTTACTCGGAATATAAAAAATCTTAAATGCTTTGATAGATAATTTGAAGCTGTACATGTTACCGTGGCTAACCGGAAAAAAATGAAAAATGGAGTTAGGCCACTTTCAAAATAAACGGCTCATATATTTTTTTCTTTTGTGATTTTCTTCTATTACTCGGCAGAGTATATATACGTTGTTGAAAAAAAGAGAAAAGATAAAAAAAAAAGAGGTAACAGAGTTTAAGCGAAAAAGTTTTCGTCCGCGAGTATACGCGAAAGAAATCCCGTTACTTTTTTATTGCACTTATGTTAGGTTTTTTTTTCTTTTTTTTTTTTTTCTACGAACCATTCAAGACCCTTCTCCATTTTCTCTCTATATCTATACTTGCGATAACTTTGGCCTATTACACCTTTTCTCAACGATATTGCACGGTGTCGTAGTATATCGAAGTCCATTACAAACTTGTCGTCGCTTTTTGAATGAATCGTAAACCAGTAAAAAACTTTTCTATATGAACTCAATGTGAGTAAGAAAATTTATTACAGTTTTAAACGAAAAATACAAAATTATACAGGATTTTCGAACAATCCGAGACAGACAGGCAGGCAACGTTGATTTAACGATAGGCTGACTGTACGTAATATTTTTAATTTTTTTTGTTTATACAAAAATTTACGCTCGCATTTCTTACAGTTGATTAATATTTTTTTCTTTTTTTTTTTTGTAATTATAAAACAAAATTTCTGATACCTTCCAGTCTCGTTCGTTCATTCGTTAGATTTCACTCGTTTGTTTTATTCGTAATTTTTAAGAAAGGATTATCATCGTAACGCGAAAAATGAGCATGAACATTTTAGCAACCATCTTACCCAAAGCAAACGAAGAAAAATGTAATAATAATGATAATGATGATAATAAATAAAAAAAAAAAAAAGGTAAAAGGTAGATTTTTAATTAATTAAAAAAAATAAAATATTAATTAAATTTACGCCTTAAAAAACAAGAAAAATCATGTGTGTCTGTGTGTGTATATGTGTGTGTGTCCCCGTATTGCGTACAGTTCGCGTTTTGTTGTATTCTTCCATCCCCTTACTCGCAAACAAATTTTCTACTCCCACTTTTACACGCTCTCTCTAACACGCAAATGTTTCCATCTATTTTTTTTTCCCCTTTTTTTTACGCGTGACACATTAGTTCGCTCTGATTCATAGCTTTGTGTTTGTGTGTGTGTTTGTACATATATTTATATATATATATATGTATATATTACCGATTAGTCATTAACCAAAGACACGTTTCATTCATGCTTTCTTTTTTTTTTTTTATTATTTACACACGATTGGTGGCTTATATTTAGTGCATCTATCTAGCTATCGTTATCTAGTTAGAATAATTAATTTTGTTGTATTTTTTCTTCTTCCCACGACACATAACTTTTTTTAATTTTTTAACGCACACTTTCATGTATTTTTTTTAATCTCTTAATAATTATTATATATATATAATTAATAAATATTAATAAAAATTATAATAGGTTAATAATTAGTAGATATATATGTATGTTTCTATGATATAAATGAATAATAGAAGATAATTGGAAGCTTCGTATTAAATAATCTTTTCGTTATTTCATAGTTAAATTCGAATATGTAAATCATTGAATATATAAATTTTCGTTTGTGCATTGATGATCATAGTATGTGGGTTGGTATATCGAACCATTGTATGGACCACGAGCAGCCCATATATGGGTCGACAATAACGAAAAGAATTTCAATTTCGTGGCATCCCCTTATCTCTTCGTTTCTTTGCATGAATTATTATCTTATCGTTGAAATATTTGATTCGCAAACGTACAAGAAGGAAACTGAAAATAAAATAAAAAAGAAAAAAAACAATAAAAGAAAAATAAAGAAGCAAAGCACATAGCGAACAATTTAAAGGATTTTAATTATAATTATAAAAACAAAACCAAAACAAAAGCAAAAGAAAAAGTACGCATCCTGATAAAAATGATATCTGCAGGAAACCTGATGAGATAATACGTACGTATCAAAATGACAAACGCAAAGAGAAAATGAAAAACAATGGGAACGTATTAAAACTACTATTGTTCAGAATTGTTTTCCTTTTTATTTTATTTTTTTTTTTGTTGTTGTTTGCATCGCTTCGTCTCGCATGGCGAAAAAAAATGATTTCATTTTCTTTTCTGTTTCTTTCTTTTTGTCTTTTAAATTATCTTTTTCTCTTTTTACGTACTATCACATACTTATTTTCTTACGCATATCTATTTATCTATCTATCTATCTATCTATCTATCTAGTTATCTATCTATCTATCTGTTAGTACTATCTCTATTTCTATCAAATTTCATATAATTGTGATATAATATTCTATATAATTGTGATAATAATAATAATAATAATAATAATAATAATAATAATAATAATAATATCCTTATCTTACAGCAACCCATTTTGAATGTTCCCCTAATTCGTATAAGTTAATAAGTAGAGGTATATTCGAAGATGAATAATCTTTGTTGATAAGTTTAAGGATGATTTGTCGGTACAATCGGAAACAAAAGTTAATGACATTTTCATCAAATTCAGATCTCTTAATATCTGTTGAAATAGATGATTTAAACACAACTATTTTTTTTTTTATAAATTGAAATTTGATATAAAGTTTCTAAAAGAATGAAATTTAGTGATCATTTTAATAATAACATAAAAATCTCAATTTAAGTGAAAATTATAAAATAACTTTTGTTTGTGACTGTACCGTGAATTTAAGGATGATAAAAAAAAAAATAGTTGGTTAAAATCATCTATTTCAACAGATATTAAGAGATATGAATTTGATGAAAAGATCATTAACATTTGTTTCCGATTGTACCGACAAATCATCCTTAATATCGAACCACGTGGGTGCCCTAATCAGTAGACTAAATAACTTACTATCGAAAGTAGCATGAATGAAAATGATTATTATCCTAAATAAAAAGTTTATGTTCATGTATGATATATATACGCGAGAAAATGTTAAAAATAAAACAACAACAATAAGACAACAATAAAATAATAATTCAGGATTACGTTAAGAATCGATAATAATCGAAAGAACGTCTCTGTGCAACCTTTTTTCAAATATTTCAACGTTTATTTTTAACAACTCGCGTATAAAAAAAAAAAAGAAAGGAAAAAAAAGTAATATAGAAAAGATTCTCCATTACTTTTTTTCTTTTTTATTTTATTTTTTTTTTTTTTCTATGACGATGATCGAAAACGAGAAGAGGCCCATTCGAAATTTGTCAATGTTTATATTTTTGTTTATTTTCTTTTTCTTCTGTTTTTTTTTGTTTAACATTCGCGGTGATGGAACGTTTTGGTAACGGTTATTTTAGTTGTTCTGTTTTTTATTTTTTTTTGGTTTTTTTTTTCTTGATCATCGTTAAGAATAGTCGTCAATTAGCTCTGACATTTTATCTTTATTTCGCTCGACTTTTTCATACACGTTTTCCTCTATCTGGCTTTCTCTCTCTCTCTCCTCTGTCTCAATTTTGAATAGATCCGATACAAAACACACACAGGAAACGAATCGAGTCTGCCGCTGTCAAGCCAGCAATGCGCAATCATATACACCCCGCTTATCAATACGTTTTCATTTTAACGTCATTGAAAGGAGTTTTACACGGGGACAAATATATATTTCTAAACGAATATCTTTGTTCCCTCTATATGAATAAATGTGACCGTGTTTTATTACTACTACTACTACGACGAAAATCTAAAGTTAGTTATAACCGAAAATGCAACAAAATAAAATAGAAAAAGAATAAGAAAAAAGGAAGAGAGAAAAAGAGAGAGAAAAACGAATATGGAACATTTACATAAAAACAAAAAAAGAAAGAAAGAAAATAAAATAAAATAAAATAAATAAAATAAATAAAAAGGAAAAAGCAGTAGCGTATAATGAAAAGAATCGAAAGAAGTAGAAAGCGGGGTGGGAGGGGGAGTGAACTACTCTATCGTGATGGAAATGGGAATGTAGACGAGGGTGTGGGTGAGGGTGGGGGAGGTAAAGTATGTCCAGCAGAGATATTAATTAAGAATATACGTAATGTGGTTTGTTGGTGGTTGTTGTGTTGTTTTGGATGGTGTCATCGAACTTCACCTATGGAACGCCAGATTGTTGGATATATCCGAGTGAAATAGAACAAACGAATGAAATAAAAAATAAAGACGACGGGTGGGGGGGTTAAGGGGCGGGGGGAGAGAAAGAGCGTACAACGAGGGGTGGCGAAGGGGTGATGAAGAGAAACAAAAAAGAACAAAAGAACAAACAAACAAACAAAACGGCAAAAATCGACAAATAAAAAGAAGAATAATTGAGATGGAAGACTATATAGGATGTGTGAGGAGAGGGAGAGAAATCAAAAGAGTAGGGGGAGGGGGAGGAGGAGAGAGGAGAGGCTTGACTGTCCCGATCGAAATGCGAGGCAAGTTATGCGGTAATTGAAGCTTCAATTGATTTTTCCGAACCCGAGCTTCAACTGAACTCGATATATTTCTCTCTCTCTCGCTCCCTCTCTCTCTCTGTTTTTCTCTTCATTTCTTTTTTCGATACTTTTTCTTTGTGTCTATTTTTTTGTTGTGAATTTTCTTTTCTTTCTCGCTCAGCTCTTCTTGCCTCTCTCTTTCCTTTTATCGAACGAACGAACGAACGGAACGAACAAACGGACAAAAACCGCAACAATTTATCTACCCTTTCTTCCTTCCCTGTCTCTTTGTCTTCGCTCATTTTTCTCAGTCTCGTCATCCAATCGGGCTACTTTATCCCGTGTAAACCACGTTGCAACATCGTACGCTTATGAATCCGACTATGATAGGAAACACCAGTCGAGCGCTGAGAACTCGGTCGCTTTATCTTTCCTACCCTACCCCGACCACCCCACAACCCACTCTTCCATCTCCTCCTTCTCCTCCTCCTCCTCCCCTCCTACTCTTCATCTAACCCATTCACCTTTGTTTCGCACGATCGAATACTTCACTACGGTCAGTAAACTCGGTTACGACTCTCCTTTCCATCCTTTTGCGTTTGCCTTTCTAACCGAACGTAAAAAGGAAAATAGGAAAATAGAAGGAAGGAAGGAAGAAAGAAATAAAGAAAAGGGAAAAAGAGAGATGTTTGAGCCGTTTATTTTGAAAGTGGCCTAACTCCATATAACCTTAAATGAGATATTTAAAGGTTTGGCGTTTCAATGCAATTCAAATATACGTAAAGAATAACAATGAGTTATGTTGCTTAAGTGTATCTAAAGGTGTTCAATTTACAGTTCCTATTAAAATAATGGCAGATTATTAAGTGAATAATATGCGTTTTCTTACCAAGAATGGAGTTAGGCCACTTTCAAAATTAACAACCAGATTCGTTATCAAATTTGAAGGAACCGAAGTCCATTCAACATAATTTAAGATGCTTCAAATGCGAAAAAACAACACTTATTTTATTTTACATATCTTTATAACACGTTAAAAACATAAATTATGCGATTCAAAATATTTTTTACAAACATAAATTACAAAACAATTTTCTACTCATCTACATTTTGGTATGTGAAAGGGATTTAAAGAAATCATGATGTTCCGGTGGTATATATCGTAATAAGTCAATTATGTCCTTGAATTTTGCGCTTGTAATTGTCTTATATTTTTTTACAGTGGTGTCAATACAAATAGTTTCGAACTTTCTTGGTCTACCCCGACGTGGTATTAAATTCAGGACTTTCAAATTTTCGTTCTCATTCATTGATGTCTTATAGAAAATCTTATTCATTTTTGACAAAACGCATCCAACATATTTTTAACCAGTATTGGTTCTCCGTTAGAATTCTTGTCCCTTTTAAAAATTGCGTCTTCTAATAATTGTGATACAAAATCTTCTTGTCTCATTTCAGTACAATAAAGTTATTACCTTTCCGACACTTTTTGATAATATTGTAATACTCTCGGGGACAAACAGTAAATTATTGTTTTTTTAATGCCATTTCTACCACACCAAAATCTCTACTCCTAATGGAGTTAGGCCACTTTCAAAATAAACGGTTCAGTGATTCAACTAACTCTGAAAACTTATGTGTCCAGAATGACCGTAGTTACTCGGAATATAAAAAATCTTAAATGCTTTAGATAGATAGAGAAGTTTGAAGCTGTAATGTTACCGTGGGTAACCGGAAAAAAATGAAAAATGGAGTTAGGCCACTTCAAAATAAACGGCTCATTTGATCTTAATCGAGTAGGATACGAAACGTTTAAAATAAACTAAGTTAGATCATGATAAAAAATCCTAATAAAAAATTACGAACAATTAATTATCGTCAATTACCGACATTACGTGGATGTAGTTTATAACGGAGTTAGCCTATCGTCGAATAATGACGACGTCACGATCATCACCCTTCTTCTCCCCTATCTTCCAAATATTGAGTATTATTAACAGAGAATTTAATTATGATTAAACGGTTAATCATTTATTTCAATGGTAAACACACCTCTTTACCAATCCGTCAATACATGTTTTTTTCTCAATCGAATTTTCAATATTCGTCATACGAACAACCCCAATCGAAATGTCATCGGTCACACTACACGCGTTTTATATCTAATTCATACTACGAATTTTATTAACTTCGTGTGGAAAAACCTAGATATTACATAGATATACATATACATGTATGCATAGTAACGCGTAACGTTACGTAGTGTGGCAAATGTTATTAGGGATGAACATCAATCGATTGAAACGTTTACACACACACACACACACGTGTACACACATTTTATAAATATATATATATATATATAACGTGTAAGGCATAATCACATATGAATATCGATGTGAGTCAAAATGAGAAAGGGGGGGGTAAGAGGAAGAAGGGGAGGAGGGTGGGGGTGGGTGTTTGGTAGGTTACGATGTTGTACAGCGTTATCAGATTTGTGTGTTGCCGTCGTAACGCGTGGGTGTGTCATTACGTAATACGTGACCCGAAACACGAGTTTCGAAATGAGGGTGATTCGTGCCGGAACGTTAATATCCTCGTATTACGGTTTTCGCCGTACCGACGACTAACTACGGTGCATCCTAGGGTACTCACTCCTCCCCCCCTCCCCCCTCCTCCTACCCCTCCCTCGCGTCACGGCCCGCTTTTACAATGCGCGTTAACCTACTCTCCCTCTCAAGGAACTCTAATACACACACACACACACACAACAATGTTGTATTATGATATTATATATATATATGCATCATCGGGATATGAATAATAATATTTCGATTAAATTTCTGACTCGTATTTTTGTTATTTCTGTTTGTGTATTCTTTTTTGTTTTTTCTTTTGGGAAAATCCCTACTATTTTTTTATACGACAAACATATGAAACACACGTGCGTAGGATATAATATTTTAAATATCTAATAATATTCCAAAATGCAAACTTTATTTTTTTAACTATTAATTTCGATAGGGAGAAGTAATAATAAAAAAGAAGGGTAAGGTGAGGGGGAGGAGGGGACACGTTTTAATATCGTACAATCGATGTTTCTATCGAGTTTGTGTGTGTGTGTGTTTATAATTCGTTCGGCCTTATGTTTTTATTTTATTTCAAAAAATAAATTATACAAAGTTAATAAACTACTCCCGGGGAAAAACGAAAGAGTAA
Source organism: Polistes fuscatus (assembly GCF_010416935.1). Lineage (NCBI taxonomy): Eukaryota > Metazoa > Arthropoda > Insecta > Hymenoptera > Vespidae > Polistes > Polistes fuscatus. Next base: position 4,230,220 of record NW_025113075.1, on the reverse strand, counting down.
AAAAATAATAAAAGAAAGAAAGCAAGGGACATCCCAATTATCGTCCGAATTAAAATTCTCCGTCGGTCGGGGGGCGTGTTTAAAATAAAAATCACGAAAATATTTTCTTGCATACGAGACGATAAAATAAATATATAAGAACGAATGAATTATCGATAACGATTGAAATGATCGTCGAACGTTTTGTAAAAAACGATACGTCTATATGGAAATATCATTTAAAAATTTATTTAATATTTATATAATAAATAATATTAATAAATTTATTAATTTATTTATAATAAATATAAGAATATAAATAATAATATTTTATATATTTTATAATTGTAATTATATATAGTTATATAATTTAATAATATATTATACTTATTATATATAATATTATATATTATATTATATTAATATTATATTATATAATGTAATAATATATTATTAGATAATTTATAATTATATAATAAATAATAATAAATAATAAAGAAAAGGGAAGGAGAGAGAGTAGAGTGGGAAAGGGGGTGGGGGTGGGGGTGGGTGGGTGTGCGGATGATGACACGATGCTAGATATTTAAATTGACACCTTCATCGCGTATCACCCTTGTCATCGAAGAAAAATGTGTAGCATTTGGACTCAGCAACTTGGACTCGTTCGATTTCCGTTCGATCTATCCCTTACAAATAAAATCAGTCGGTAAAACGTAGAAGAGGGTTGAGTTGGTGGTGGGGGGGTGGGAAAGGGTAGTATAGTAGTAGTAGTACTAGTAATACTAGTTCCCTTTTCTAGGAATTTCTTTCTCGTTTAACGTCGGGTGACTTACGTCGGGATACCTTTTAAGAGTTTTCTCTTCCGCCCTCAACTCCCCCCCCACCTCCCCCATTCCTCTACCCCATACTCATCCTCCCTCTCTCCTCCCTTTCCTATCTGTCTCCTTGCACGCTTGGCGTGTGGAAGGAACGGAATTCGATTCCTTCGACGGATAGAAGAGCCACCAACCAAACCTGCATTTCTCTCATCTCCTCTCTCTCTCGCCTCTCTTCTCTTATTTCTTTCTATCTATCTATCTTTCTCTCTCACTCACTACTTTGGAATTTAATGGCTTCGTAAAACGGAGACTTTCGTCTTCTTCACTTCGTTTCATCTTTCACATATCCTCCTCCTCCTCCTCCTCCTTTCGTTTCCTTTCCTTTCCTATTTTCTTTTTTTTTCTTTCTTTTCTTTCCATCCTTCCATCTTTCCTTCGTCACTTATTCGACAGGATT
>NW_025113075.1:4093902-4226810 GCF_010416935.1 Polistes fuscatus | reverse complement strand
TACAAACTAACGATCGATATTTAAAAAAACATTTTCATTTAATTCTTAATTAGGAAAAAAATCGTGATAACATTTGAATAAAGAAAAATCATTTTTATATATCGAATTAAGATTTAATCGAGAATTCATAGAGGATTTTAATAAAAATGATAGTAAGTGTCAAACAATAGATATTAGAAGTTAATCGGTTAATTAATGATGGTCAATCGAATAATATAATCAATTTCTAATTTGATTCTGTAATGAAAATGATAAATATTAAGATGTTTGATAAATTAGTCCACCAAAGTTTCTGTATCTCTATCACATTTGTTATTTTTATATTCATTCAGTCTTTTTTTTCTCTTTTATTATTATAATATAATTAATTTATTTACTATCTTAGTACTATTTACTAATTTATTTAATATATATATATATTTTTTTTTTTGTTTTTTAATATTTATTATATAAAATATTATAGAAAATATATTTTCTCTTTTTATTTATATGAATTCCTCGATTAGAGTTTGTCGAAAAAATGAATAAACATAATTAAAAAGAATGACACGTTAAGATCTAGAGAAGATTCGACGCAATTAAGTGTTCTCATTTTTTACCGATGCAACACGGTTTGACACTTGAAAGAATGCAGCAAGCGCGTTAATTACTTTCATTTTACGGACGTGCCAGGACCGGATGAGACGAGGGAGAGAAAAAAAAAAAAAAATGGTGGTCTAAATAAAAGGAGGGGACGAAAGCGGTAGAAAATAAAAAAATAAAAAAAAAAGGAAAGAGAGAAGAGATACGATGCACACTCGAGGAAAAGCTACGTGTTTCGAAAAGGGGCTTCCCGTTGCAATTATTTTCCAGACCGGTTCCCATACTTTAACGCTAATTTCTCTTATTTTCCGCGTGCTTTGAATTTTCATACTCTCTTTCCCAAGTCTTCTTCTTCTTCTCCTTTCACCTTCTTCATCATCTTCTTCATCTTCTTCTTCTTCTTCTTCTCTTTTATCTTTTATCTTTCATCTTATAGAAATTTGTATGTATTTATATTTTATTTACCAACGAGATACACACACACACACACACATATACATATACAAGCTTCCTTGAATAAAATTGTCCTCTTTTTCAAATAAAATCTTAATTTATTTTATTAATAAAATTCAAATCAAACGAAAATTGATAGTAGATTAGAATAATCTTGTTTAAAAAGATTTTCATAATCTCATTTCCAAGTCTTTTTCTTCTTCTTCTTTTTCTTTTCTTTTATCTTTTATCTTTTATCTTATGGAAATTTGTACGGAATTTATAATTTTGTTTATCAACGAGATGCACAACACTTACTCGATCAAAATTATTATCTTATTTCAAAATCTAATCAGATTTTATCACAGTAAAATCACAGTAAAATAGATACAGTTGATCGGTGAATATAATCTTGTTTAGAAAAAAATAAAGTATGCGTGAAAGGAAAAAAAATCTTTTATCTTATGGGAATTTGTACGGAATTTATAATTTTGTTTATCAACGAGATGCACAACACTTACTCGATCAAAATTATTATCTTATTTCAAAATCTAATCAGATCTCTTATCGTATTAATCAAATAAAAAATCACAGTAAAATAGATACGGTTGATCGGTGAATATAATCTTGTTTAGAAAAAAATAAAGTATGGGTGATAGGAAAAAAAAATCTTTTATCTTATGGAAATTTGTACGAATTTAGAATTGTTTTCACGAGATGCATGCACAACGCTTACTCGATCAAATATTATCTTATTTTTAAAATCTAATCAGATCTTATCCTATTAAAAATAAAAAATCACAGTAAATAGATAAAGGTTGATCGGTGCAATATAATGCTTGTTTAGAAAAAATAAAATAGTGTGAAAAGCAAAAAAAGACAAGAAAAGAAAAGAAAAGATAAAGATAAATATAAATATAAAAGAGTTTTATTTAACGAATGATCTCTCCCATTCGCGCGTGTGGTTAGTCTTCTTCGGGTGTTGTGCTTCTTAACGAACGTGGTCATTAGCGTTTTAACGAACACCCGAATGAAAGAACGATGTTGTGTAACATACCTGTATATGTCTCGTTAACGTTTCTACCTCGTAATCATCATCGCGAAAATATAAATAATTTATCGTGCCTGAATCTATATACATATATTTAATAATAATAATAATAACAATAATGATCGATATTGCATTAAATGGGATGGATAACGAAGAACGTGAAGAAATTCATAATTACAGCAGTTCAAGATAAAAAAAATATAAAAAAAAGACACACACACGCACACACACGTACACGCACACGTACAGGTACACGCATGCATTTTTAAGTTAAAGTTCCACTCACGTTTTTCAATCATTTCGAATCAGTCTCTCTCGATACCGATCTTATGATTGAGAAAAAAAAAAGAAAAAATAAATGGTCCCTTTAAATTACATCATTCGAGTGTAGAAAAGCTTAGTAGCCCTTTTCCTTGAACGATTTTCTTTCACAGATCGCCTACGCCGTACGGGAAGGGCTTCCCGCAACTATACCATCGGCTGGGCCATGCATTGACGATCATAACGATGGCGACGATGACGACGTTAAGGACAACGATCGAGTAAAACTTCATTTTTTAATTCATTCTTCTTTAATTCTTTCAAACGAAAAAAAACAAAAAAACAAACAAACGTAAGATAGAAAAAAGAAACAACAGGAAGGACAACAAAATTATATCCTTTTTTCTTAATCCTCGTTTCATTTGATATTACGCGTGTAATATTTTTTGATTTTAAACAAATTTCATTGTCTTTCCGTTCGACGAAAAAAGAAAAAAGAAATTTATAGAAAAGGACGCACGACGACGCATTTATCATTAATGTATTATTGATCGTATTAACAACAATCATTGATTATTCAATTTTAGTCTAATTCGATTTTATCTATTATTTACTTAGTTAAGTACTTAATGGATCACACGCGTGTTTCAACTTGTTGTTGGTTTTTGAATAATCGATCAATGAAATTGAGATAAGGAAACGCGACAATTATTCTTTTTTTATTTAATTTATTCGATATTGTTTATCTTATCGATACGTAAATTTAGAAATTGATGTTTTTTTAAGAAATTTTACTTGTCGTTTCGTAATTTTAAATTATTCCAAATTTTATTATCATACATCATCATTCATTATCATCAATTATAATCATCATCTTTGGAAAAATACTTTTCAATTTGGACACGAAAAAATATATACGCTGAATGATCTTTTTTCTTTCGAATTTTTTTCTTCTCTGAAATGTTACAAAGATACGAAAGAAATAAAGAAAGGGAGGAAGGGTTGAAATTGAACCGGTTACACATAAATTCTTAATTGAAAATAAAAATATCATCTAATCGTTCGCGCGTTCGTGCGTAGTTTAATTCGTGTTTAATATAAGACATAAAATACGGTGACGCTATTAAACGTTAGTAAATGGATTTATCCTCATCACGCTTATCATAAAAGCTGTCTGTAATATTAACGCGCCGGTAAACCACCGCGTTTAAGCTACATTTATGATCTTTCACCTGTATTCGGACAGTTTGATATATGGCCTTCGTGTTTTCTTTTATTGAATATAATAAACATTCACGCTTGTACGTAGAAAAGATTTCTTTTTTTTTTTCTTTTCTTTTTTTCTTTCTCTTTATACGATCAACCCCATTAGGGAAACGAGAAAAAGACAAAAAAGAAAAAAAATCTTATAACAAAATTTTGTCTATCGTATTATTGAAAAGTTTCACATACAAAAAATATTAATTAATTAAAAAATATATAATTAATTAATTAAAAAAAATAAATTATTGATATTTATAATAGATAGATATATAATAAGATAAGAGATAAGATAAGATAAGAAAAATCTTTCACGTCGTTACATTTTACGATCTTTGAATAAACAACTAAACAAAAAATAGAAACAAGAAAAATATATATGAGCCGTTTATTTTGAAAGTGGCCTAACTCCATATAACCTTAAATTTGAGAAAGGTTTGCGTTTCAATGCAATTCAAAAATATACGTAAAGAATAACATGAGTTATGTTGCTTAAGTGTATCTAAAGGTGTTCAATTTACAGTTCCTATTAAAATAATGGCAATTATTAAGTGAATAATATGCGTTTTCTTACCAAGAATGGAGTTAGGCCACTTTCAAAATTAACAACCAGATTCGTTATCAAATTTGAAGGAACCGAAGTCCATTCAACATAATTAAAATGCTTCAAATTGCGAAAAACAATACTTATTTTATTTTACATATCTTTATAACACTTTAAAAACATAAATTATGCGATTCAAAATATTTTTTGCAAACATAAATTACAAAACAATTTTCTACTCATCTACATTTTGTGTATGCGAAAGGGATTTAAAGAAACATGATGTTCCGGTGGTATATATCGTAATAAGTCAATTATGTCCTTGAATTTTGCGGTTGTAATTTGTCTTATATTTTTATACAGTGGTGTCAATACAATATTTTCGAACTTTCTTGGTCTACCCCGACGTGGTATTAAATTCAGGACTTTCAAATTTTCGTTCTCATTCATTGATGTCTTATAGAAAATCTTATTCATTTTTGACAAAACGCATCCAACATATTTTTAACCAGTATATTGGTTCTCCGTTAGAATTCTTGACCCTTTTAAAAATTGCGTCTTCTAATAATTTTGTTGATACAAAAATCTTGTTGTCTCATTTCATGTACAATAAAGTTATTACCTTTCCGACACTTTTGATAATATTGTAATACTCTCGGGGGCAAACATTAAATTATTTTTTTTAATGCCATTTCTACCACACCAAAATCTCTACTCCTAATGGAGTTAGGTCACTTTCAAAATAAACGGCTCATATATATAAAAATATTTGTTAAATTTGATCTACGAACACGGGACGACCCCAAAAAAAAAATGTCTTCTTCTTCTTTTATATATAACACGTGGGTGAAAAGATTAAACCGGAAGTAATTTACTACGTCAGTGATGGGACGAGAGTGTAAGCCTAACAGTACTACACCCTTCTGCGATTCCATTTGATCACTTCCGTTTTATGGGGGATTCGTTCTACTTTCTCTAACATCTGTTTCGAGTTTAATCAATTGACAAATTTACACCTGTAACACTTGTAATATATATTACGATGCATTAACACGTTTTACGCGTCTTTTGATTATTTCTACAACAAAAATAAGAATAATTATATAATATATTAAATATTATATAATGTTATTATATTTATTAATAACATTATATAATTATATATAATTTATTATATATAATTAAAATTATATATATATATTAATATAGATATATAATATTATATAATTATACTCTTTCTATATATAATAATAATAATTATTATTATTATTATTATTGTTATTAATATAATGTACGAGAAAAAGCAAGATAGGAATTACGAATGAAATATTATACAATAAATGGAAATAAAATTGCAATAGAGATAGAATAAGATCCTACTCGGTAGAATTTTTATAATTGAAACAATTTAAGAGGGGAACGACCGGGCAAAAAAAAAGAAAAAGAAAAAGTCATTCCAACTCGATTTGTCTAGCAATCGAATTTATAAACGAACGAGAAACGTTTTTTCTCTCTCATCGATATTTACATTTTATAATAGGGAAATGGATAAAGGTGTCGTCTCCTTCGCGAAAGATTTTTCTTTCTTTCTTTCTTTCTTTTTTTTTCTTCTTCTTGTTTTATTTCGATAATTTTTGTTGTTTTCTTTTTTTTTCTTTTTTTTTTTTTGTTTCGCAATTATTCGAGCATTCCGATTGATTACTTTTTACTGCGAGAAAGAAACACGAAGGATCTGTGAATGTTTAACAAAAAAAAAATATTATATTATATATATACTAATAATAATATAAATTGTTATTAATATATGGAAAAGAAAAAAAAAATATATACACGTGGCTTGTGAGTGGGATTACCTGCACGTTTAATTTTTATTTTTTTTTTGTTTTTTATTTTATTATCCAGCGCGATACTTCGCCTGAATAATAAAAATAATAAGAACACGCAGAAAGAAAAAAAAAAGAAAATTATCTAAAAGAAAAAAGAATCTAAAAACGAAGAGATAATAATAATAATATTATTATTATTATTATTATTATCATCCAAACTATATTAGACGTTGAAAATTTTCGTGATGTTAATTATGTCTCGTGTCGTCGTTATGAATTTTAATTATTACTCACATACTTAGCAAAGTAAGTACGCGTTTAATTTAACGTAACGAAAAGAAAAGAGAAAAAAAAAATAAGAAAAAAAAAAATAACAAAAAATTACAAGAAAACAAAAACAATAATAAATGCAAAACAAAGCCCTACCGCGGTTAAAAAGCTAATTGCACCGATGCTAATGAATTGATTAAGTCGCCTGATAAATAAAATAAAATAATATGCAATATCACAAAATGCAAAGAATAAATGCAAAATAATAATCAATGAATGAAATCTCGATCGAGAATTAATTAAGCGAAAGAAATATATATATATAAAAAACACACTTAATAAATTTAAAAATATAATTAATTAATATATTGCGACATTTATCCTAATTTTAGTTAAGTCAACAAAATAAAAAAAATAACGCCGATGATTGCGAGCACGAATGTGTTTTTCTTTTTCTTTTCTTTTTATTTTTTAAACAAATTATCCATATTTCAAATTTCTTAAATATTATATATCCACGTCTCGGTTGAAAAAACGAAAATAGTTCGATATAATATTGTAAGATATATAAATTTTATTTATTTCTATATTGCAATACATTCAACCCTTTTTTATAAGACGGCTGATTCATCCCTCGTTGTATATCTAATAAAAGAAAAACAAAACACAGAATAAAAAAAAGAACAAAAATGTGATGACAATATAAAGATAATTGTATTAATAATAATAACAACACCTTTTGGATACAATAATTGCCAAAAATTAGGTTAACCACGTGCTGCCCGAGAAAAACCGTGTTTTATTTGTATTTTTTGTTATTGTTTTATTAGAGTATAATTTAAAAGGGTTGAATGATAAAATCAAATTTCGCGTGTTTTAAATTTAAAAACAAAACGAAACGAAACGAAACGAAAAGAAAAAAACAAACAAATGTTCTTATGGTAGATGCCGATATCATTCCTACGTAATTATAGATCGAATATATTTCCAAAAAAAAAAAAAAAACATCGCGAAGATGATAAGATGATTGATTTACAAGAAAGAAAAAAAGAAAAGAAAAAAAAAAAAGCGAATTAAATCTGCACAAGTCTCCATCGGCGTTTTAATTATTCACTAAGGCACTAACGAATCGTTGTTCTAATGAATATTATTATTATTATTATTATTATTATTATTATTATTATTATTATTATTATTATTATTATTATAATATCATTATAATTATAATTATTATTATTAATATAATAGCGCATCGCGAGATATAGATGATATCTGTAAATATTGTCTTCACTGTCGTTTTTAATCTATCACTGTGACCTATATAATATAATAATAATAATGCACGAATGATATATCGAATGTGTTAGAAAAGACGAATGTGTTTAAAAAAAGTGATAATATGAATGAACGATGAATAAACGATGAATAAATGATATGTGAGAATGAATGAGAGAATGAAAGATAAAAATTGACAAAAAAATACTTATGTACACACGTAAGAAGTTATACTTCTTTGCCGTACCAAAACGAACATAACCTCAATAACTTCAAAAATAACTTCAAAAAAAACTTCAAAGAAATAAAATAACTTAAAAAATTATGTACGCACGTAAGAAGTTATACTTCTTTGCCGTACCAAAACGAATATAACCTCAATAACCTCAAAAATAACTTCAAAAAAAAACTTCAAAGAAATAAAATAACTTAAAAAAAAAAATTATTACTATTATATATATATAAAGAAAGAATAAAAAAAAGAAAAGAAAATATCAAATATAGATATCAGTCCACACTAAATATAAGAAAGATATATCTAATTACTTGACGCGTTAACAGTAATGGCGCGGTTACAGCATTAGTTCTCGCTTCGATCGTTTAAGTAAAACAGCGCTGAGTTCGATTAGTATTTGGATGGGTGACCCGCTTGAGAAAAAAAGGGGAAGAAGAAAAGAAGACAACTTCATGCCGTATACTTGAAATCGTTTTGCCGCGCGTCGTAAATACCGACAAACTTCATGGTGTCGTTTTTTTAGACGCTCGGAACAAAATCACTCCCCATTACATTTTCCCCAACGCGCCAAAAGAAGTATAACTTCAAAAAAAATTAAAAACAATCTAAAACAGTGTAGGAGGATGTTACTCGTCTTTCGATTGATTGGTACACGTTTGATTAACAAACACGTGGGTGTGTGTGTGTGATTGATAATTAAGAAGTTACAATAGGGATTAGGCTTACGCGTATCTATTGTTATTTTACAAACAATAATAATCGTATCGATATGTGATTGTTGAATGAAACGATTGAAAGAATGATAGGATGCGAATAATCAAATGAAAATACGTTTGAATGTATTATTATTAAAAAGTAAGAGATGGTGGGGTGGGTGTGGTGATGTGTGAGTGCGAGTGTGTGTTAATGCGTGAAGAAAAAGAAATAGAAGAAGAAGAAAAAGAAGAAGAGAGAAAGAAAGAAATTAAAAAAAAAAAAAAGAAAGCAAAAATCCATAATAAAGAACACAAAAAATTACTTACAATTATCGAAGTATTGCAATTATATATGCATTAGTTAACAATTTCAAATTCATACTTATCCGTTAATTCTTTTCTTTTATTTCTTCTTCCTCTCTATCTTTTCATCTGTTTTTTCTTTTTTCTTTTTTTTTTCCTTTGCATATGCACTCACGGCAAACGTCTCTCGCGCATTAATTAATTAATTAATTAATTAATTAATTAATTAGTATTTACACGTAAGTAGGGTTAAACGTAAATGAGACAATTTTCAAATGCACGCGCGCACGATCGAACGCCTTTGCTGCTGCTGATAGCCTTATCTTGTATAACACACGAGATTTAAATAAACTGATCGAAAAGATTGATGAAAGATATTTTATTCTATTCCCCATCCCCACCCCACCCCCTTTTTGTCTAATTTAATATAATTGTACAAATAATAATTAAATAAATAAATCAATTGTTTTATACTATTATATGTTTTTATTTTTCATTATACAATTCCTATTAATTTTCCTAAAATTTTCAACGAATCTTTTATGAACAATAAATAAATAAATAAATTGTTCTGCTATACGTTTTTATTTTTCATCATTCAATTCTTATTAATTTTTCTAAAATCTTCAACGAATCTTTTATGAACAATAAATAAATAAATAAATAAATAAATTGTTTTGCTATACGTTTTTATTTTTCATCATTCAATTCGTATTAATTTTTCTAAAATTTTCAACGAATCTTTTATGAATAATAAATAAATAAATAAATTGTTCTGCTATACGTTTATTATTTTCCATCATCTTATTCCTATTAATTTTCTTCAAATTATCAACGAACCTCATCTTTTAAATATAATTTCATTTTAAAAAATAGTAGCCTAATTACGTTTCCTTGAAATTAATGATTTTCATAAAAATAATCTAATAATTATTTGTGAATAAAATGTTGTACCTTGTTTGAAATAAATTGAATTATTATAGAAATATTGTGATTATAGAAATATGAAGAATATTTTATTTATCTTAATTTATCGATTTGATTTGCTATTGGGCTGGTATCTATTTTCTACGATAAAAATAAGAATTATCTTTCTTTTACCACTCCCAAAAAAAAAAACAAAAATATTCTAACGATTGATTTTCTTGATAGTATGGTTGTTTCTCAGTCGTATATCCTTTGTGTTTCTAACTATGACCAACGGAAGTTACACGAGGAATGAAGGAAGGAAGGAAGGATGGAAGGAGAAACGGAAGTAAAGGGTGTCAAGCGTTGTTAGGTAAATTACCTATGTACTTAATTCGTACAAACTACTCTAAAGGATACACAAAGTGAAACCGTCGTGTCCGTCGTAATCCAATCGTAGTTTAAGTAAGTCAATAAAACTGTCAAATCGAACGGGAAATATCTTTCAACTTGGAATTCAACGTTGTAGAATTGGTTAAGACAGTAATATAATTGAATTCTTCGATAATCGTCATAAAAGTTATTATATTAAGAAATAAATACAAATTACGAGTTGTCTGAGAAAAAAAGTTCAATTAATAAATTAATTATTATCGATATTGTAAAAAATATTCTGAATATTCTACAAAATAATTTATATCAAAATTTACTTACAGTCTTTAATTGTTACGATACTTTCGTTATTAACAATAATTTATAATATAAATTACATAAATATGATCGATCTTAAGTAAGTTAAATCAAGTCAAGTCAAGTCAAGTTAATAAAATTATCAGATCGAACGGGAAATATCTTTCAACTTGGAATTCAACGTTGTAGAATTGGTTAAGACAGTAATATAATTGAATTCTTCGATAATCGTCATAAAAGTTATTATATTAAGAAATAAATACAAATTACGAGTTGTCTGAGAAAAAAAAAATCTTCGAATTAATAAATTAATTATTATCAATATTGTAAAAAATATTCCGAATATTCTACAAAATAATTTATATCAAAATTTACTTACAGTCTTTAATTGTTACGATACTTTCGTTATTAACAATAATTTATAATATACTTACATAAATATGATCGATCTTAAGTAAGTTAAATCAAGTCAAGTCAAGTCAAGTTAATAAAACTGTCAAATCGAACGGGAAATATCTTTCAACTTGGAATTCAACGTTGTAGAATTGGTTAAGACAGTAATATAATTGAATTCTTCGATAATCGTCATAAAAGTTATTATATTAAGAAATAAATACAAATTACGAGTTGTCTGTGGAAAAAAATGTTCAAATCAATAAATTAATTAATACCAATATTGTAAAAAATATTCTGAATATTCTACAAAATAATTTACATCAAAATTTACTTACAGTCTTTAATTGTTACGATACTTTCGTTATTAACAATAATTTATAATATAAATTACATAAATATGATCGATCTTAAGTAAGTTAAATCAAGTCAAGTCAAGTCAAGTCAAGTTAATAAAATTATCAGATCGAACGGGAAATATCTTTCAAATTGGAATTCAACGTTATGGAATTAACACACTAAAAAAGTAATATAATTTAATACTTTTATAATCGTCAAAAGTTATTATATTAAAAAATAAATCTAAACAACGAATTATCTGAGAAAAAACGTTCAAATTAATTGAGATTAATTATTATCAAATATGATTTATTTTTACAACAAATTTTATAAATTATATAATGCAATTAACGTTCAATTATTATCACGAAGAATTTGCTGCGTACAAGAATAATAATACACTTGCGATATTATCAAAGATACGAAAAGAATTTCAAAATAATTATAACAAGTTTAATCATTTCTTCTTCTCGAGAAACACAGAGAGAAAAATAGATGTTTACCTTACCGAGTGCTATGATAAAATGTGAGATCACCGAGTTTCTTTTGTGTTGTATATACGTTCGAAGAACATAAGCTCTGAGATAACTTTTTTCTTTGTTTATTTTCCTCGACTTGTCGATACGCAATTTCCGAACGAAACTAGTCAAACAGGGGTGTATTGGTAAATTATTTATTTACTAGTGTATATATGTATGTATATTGTTATTAAAAAATAAAATACCTCAATATTAACATATATATCGATTAAAATAAATAAAAATAAATAATAATCGAATGATATATCTATGATTCTTCTCCTTTCATTTGAAATACCAAGAGAAACAAAAAGAGTTTATATTGTATATATGTTATAATTAAAAACTAAAATATTAAGTATACAAATTTACACCTAATTCTGTTTTTACACGAACTTTTTATACACGATTTTGATTTGACACGATCTACCCAAATACTAAAAAACAACATTTTGCTTTACCTCGTTGTACTTCATCTGATTGTGAATTAAACAAAAAGTATTTCTCCCTAAATGCAATATATTTTTTTAAACGAATATTTCAGGAACGTATCTATCGTGTAAGAATATAATTAGATGTGTATTCCGTTAGAATAAATAAAAAGATAATAATCGAATGATATATCGATGATTCTTCTCCTTTCATTCGAAATTCCTAAAGAAACAAAAAAAGTTTATATTATATATATGTTACTATTAAAGATTATATATATGAGCCGTTTATTTTGAAAGTGGCCTAACTCCATATAACCTTAAATTGAGATATTTAAAGGTTTGCGTTTCAATGCAATTAAAAATATACGTAAAGAATAACAATGAGTTATGTTGCTTAAGTGTATCTAAAGGTGTTCAATTTACAGTTCCTATTAAAATAATGGCAATTATTAAGTGAATAATATGCGTTTTCTTACCAAGAATGGAGTTAGGCCACTTTCAAAATTAACAACCAGATTCGTTATCAAATTTGAAGGAACCGAAGTCCATTCAACATAATTTAAGATGCTTCAAATTGCGTAAAAACAATACTTATTTTATTTTACATATCTTTATAACACTTTAAAAACATAAATTATGCGATTCAAAATATGTTTTACAAACATAAATTACAAAACAATTTTCTGCTCATCTACATTTTGTGTATGTGAAAGGGATTTAAAGAAATCATGATGTTCCGGTGGTATATATCGTAATAAGTCAATTATATCCTTGAATTTTGCGCTTGTAATTTGTCTTATATTTTTATACAGTGGTGTCAATACAATATTTTCGAACTTTCTTGGTCTACCCCGACGTGGTATTAAATTCAGGACTTTCAAATTTTCGTTCTCATTCATTGATGTCTTATAGAAAATCTTATTGATTTTTACAAAACGCATCCAACATATTTTTAACCAGTTTATTGGTTCTCCGTTAGAATTCTTGACCCTTTTAAAAATTGCGTCTTCTAATAATTTTGTTGGTACAAAATCTTCTTGTCTCATTTCATGTACAATAAAGTTATTACCTTTCCGACACTTTTGATAATATTGTAATACTCTCGGGGGACAAACAGTAAATTATTTTTTTTAATGCCATTTCTATCACACCAAAATCTCTACTCCTAATGGAGTTAGGCCACTTTTAAAATAAACGGTTCATTTACACCTAATTCTGTTTTTACACGAACTTTTTATACACGATTTTGATTTGACACGATCCACTCAAATTCTAAGAAAACAACATTTTGCTTTACCTCGTTGCACTTCATCTGATTGTGAATTAAACAAAAAGTATTTCTACCTAGATGCAATATATTTTTTTAAACGAATATTTCAGGAACGTATCTATCATGTAAGAACAGAATTAGATGTGTATTCCGTTAGAATAAATAAAAAGATAATAATCGAATGATATATCGATGATTCTTTTCCTTTCATTCGAAATTCCAAGAGAAACAAAAACAGAGATAGATTGAGTGAGTGTGAGTGTGAGAGAGAGAGAGATATAGAGATATAAGCCAAGATCTAATTTATCGGAGATTCTATAATCAATTTGCATTCAATAATCCAGGATCGTTAAGACGGATATATTTGGTCGGCAAAGCATAGCTATATTCAGAGACGGAAACTACCGACCCGGAAATCCGTACAAGGATTAGGCTCTTTTGTCGCATAACGATCCCAACGTCTCCTACCATTCATTTTCCGCCTACAACCGTTTTGCTTATGAATGGGACTGAGTACATTTTCCCTAAACCTACGATTTGCTTTCGTGAGAAGATGTCATATATACATGGATAAACGTCTTATATATAATTCATATATATATGTATATATATGTAGTTTTAGATAACAAGATAGAAACTACTATCTTGTAACATCTCGTCATAATATCCTATCATCCATTTATTTACACATATACCATGTATATATATTCTCACATATTTGATTAATATAAAATATATATATATATATATATAAATGTCGGTTTTAAAAATACTATTATATAATTAACGTAATTTAATAATACATTATAATATATTTTATAATTAATAATATATTATAATATAACATATATTAATAATAATTTAATAATTATATAATAAACGTAAGTGGAAATAAAAAGGTATACCGTTATTATTTTGCAATTAAAGATTACAAGATTTTTTTTTTTTTTAAATAATAATATGGTTATATTGTAACAGATACAATATTCATTTTCATTTATCTTTGTAACATTATTTGTAACAACTCGTGTCAATGTATTTAACATCAGTAAATATTACAGTATATAATTATATAATTACAGTATATAATTATAATAATAATATAATAAAATAATATAATAAAATATTACAGTATATAATTATAATAATAATCAGTAAATATTACAGTACAATATTACAGTAAATATTATATTTCATACAATTCTTAGACGAGAATTGATTGTTGTATATTTCTAATTAAAAAAACAATAAAAATATATACAAAGAAATACTCTTATCATGTATTAAGTAGGGGAAGAGAAAGACGGAGAGGGGAGAGGGAGGAGCTTGGAAATATTTTGTTAGAATGGCAGTAAAAAAAATGTTCAAATGGGAAAAATAAATATTCCGGCTATTGGATTTCTTTTTCCACCGAATCAAATCCGGTATTCATAGAATTTCTATATTCGTGTAACATTTATGAATTTTTATTACCTTGTTTACATTAAAATGAATCTGCTTTATATTTCATTACTTTTCAACAATTTCATTTGTTCAATTAAACTCGTACTAATTTGTTAATTACGAATGGTTATTAATATATGTAAAACGATATGCGTTAACAGTTATCAATTGACGTCAATTCGATGGAATTTTTTTGTCCTCTACGAGAAACATTTTGCATTTAATTGATCGTTGCTCATATATAGATGGTCTAATTTATTTATTATTTAAAATCAACGATGTGAATTACTTATTAATATTAATAAGTATTTCCATTTCGAATGTTCTTGCATAATTCAATATTGTTTATTTTTTTTTTCTGACGAAGTTTTTTGATGATACCCGTTTGTCATAAGTAAGAATAAAAATTTAACGAAGACGAGTTATACAAATAGAGAAACGACAATATATACAGGGTATACCATTTAAATCGATTCACTTAAATATCTTCGAAACTGTTGGATGATAGAAAATAAAAAATTTTTATTTTTTTTAAAAATTATTATTTTTTTCTGAGGTGGACGGGTGTGAAAGTCATACGAAAATCAACTAGGATTTTTTTTTAAATAAAATTATATATTTTTTAATGCACCAGTTCGGACAGTTTATTATTCCCAATGTAACTTATGGCAAAAAATCATTACAAGTTTATGAGATATATTAATTTACGTGTTAACATCTTCACTTATGGCGAAAAATCATTACAAGTTTAAAAGATATATTAATTTACGTGTAACGTGTTCATTTACGGCGAAAAATTATTACAAGTTTCGAAGATATATTAATTTACGTGTAACGTGTTCATTTATGGTGAAAAATTATTACAAGTTTAAAAGATATATTAATTTTCGTGTAACGTACTCCCCTAAAACCATTCGAACTTTTGTGCAACGCATATTTATTTTTTTCTACCATCAACAATTTCGAAGATATTTAAGTAGATCGATTCAAATGGGACACCCTATATGTATATATTTTTACCTAACTACTAATTTTCGCGGATCGACGGATAAGGAAGTAGAATTTTGTTGTCAATGTCGTACAGGGAAATCTTTTTAAACGCGACATTTAGAAAAGGAATAAGAAGAGAAAGAAAAAGAGACAAAGAGAGAGAAAAATAAGAGAGATGAAAATAGCGATGAAGAGAGGAAGAACTATAACGATGGCGACTTCCATAATGGGATCTTAATGGGTTCTCTTTGAGTATTCGCGTCAACAAAGCTTTTTGAGAGGCGTTCTCCGTGCTGTTGCCTTCGAAAAGAGAAAACGCACCTTCTAACACGCGTCCTTTGAAAATTTCTGAATCGTTCCTTCTTCTCATCCTCATCCTTCTCCTCCTCCTCCTCCTCCTCCTCCTCCTCCTCCTATTCCTCTTTCCCCTTTGCACTATCATTCTTTATATTCTTCGCGAATGATATTAAATATATATATTTTATTTATCGTCGAGGAGAAAATAAAATCGTACGTGGAAATAAATGTTCTTTTTCTTTTTCTTTCCGACATACACCTGCCCCCCACTCCAAATTCTTTCAACTAATTATAACATTTTTATGATAATTTTCTTTATTTAATTTATATATAATATTATTTTAAATTATTATATTTAATATTATTTTAATTTATTTTATTATATATATATGTAAAATACATAGTACTTTTTGAATCATCCCGCGCACTTGCGTAGCGTGGGTAAGGTAGATTGTTACATTACTTAATAACTTGAAGTTAATTAGAAATGGATAGATCATGATGACGAAGCAGTGACATGTTAATTATCATAGTTACGAATTAAATTGTTAAAAATTTGTAATTAGAGAAGGGGCATTGTGAATAATTGACATTTAATGTCGTTTCTCTTTTTACAGGTGAGTTAAATAAATAATGTAATATTTGTAAAATAGTCATTTTCACAGTAAATTAAATTCCTCTTTTTACAGGAGAAACTCAGATTTGTGATTATTCAACCCTGATTCTAATAATTATGATAACAAACCTTATATTATATATATAAATTAAATAAAGAGAGAAAATTAAATTAAAATAATATATTAAATTATTATAATAGATATAATTATATATAAATTAAATAAAGAAAATATATATATTTTCTTTTGTTATACGTAATATCGATGAAATATCAATCGTAGTTTTATATAATACATTTTCTTCACCTTAAATCCTTTTAATTAATTAACATTTTTAAATGATAATTTTCTTTTATTAATTTATTTTTTATATAAATTGAATTAATTATATATAATTATTTTAATTTATTTTATTATAATTATATATATAAATTAATAAAGAGAGAAAATATATTAAAATATTATATTAAAATATGATAATAAATATTATTACATATAATTAAATAAAGAAAATATATATTTTTGTTTGTTATACGTAATATCGATGAAATATCAATCGTAGTTTTATATAATACATTTTCTTTCACCTCAAATTCCCTTTAACTAATTATAACATTTTTATATGATAATTTTCTTTATTTAATTTATATATTTTTATATATAAATTGAATTTAATTATATAATATTATTTTAATTTATTTTATTATAATTATATATAAATTAAATAAAGAGAGAAAATTATATTAAAATATTATATTAAAATTATTATAATAAATATATTAATTATATATAAATTAAATAAAGAAAATATATATTTTTGTTGTTATACGTAATATCGATGAAATCTCAATCGTAGTTTTATATAATACATTTTCTTTCACCTCAAATTCCCTTTAACTAATTATAACATTTTTATCTGATAATTTCTTATTTTAATTTATATTTTTATATATATTGAATTTATTATATATAATATTATTTTAATTTATTTTATATAATTATATATAATTAAATAAAGAGAGAAAATTATATTAAAATATTATATTAAAATTATTATAATAAATATATTAATTACATATAAATTAAATAAAGAAAATATATATTTTTTTTTTGTTATACGTAATATCGATGAAATATCAATCGTAGTTTTATGTAATACATTTTCTTTCACCTCAAATTCCCTTTAACTAATTATAACATTTTTATATGATAATTATTCTTTATTTAATTTATATTTACATCTATATTTCTTTTTTATCCATATAATATCAATGAAGTTTTTTATCAATTATTTTAATATACTTTTACGTGACGTAATTATTCGCAACGAGAAAATAAGGCGAATGAATTATGTTTTTCAACAAGAAAAAAAAAATATGAAGTATATTCGTTTTGATGTTTTCTTCATCCTATCTAATGCATCTCTTGACAAAAAAGAAAATATATTTTACATATATATTTACATCTACTAAATAAACAGTACAGTAGTAAATAAATAATATTAAGAATAAAAATAAGATAGGGTGAAGACAATTTTAAAAGACCAAAAATAAAAAGGAATATGATTTGTATAACCGCAGGGTTTCTCTATCCTGTTTAATCTTACATAAAGATTCGATAAAAAAGTCTTCACTGATGACAGAAAGCTTTCTTGATAGTCTCTATCGTCCAATCTCTTTTACGGAGAGTGTCTCTTTATCTCTCTCTCTCTCTCTCTCTCTCTCTCTCTCATTATAAAGTCATTCCACGTTCGCTCCTTATCTCAAATTCCACTTCTTCGAATTCGTTCTTTCCAAAAAGAGAAAAACGGGTCTTAAAGAGAGCAAAAGACATATGCATAGAAAGAAATAAAGAAAAAGTAGAAGAAGAAGAAGAAGAAAAAGAGAGAAACCAAATTTATTCTCGTCATCATTTTTAAAAAATTTATCGTACGTTATTTAAATACTCTAATAAATAATAATATATTTATTTATCGAAAAATTAATGTAAATCGTAGATCAACAAAGGTGTGTATATAGAGAACAGATTGATATTCCAGCAGCTCGATGAATTTCAAGTACCGTTGAAAACTAAGAATGTGATGTATGAATATTTAAACGTCGAGAAAGTTCAAAGTAGTAACTTCAATGCCAGTTTCTATCTACTATTATGCGAATTCGCGGTTATACCAATCTGCCCTTTGAATTTGAATAGTCCATTCCAACTAGCAATTCTCTCTCTCTCTCTCTCTTTCTCTTGTACAGCTCGAATGATTTATTATTTCGCGAATAAATTAATAAACGCGTATACTTTTTATTATTATAACGCAATACTATTCTAAAAAAATCTATACGCGACTTATTTAACCAGAAGAAGTAGAAGAAGAAAATTATTTTCTTTCATTTAGGAATAAACGAACGAAAGAACGAGCTTTTCTTTATTAAACTACTTTCATATATATATAGTATTTTACGAGATTGATTAATTTATTTATTTTTTCTTTCTTTTTTTTTAAATTTGTTTAGAAAACATCGTATGTTTTTCGAAGAATATAAGAGCCAAGTTTTAAAAAAGTAGTAATGAGTCGTCTCCGATACAAGACCTTGCTTACGTAAAGATACGTAAAAGTGTCCCGACATTTTTCAACTAACGAGCAACTCGATGACTTTGCCAACAAATTTTGATCACTTGCCACATAAACTCATCATCTTCTACCTCTTCTCTCTTGTATGACATAGTTAACGTAAAAAGAAAAGAAACAAAAATATATATATATATATACATGATCTAGACGAAGTTGTTAGGAATAAACCAACTCGATAAGTTAAAAAGAGAAAAAATAATACTGTCAGCCCGCAGTACGTTACGCAAGTTTTGCAAGCACGCTTGCGTAAAAAGAAACACAGAAGAAGAAGAAGAAGAAGAAGAAGAAGAAGAAAAAATATTTTTTCATTCGAAAGAAACAGGTGGTGGTGGCGGGGGGGAAGGGGTGGGAAAGGGAGGGGAGGGGGTGGTAAAAGGAAAAATATATACTTCTAGTTAGTGGACGGATGCGGTCCGAACTTGGTCCGATCCGAAACGGATCACCAGTTTTACGAAGTTCCGTTGCAGTTCGGTTGCATTTCCATTTAAAATGGCATCGATAAAGGCGAACGAGGTCGACGTCAATGTTGGTTTTAGCACGGTAACCCCCGTCCCCGAACCCCCTTCCCTTCCCTTCTCACCCCCCCATTTCTCGTGAACGGGAATGTGCTCGCAAGCAAACGCCACCGAGCCGAATCGCTCGAAGGGACCGGAAATGAAGGCACAGTGCCACTTCCCGGTGATCTGCATTTGAAACGAGGCCGGTTGCGCGTTGCGTGCTTCCTCGTTTACTGTTATTGCATGCCACACACCCTATGCCCTATCCAACCTGAACCTGAACCTGTCTTTTCCTCTTTCCATCCAACCCCATTCGTATGCTTCTTACATTCCTTGATTACGTTCTTTCTCTTCTATTCAACCCTATTCTTATGTTTCTTACATTCCTTGATCTATTATTTTTTATATTTCAATTTTTTTTTATCGTGAATTTACTCGCATTAGTGTTTTTGATTATTTATTAGAATCTGTTTATGATTTTAATGGATCTAATTGAATACAGTATTTATTTTTAAATGCAACTAATAGAAATTAATGTAATTTAAATCTTGCACACTTTATGTGCCCTATTCAGCCTAATCCTGAACCTGAATCTGTCTTTCTCTCTTTTATTTAACCTTGTTCATATGTTTCTTACATTCTATGACCTGTTATTTTCTATATTTCAATTTTTTTTATCATTAATTTACTCGCATCAGTGTTTTTGATTATTTATTAGAATCTGTTTTAGATTTTAATGGATCTAATTTTGAATATAGTATTTATTTTAAATGCAACTAATAGAAATTAATGGAATTTAAATCTTGCACATTTTATGTACCCTATTCAGCCTAATCCTGAACCAGAATCTGTCTTTCTCTCTTTTATTTAACCTTGTTCATATGTTTCTTACATTCAATGACCTGTTATTTTTTATATTTCAATTTTTTTTTATCATTAATTTACTCGTATCAGTGTTTTTGATTATTTATTAGAATCTGTTTAAGATTTTAATGCATCTAATTGAATACAGTATTTATTTTTAAATGCAACTAATAGAAATTAATGGAATTTAACTCTTGCACACCTTATACCCTATCCAGCATAATCCTAAACCTGAATCTGTTTTTCTCTCTTTTATTTAACCTTGTTCATATGTTTCTTACATTCTATGACCTGTTATTTTTTATATTTCAATTTTTTTTTATCATTAATTTACTCGCATTAGTGTTTTTGATTATTTATTAGAATCTGTTTATGATTTTAATGGATCTAATTGAATACAGTATTTATTTTTAAATGCAACTAATAGAAATTAATGGAATTTAAATCTTGCACACCTTATACCCTATCCAGCCTAATCCTAAACCTGAATCTGTCTTTCTCTCTTTTATTTAACCTTGTTCGTATGTTTCTTACATTCCTTGATTACGTTCTTTGTCTTCTATTCAACCCTATTCTTATGTTTCTTACATTCCTCGACCTGTTATTTTCTATATTTCAATTTTCTTTTATCATTAATTTACTCGCATTAGGTTTTTGATTATTTATTAGAATCTGTTTAGGATTTTAATGGATCTAATTGAATATAGTATTTATTTTTAAATGCAACTAATAGAAATGATTGGAATTTAAATCTTGCACACCTTATGCCCTATCCAGCCTAATCCTAAACCTGAATCTGTCTTTCTCTCTTTTATTAACCTTGTTCATATGTTTCTTACATTCCTTGATTACGTTCTTTGTCTTCCATTCAACCCTATTCTTATGTTTCTTACATTCCTTGATCTGTTATTTTTTATATTTCAATTTTTTTTATCATTAATTTACTCGCATTAGTGTTTTTGATTATTTATTAGAATCTGTTTAAGATTTTAATGCATCTAATTGAATATAGTATTTATTTTTAAGTGCAACTAATAGAAATTAATGGAATTTAAATCTTGCACACCTTATGCCCTATCCAGCCTAATCCTGAACCAGAATCTGTCTTTCTCTCTTTTATTTAACCTTGTTCATATGTTTCTTACATTCCTTGATTACGTTCTTTGTCTTCTATTCAACCCTATTCTTATGTTCCTTACATTCCTTCACCTGTTATTTTTTATATTTCAATTTTTTTTTATCATTAATTTACTCGCATTAGTGTTTTTGATTATTTATTAGAATCTGTTTATGATTTTAATGCATCTAATTGAATACAGTATTTATTTTTAAATGCAACTAATAGAAATTAATGGAATTTAAATCTTGCACACTTTATGTACCCTATTCAGCCTAATCCTGAATCAGAATCTGTCTTTCTCTCTTTTATTTAACCTTGTTCATATGTTTCTTACATTCCTTGATTACGTTCTTTGTCTTCTATTCAACCCTATTCTTATGTTTCTTACATTCCTTCACCTGTTATTTTTTATATTTCAATTTTTTTTATCATTAATTTACTCGCATCAGTGTTTTTGATTATTTATTAGAATCTGTTTAAGATTGTAATGGATCTAATTGAATATAGTATTTATTTTTAAGTGCAACTAATAGAAATGATTGGAATTTAACTCTTGCACACCTTATACCCTATCCAGCCTAATCCTAAACCTGAATCTGTTCTTTCTCTCTTTTATTTAACCTTGTTCATATGTTTCTTACATTTCATGACCTGTTATTTGTTACATTTCAATTTTTTACCGTATTAAATTTAGTCGAATTACTGTCTTTATTTGTACTGAATTTGAATAATTAGAATCTTTTCAAAATATTTTCAGAAATAAAATAGAAACATAGTATTTATTTTTGAAATAAAAGCAAATAGTAAATTAATAAAATTTCAATTAATATCGAGATATAAATTTCGTATCGCTCGTAATATTTAAAAGTTAATATTACATCCTTAATGTTTCTAAAAAGAACTTATTAGAAAGGAGCGTGTTCAAAGTTGTTTATCGTTGTTTAAAAAGTTCCTTAGAAACTCTTAGCTATATACGTTCTGCTTTCAATTTGCGTGTTAATGACGCAATTATCTTCAAGTTAATCAATTCCTTTCTATCTGTAACTAGTACCTACTCCTACTACTACTATTACTACTACTACTTATATATCCTAAAAACAAAAAGTAAATTTACTTTCGTTCGAAGTAAACATCGAGATATCGTAAAAGAATAAAGAATAATAACGATATAAACGAATAAACGTTTAAAATCGAAAAGAAAAGCAAGAAAAAAAAGAAAAATAGAGAAAATCTTTGGCAAAGTATCCCAAAACTGTTGTGAAAATGTCTGAAGAGAAAATGTTACCGACGATGGTTGGGTTGTAGGAGGATCAGAAGAAGTAGGAGGATAGGATAAGAAGAAGAAGAAGAAGAAGAAGAAGAAGGCATGATGGCGCCAACGTAGTAACTCCTACAAAGGGTCGAGTTTCGAGAGCCCTTGAAGAAAGTTTGACCAAAAGTGCCTTTTCTCGAAAGCGGAAATTAGAGCTAGTTTTCTGAAGAGAATCGACAATCCACAGACCAAAGATAGAAGATGGGTATTTTCAACGAACATCGGGGAGAATAAGAGAGAAAGAAAGAAATAAATAAAGAAAGGAAAGAAAGAAGGAAGATAGAAATAAAGAAATAAAAAGGAAGATTGAGTGAAACAGTAAGGAGTGTCTTGTCTCGTTGTCGTCAAGAGGTTAAGACTAGAGATAGAAGAATAAGAAGAAAAAGTTCAAGACAAAGTGTAATAGTAGTAGAAGAACTAGAAGAAGAACTAGAAGAAGAAGAAGAGGAAGAAGAAGAAGAAGACCGCAGGATGGTTCGAGTTCCATGATGAAAGACAAGAGGGGATGGATGAGATGACAAGAAGAAGGTTAACAAGACTGTTTGCGAATAAGAGACTGTAATTCACATTGGTATTATAGGTACCTTAACAAGACACTCCCCTTTTCCTTTTACCTTTTTCATTGACTTATTTTTCTTTTTTTTACGTTTACAATCTTAAATAAAACTCATCTATGCGTTTAATTATTAAAAATAATGGATTATACTGCGAAGCAAATTTGACTGTAAAATTTGTCCTCCTATTAATTATTGGATTGGTAATTAATTGTAAGTCCACGTTATTTTGTTAAACATTTTTTACAATTTTATTTTTAATCGAATAATCATTTCTGATAAATATAATTTGAAAATGAATATTAAAAAATATAAGCGAAACGTAGATTCGGTTAGAACAAAACATCCTCTTTCGCGAATGATTGAAAACATATTTTAATGACACGTGGAATGTTAGAATTAAAAAAAGAAAAGAAAAAAAAACGGTGGGAACTCAATTACCAATCTAATAGTTATCTTAATATCATCTAACACTACGACTTTTCAATTTCACGATTTCATCCATCGAGTTACATACTTTCCTGCGAATTCCCGAAGAAACAGATTTCTGATTTTCTCGATGAAAGAAATTGGAGTTTGATGATAACTTTCGTTGATAAAGTTTGCCTCAACGGGAAACAAATTCCAATTAGATAATTCATGAGTAAGTAAACGTGATTTTGAGTGTGTATACACAAATGTATGTATGGGTTATGTATGTTTGCGTTTACACGAGCGCGTGTGTGTTTTCTGCAAGCAGCAGCAGCAGTAGCAGCAACTACTGCATTCCACGAAGGAACTTTACACTTTACAACTTTTCATATTTACGATCTAGCGAAGTACCTTGGACGTTAATAATCGCTTAAGTTTTCGGTAACTACTTTGGTGTTGAAATACTTGATTCGAAAAATAAAATGTCTTATTCGTCCCGGTTAAAGCCCTTTGAGCAATATGAACATAGATTTACTTACTACGTTCTAGAGATGGTACTGGTTTACTGTAATACGAACATTGTACATGCCATTAATTTATCCTACGTCTACTCGTGGTACTTTAACGTATTATTATTTACTAGTTTGCTTGTTGCCTAGAGATGGATCCTTCTTAGTTCCACCACGACCCTTTTGAAACTTTAACAAAGCTACGATAACTTACTACTGAAAAACCTCTTTACCGATTAACTTACCCTTTTAAATTTACAATTAACTCTCATATAAGGGTTACAGATTTATTATAATCTTGGGAAGAGTGGAGGACAAAATTTCATTTCTAAAAATAAGCAGTACTCATACACACTCGAGGCCTTTGTAATTCGAAGAGGAAAGAAAGAAAGAAAGAAATAAAGAAAGAAAGGAGAAAAAAAATATCTAACGAAATGATAAAAATTCTTGGAGAGATGAATTTTAACGATTCTCTCAGTACGTGAACGCGTTCAAAGGAAAATTTGGAAAAAAAATAAAAAGAAAAATAAAAAAAAAAATAAAAGAAAGTACACGTCGCGGTGTGCTTTAGACTCGAAAGGTTTTCATCTTTCTTGTTGGTTTTTTCTCTTTTTTTTTTTTTTTTTTTTTTCTTTCACCTACCCCTCCCTTTAAAAAGAGGAAGAGCTGCTGCTGTATAAGGGTCAAAGAATAAAAATAAAAATAATAAAAAGGAAAAAAAAAACAAAAAGAAAGGAAAAGAAGGAGAAAAAAGAAGAAAAAGGAAAAATAAAAAAAAAAAAGAAAAAGATAGAAAGAAGGGTCAGGGCCGTGCCTTTGTGGCTCTTTCTCATTTTGTTCTGCCGACGGCGTTCGTTAAGACACATCCCATCCCTGTTGGGGGAAATCTCGCGTCGTCGCTGATTGCGCAGTCTAATTATAATTTCCGGGGGCGCCTAGCAATTAGCATCCGGCAGCTGTAGCTGGAAAACTGCATGGCTCGGCGCCTTGCTACGCATCTTATTAGATTCACCTTTTCTGCTGGCACGGCAAAATGACAAGGGAGGAGGGAGGGGGGAAGAAAAAGAATTCAAAAAAAAAAAGAAAAAAAAAAAAAAGCAAGAAAGCACTTCGAAATATTTTTTTTTCTTTATTCTTCTCTTATTCTTTTTTTATTTATTTTATTATATATATATATATATATATATATAATATATATATATATAAAATAAATATTTAAATAATAAACTAGATTTAATATATTAAATATTTAAATATATTAATTTTATATATTATATATTATTTAAATATATTAAATATTTAAATAATAAACTAGAGACAAAAATAATCATCGTAATAATATTAAAGGGTTACTGAAATGGAATCCATTAGGATTTGAAAAAAAAAACAAAAAATAATAAAACAAGAAAGCTCTTAGAAATATTTTTTTTCTTTATGCTTCTCTTATTCTTTTTACTTTTCTATTTTTCTTTCTTTATATATATATATATATATATATGTAAATATATATTAAAGAATTAGTGAAATAGCAATCCATTAAGGATTCGGGTTGGTTATTCCAGTTGAAAATAATCGAATGTTCGCGAATGGATTTTTTGTAATAAAAAAAATAAAAGAAAAGAGAAGAATAAAATTACCGGTGAGATAAATACAAAAAATTCAGTTCTATTTCTAAAAAAGATAGTATTATTAATCTCATATTATATATTAAATAATCGAGTTTTTTTTGTTCATTTTATTTTTCGGATTCGGAGTTCGGATTCGACGAATCCTTTAAAAAAAAACGATTCTTCAGAAATTCTAATAATATTGGAATGATAAAAATGATCGTGTGATCCCTCCCTCTCTCTCCCCTCCTCTCTGTGCATACGACTACTATCGAATTACAATACTAATTGCGAGGAAATCAAATTTCAGAATAAAGTAATAGAAAAAAAAATGATTACACTATTTTCAATCGTAATATTATTCAAACGAGATAAAATAATTCTAATGCGTGACGTATTCTAATCTTGGCGAATTCTATCTATAAACGATGCAAATTAAAAATTCTTTTATATATAAACCAGGACACAGTGATGTACTTTCGTAGGTAAAATTTCATCGATCGTAGCAGAATCGTAGAAACTTTTAAACAGTATTTCGGTATTCCTAGGGAATGATCATTTGCTAATTAACAAACTTATAATTAGAGAATTGAAGTGACAAAGGAAAATGCTACGGCTGAATTAGCATGTGCTAGCTGTCATACGCAAAGGTTGATATGCGAATGGTTACCTATGCTGGTGTTACTCGATGGGTTATAAACGGGACAATGATATACACATTTGTTAAATGTTACCGACAAAGAGAGGTTTATACTTATCAAACCATAGAACAAACACCCCCATAATATCCCACGATAGTTACAGTTCTAATAATTGATCCGACATTATATCAACTTGTTTCTATCGGAAAACCTTTTTCTTTCGTCCTTATCTCATCTAGTTCTGTTGTTGAAAGTAAACAAAAAATATACAAATAAATTTAAAATCAAACAAAACAAAATCAATAAAAACAAAAATTTTTAAATTAAGAAAACTAATTAAAATTAATTGTAATCAACATACACAACATTCAATTTCATTGAAGAAGTAAATAATAGTCAGTAAATTTAAAATTACACAACAATATTACTAAAATCATCTAAAATTCAAAATTATAAAAAAATTAATTCAAATTAAATTTAATTAAAAAATTACACAACATTCAATTTAATTGAGAAATTAAATAATATTCAATTTTAATTTAAAATTAAACAACAATATTCGATAAAAATCAAAAATTTTTAAAATTAATAAATAAAACTAATTAAAATTTAATTTAATCAAACAATTACACAACATTCAATTTCATTGAAAAATTAAATAATATTCAATTTAAATTTAAAATTAAACAACAATAATTACTAAAAATCATATAAATTTCAAAATTAATAAATAAAAATTAATTCAAATTAAATTTAATTGAAAAATTACACAACATTCAATTTCATTGAAAAATTAAATAATATTCAATTTAAATTTAAAATCAAACAACAATAAATCAAATGAAATTTAGACGATTACGTAGATTATTTGTATTATTTGGAATATAATAATGCGCAAATTGTTTTACGAATAAAAAACTTTCATTCGATTAAGCTACTTTTTTTCTTTTTTTCTTTTTCTTTTTCTTTTATTTACAAAAATATTTCGAGAGGTAGGTCCAAATGCTGACGAAGATAATAAAAATTAAAGAAGAATAATGTTTTTTTTATTTTTTTATTTAACGTTTAAACCGAAAATACGCGAATTACGAATTGATTCGTTAATTAAGTCGTTTAAATGTTATTGCAATTGAAAAAATAATTGTTATTTTACTTAAAAATAGAATAACTGTTTACTATATAGATTAAACATATAAATTAAACATATTTTTTAAACATATATATGAGCCGTTTATTTTGAAAGTGGCCTAACTCCATATAACCTTAAATTGAGGTATTTATAGGTTTGCGTTTCAATGCAATTAAAAATATACGTAAAGAATAACAATGAGTTATGTTGCTTAAGTGTATCTAAAGGTGTTCAATTTACAGTTCCTTTTAAAATAATGGCAATTATTAAGTGAATAATATGCGTTTTCTTACCAACAATGGAGTTAGGCCACTTTCAAAATTAACAACCAGATTCGTTATCAAATTTGAAAGAACCGAAGTCCATTCAACATAATTTAAGATGCTTCAAATTGCGAAAAAACAATACTTATTTTATTTTACATATCTTTATAACACTTTAAAAACATAAATTATGCGATTCAAAATATTTTTTACAAACATAAATTACAAAACAATTTTCTACTCATCTACATTTTGTGTATGTGAAAGGGATTTAAAGAAATCGTGATGTTCCGGTGGTATATATCGTAATAAGTCAATTATGTCCTTGAATTTTGCGCTTGTAATTTGTCTTATATTTTTATACAGTGGTGTCAATACAATATTTTCGAACTTTCTTGGTCTACCCCGACGTGGTATTAAATTCAGGACTTTCAAATTTTCGTTCTCATTCATTGATGTCTTATAGAAAATCTTATTCATTTTTGACAAAACGCATCCAACATATTTTTAACCAGTTTATTGATTCTCCGTTAGAATTCTTGACCCTTTTAAAAATTGCGTCTTCTAATAATTTTGTTATACAAAATCTTCTTGTCTCATTTCATGTACAATAAAGTTATTACCTTTCCGACACTTTTTGATAATATTGTAATACTCTCGGGGGACAAACAGTAAATTATTTTTTTTAATGCCATTTCTAGCACACCAAAATCTCTACTCCTAATGGAGTTAGGCCACTTTCAAAATAAACGGTTCAGTATTCAACTAACTCTGAAAATTTATGTGTCCAGAATTACCATATAACTCGGAATATAAAAAATTTTAAATGCTTTATTGATAGATAATTTGAAGCTGTACATGTTACCGTGGGTAACCGGAAAAAATGAAAAATGGAGTTAAGCCACTTTCAAAATAAACGGCTCATATATATATAAAAGTAGAATCGATGGTTATATTCGAATAAGAATAGAATAAATGAAATTCGTACGCTTATTTAAAATATATTTTTTTTTTTCTTACGGTTACGTTAGTTGTATTCGTGAAAAAAGGGTTCCTACGTAGGAAAGAATATATTGATAAAGATACTGATAAAGCGGCGCGTATTATGGAGATATACATCATGAGGCACTAGCTGTCGATATTTGTGTATCGACATAATGCATATCCAGCCGATACTTTATACCCCTCGAGGAAGTTGTCGAGTGAAAGCTCCAAGGATATCGTCTATCATGGATATTCCATTTTCCCTGGTAACGTCTGCCGATTGGGAAACGAACTTATTTTATTTTATCGATAGATGTTTAGGACTTCAAAGAACCTAGGAGTAGGGGCAGTTGGGGAGTGGGGGAGGGGTGTAGAGGTATACCTGGTTGGTTGGTTGGTTGCTTGCTTCTTCGGAAAGCAAACGTCTACGGGATCCACCCATACGCGTACAACTATATCGAACGCGATGATAAATTCACCTACTACCCCATCATCTCACCTATATGCTATAGAATGTTTGTTATTTCTTTTCTTTTTTTCTTTTTATTCACGCGTTGGATGGAAACGTGAAAAAGATTAAGAGAGAGAAAGAGAGCAGGGTGGATAGGGAGGGGGGGGGATAGAAAAAAAATGTATCGAATTTTTGCGAGAACGATTGTCGATAGAAAATATAATGTACAATAAATAAAAGAAAAATCATCATAGAATCTCTTTCTCTCTCTCTCTCTTTCTCTCTCTCTCTCCCTTTTTCTCTCATGCTGTGGGTCATATCATATTGGCGCTATTCCAATATCTCGGTACAGTGTGCGCAATCGAATTGGACATAGTAGTAGTAGAACAAATCCAATCCATTTGGCTTGACCCAGAATGTCGAATTTACCGAAGGTTCGTGCAAGTTCATATCGGTTGGTCGTGGTCGACTACTAGCAGCTGTGCGTATGAACGACTATCGGCTGGAAACTGAGCAAATTACCAATAGATATCTACGCATTAACAATCTGACCCATCGATTTCTGCTTATCTGAATTCCCTTAGATCTTCTATATGCGAGAATGAAAGAGAGAGAGAGAGAGGGAGCTTTAACATTGACTCGATATTCAACGTTGACTTTATCCAATAAATATTACACGCGATATATCCTGAATATAATGCGTTTAGAAAATTTCATTAAAATATCGAAATGAATTATATGATATTATGAATTGTATAATAAATTATATCATTGAAAAAATATATTTAGAGATAGAAAAAATTTCAATTAAATTTCTATTCTTATTCGAACGATTATCAATTATATTTTATTATACGTCAGTGTTAATGCATATACATTTTTTTATCAATTAAGGGGGGTGGGGTGGACTACTTATTATCTAGTAATATGTCCTCAATTGTTAATATAACTCGATAATTTTTTTATCAATATATTCTTTCTTACATACGAATATAAAACAACATATTATTATGAAAAATATATTTAGATACGCGTACGAATTTCATTTAAATTTTTATTCTCATTCGAACAAACATCATGTACGTTAATACGAACATATCTTTCTACCAATTGAGGAGGAGGATGAGGTTAACTTCTAATAATATGTCGCCAATTGTAAATAGAACTCGATCAATATTCGTTTGCTTTAACGAAAGAGGTTATTTTTCAAAGAAGATTAATACGAGAACGATTTTAACCGAGATTTCTTGCAACATTTCATGTAATTGTCATCAATGTCCCGTGGTATATTTAAAATAACATTTTTATTATATAATAAAGAAATATTTATATACCAAATGTGTCGCGGTATATTTGTTGTATAATATTTATATCAATCCGTTGATAATTTATTCGTTATAATTTATAATTTCAAATTAAATGTCTTTTTTACTTCTATATAATTTATTTATTTATTGATTTAAATCGTTGCACGAGTAATAAAGGAATAAATAATATATACCACAGAACATTGATAACACTCGACACTTGCCAACAAATTCAACAAAAATTCGTATTGCAGTTTAATTATTATCATCAAGATCGTTTTTCGTATAAAATTAAATTATTATTAATTATTAAAAATAAATATTACAATTACAAACCGAGAAATATTATTTCGTTAATTTGTCCGACCGATTAATCGTTAGAGTACTATAGGCGTATATATGCGTCCAACGAAGCAATCCGCGTTGACTAAGGACGCATATATACGCTTATCAATTTTTTTTTACCTTCCTTGACTAGAAATTCTTTTTTCTTTTTCTTTTATTTAATCAAAATAGTTAAATATTAATAGAAAGATCATTACGTTCCCCGACGATTGCAAACGTAAGCCGAGCTCCCCATTCAAAGGGTTGATATGATTAAAAAAATCCAAATAAATAACAATGTAAAAGAACAACAGGATAAATCATCAGCGGGAACAAAACTCGAGTCATTTTATATTACCTTTCGCTATACTTTAATCATTTACGTTACGATATGGCGTATCTTGGTTAAAGTTTATCTGCTGTGCTACCGTCTTCAAAAGTTTTCCAAAGAAAGAAAGAGAGAGTCAGGATCAAAAGAAAAAAAGGACAAAGGGGAGTAGAAGGGTGGGTTGGGAGTGGGGTGTGGGCAAGTAGTTTCAAGATTTTATCAAGTAGAAGCTTGAAATTATACAGCTAGAGCTTGAAGTTCTACGAGCGGAAGCCACGCGAGCTTTCAACATAGAACCGCCTTAAGGATTCTCTTTCTCCCTTTCTCTCTCTCTCTTTCTGTCCGTAACCTTTATTCAATACTTTTCCTTCTTTAACATCCTTGTTCCTTCTTACGAACAACTTTTATTCCGTTCTTTTCGTATTTCGTGTTGGCCGGGCAACTATCGATTAGGAAATTACCATAAACTTTTGGGTAACTTGAAACTATGAAGAAAAACTATGGTTACTAGAGTATATGGCCGGATAGGAGTTTGCTAGTGAATTTGTTAATTCACTTTTCAAATGACGTATACTTATAATAAAATATAATTTAATATAATACATTGAAAAGATTGATGTTAGTCTGAATTTATAGGATACCTGAATGGTATTTGTTGGATTTAAAAAATTCGCTTTTCAAATGATACTATAATAAAATATAATTCATTGTAATATATTGAAGACTGATCAAGAGATGGTCAGGTAGGCCCCTCTTCGATTTTTTACAAATTTTGCAAACTTGTAATAGACTATAAAAATATGTATGAGGTATAACTAATTAAAGTTGTATACTATTTAACTCGCCTAAGTGTCGGTTAAGATAATACATAGAAAAAAAGAATACAATTCTTCAAAAAAAAAACAAACGTTGATGATTGACGTTCAATATAAATAAAAAAAGGGAATAATTTCTCTCTATCACAAATATTTAGAACTACATTTGGTATAGAATTTCAAATAAAAATGTATATGTAATATTTAGTTTTTGTGTATGCCTTCAAAAATGCGTAAATACATATATATTTTAAAAAGTAAGAAAATCAAAATGGGTAGATGATAAATCCAACGATGATCACCTGCAACAAAAAGAAAAATATATTAATCATACAATCAAGTGATATAAGAGCCTGATATATAAATCGTCCAATTCGCAGATGCACTTTTCAATTGAATTCATTATTTATTTTTATCAAATCTGTAATTAGCGCTGCAATAAAATTAAATTTAAACGCGTGATTTTACGTTTACATAAAATATATGAAAATATAGAAATAGGAAAAGAACAAATATTATGTCATTAAAAAAAATAATATCTATTAATTATTGTGAAACATTTTCAAACTGCATTTTATAGAAAAAAAAATTGCAAATTTAATAAATACGAACAGAATGAAAAATTTTAAAGACGAAACAAAAAAGAGGAATTACTGTAATATTAACCAAACGTTATTTATGCTTCAAAATTTTATAATACAAAAATTTTTATATTTCTGACTGTAACTAAAAACATATGCATCTTTTTGGCGACTTTTCCAGACACAAATTTGGTGTCCCAAGGAGATGGAATGGTCCGTCATCCCCAATTAAAATTACAAATTAATGACGAGCAAAAAAGTAATACAATAAAATATAATGACTAGAAAGCTATTCTCAAAAAGTTCGAACTTATTGTTGAACCTTTGAAAATAACTCAATAGTCTATGTAGTTGCCCTCTTCAGCCACATTTAAGTGGGGGCCTCTTCGGCATTAGCCCCTTCGGCATTTAGCCTCTTCTTTCTTCATTTCCTGAAAACTGCAATGGACATTTTCTACACGCGAGTAAGATCTTCCATACTACTTTTGCAAATTAACTCGTATTTTGTTTGAGATGATTGTAATTTTTAATTCTTAAAAAATGAATGTACATTTTCCGTTAGTTATTCAAGCTTGTAGACCATCAACGAACATAGAGTTCATTGACATATATCCGAGCACAATTAAACGAATGTCCAAGCAGATAATTATCGATGACCTAATAACACGTCGCACTTTTAATGTCAAAAAACAAAATTGAATTGAAATAAATAATGCAATAAATGTTATGCATTTGCTTGCAATATTTTCATTTCATTCATTCGTTATGTAGAATAATATCAAATATTTCTAATCGAGAAAATCGCGATTGTGCGAAGTGCTAATATAATAATACTTAAAACTAAGTATCAAATGGAGATCAAAGTATTTGCGAATTTGTTCGACTCTATCTCGTTCGAGATAGAATCGAAATAGAAATAAATCTTTCAAATCGTAGCAAATTCCTTTGAATCTCATGATACATAATAAAGATTACAGAAGAGTTACAAAATAAATCTACAAGGCAAGCATAATAGAATGAAATAATATAAATTTGTAACAATTCTGTAAAAACCAGGAGGCGAAATTTCCACTCCGGAGTGGAAGCAAACCTCGTGCCTTTCCTGGATCCTACCTACTTAAAAATAAAGTTTTCACATTCGCTCAGAGAAGTATGCTACCTGCCAGCCTATTACCCATATTTAAAAAGAGCAAATACACATACGTACCCACCCACTCACTCCACGATTCTCTCACATACCACCAGGGTGCAAAATCCTAAACTAGAGAGCATGCCCCGGGGCACCTCCGACACCCTAGTTCAAACGCGTGTTTTCTAAACTTATGGGAGTACGTACCAATGCTGTAATCGACTGCAAAGGCTAATGATTATTGCAAATATGACTAATGCAAAAATACAAGTATACACTAGTATATATCGCATACTAGTTATATACGAGTATATCATAGTTTCCACAAATAAATGCGGTAAATCTACTATTCAAAACGATTTTATTTAAAAAATAAATCTGAAAAATTTAATATAAATATAAAAATACAAATATATTCGTATTTTTCATACCATAAATGATTCTACAAGTAGTATTCCGAGTATTGAATGATGGATCAATTAAAAATAATCGCGAAACGATGTACAATGCACACACCTAATACGCACACACAGGTGCAATGTACACCGTGCAATCACTAGCACAATAACAGCCGCCAATAGGGGAAAACTTATAACTAAACCCACGCTAACTGTTTCTCACCCATACGTATAACACCTGGGCACACGCATAGATGAGAACGCAGAAAGTATGGGGGGGAGAAACGGGAGATTAGTATATTAGAAGCTGAAAATCCTGAACTAAAAAAACATGATTAACATACATAAATACATCAAAACATTTTATTTTATAACATATATCAAAACATTTTATTTCATCTAAACGGGCTAAGACTCTACAAGTCATTTGGATTTTACTTTTTGATTATGCAAGAGAATTATGTGTTAAATTTAATTTTTTAATATTTAAGAATCTTAAAAGAAAAAAATAAATATATATAAAAAACCTCGGACGACTCCTTTCATTAAGTTGGCTGTTCTAATAAAAGAACTGGGCTTTGAGCCACCACTTAACTGCTAGAATCTATCCGTCGCGAATGAGTTTGTCTTCTTGCTCATTTATTTATTATATCGACGTATCGATATATCAAAATTAATAGCGATTAGATAAACTAAGTACGAAGCAATGCATGTAAGACATTTATTACATGATTTTTTAGACGAAAACGAGTAAATTAATGCTCGATTTCACCCCTACTAACCAAGAACAAAACACGTAATTAAAAAGAAAGTACATTAATTAGTTGCATTATTAATTAAATGAATTTAACCGGCGAGACAAGAAAACCTATCCTGAACTAATATAAAATATACAATTTAATATTCAATACAATATACAATTTTCATGAGTAACTCCTAGAAAGGAATTACTCATGTGCTCGTCACTAATTTATTGGAATAATTACAACCAGTAACTCGTGCCGATTAGGACCTTTCATCCTCGACATGATTGAGCACCGGAGGGACTTTAAATTTTTTGACTCACTGCGTAAGAAGTTCTATGATGGCTCCAAAACACTCCTACTTCGCAGCAAGTGTTGCAGTCTGACGATCGAAGAGTTCCTCGATTTGGTATTTAAGGAAATCCACCGAAGATCCATCGAAGATACATCGAAGATCCATCGAAGAATTCATTCCACATCTTTGATAAGGTAGAAAGTCCGTCGTCATATCTGTAAAATAAAATAGAACAAAACGATAAGTTATTTGCAATATAATCAAAAATCATATAAAATAAAATCGAATAAAATGTAAATAAAAATAGATACTTACAATGCATTTCAATGGGATGAAATTCAATTGCACCATGGCGATGCACCTCGCGTGAATCTAAAAACGCGGTATAAACGAAAATAAGGAACTATAGATGAGTTTCTTATCGCGAAACCGAAATTTAATTATACGACGAACAACACTGATTCTAATTCGCGTTTGATTTTAATTTGTTATACGCCCGATCACTTACTCTACACAACTAATTCAAAGACTGCTTTGCACACAGTCAATGCAAGTAGAAAAATCTTCATTGATGCACTGACTCTAATACGCGAACAGTCTGTGCGACTGTTTAAAAATAAAAATACAACTTTACTCGAACAAACTCTAATGCAATTACTGCCTTGGTCGCAGTTAATTTAATATATAAATTGCAAAAATAATTCACGAACGCGACGGAATTGAAATTAACGAACGAACGAGATTCTAATCCGTGATTTTAATTTTATTTAAACGAAACAACACTCCCGTATATTGCTTCGCGCACGATTGCAATCTGAAACAGAAATAAAAAACAATACTATTTATATCATTACTATTACTAAAAACAATTAAAATGTTTGTTTTATTATTAAATACAAAAATATACTCACTTTGTATCTCCATCGATGAATGCACGATGGGTCTCCTACCCTTAGGATGACGATGACGATGACAATGCACCAACACTGATTCTACAACTGCATTACATGCAGTTAATTCAATTAACACTAGATTAATGAACTAACAATAAACCAATTTGACTCATATCAAATTTCTTTGCTACATACGCTACATATATAAAATTTGAATATTATTTTTTTCAAATATAAGTTGATTTTTAATACCATAATGAAATATATGTAAATATTAATTCCTCCCCTCTACCCATTTTTTCATGCAAACAATTTTTGTAAGTTTTTAAAAAATAGTAAATGAAACAATAATGAAAAAGTCTAGTGTTAAACGAATTTCCAAATGAATTTAATTAATAAATTGTAACACTATTCCAACGATGATCTGAAACAAAAATAAAAACAAGATTATATAGACCATTGATATAAAAACATTATTATAATTATTAAGAAACTGTTCAAAATAAAAATTGGCTTACGTTTATTCTTCAGTGATGAATGCACGATGAGTATCCTACCCTTAGGATGACGATGAGCACACGTTTAAACCGAATAGAAGAAACTAACGGAGTTTCTTTACCCGAAAAAACAAAACTTTTACATACGGCGTACAACACTGAATCTACTCTTTCCGATTCTTTTATATTTTATTTTATCGATGCAACACACGAGTACTTCATTGCCTACGCGCTCGATTGCAATGATGTTCTGAAACGGAAGAACAAAAAGAACAATTAATACCATCGTTATAATAAAAATCCATTAAAGATATCATAGAAGTGTTTGATAGAAAATTATACTTACTTTTAGTCTTCATTGATGAATGCAGGATGGGTATCCTACCCTTAGGATGACGATGAATAAAATAAAATTAAATAAAACTCTGAAAAGCTGAAACATACTAAAAATTATATTACATACAATTAAATATTACAATATTTCCTGAAATCATTCCTGAAGGCATTGCACACTTCCAAAGATATTTTATCATAAAGAATCAATATAAATTCTAGCAATATTAATTGCCTTAATCTCACTACTTGTATAATATTACATACAAAGTATGTAATGTTATTTAAAATATTAATTGAACATTTTTTAAGTTATAATATATAACTCAATAAAGAGTAATCTAAAAAATAAAACTTTTTTATACTATTCTATCTAATGAGTAACTTATTAAAGTATTTAATGTTAGAATGTAGAAGTATTAAACGTTAGATAACGTTAGAAATAAAATCAATAAATAGTTTAATACGTCACGTTCGTTAGATCTTTACTCGTTGAAGGACGGAAGGGGAATGGAGATCTCTCTGCGTATATCTCGTAGAGGTGTCGAATGCTCGGTGCTCGATTGTTTACGTTTCGTTTCGACAGTTATTCTTCAGTTTTCACCTCGAGAAATTCCTACAAATATACATACATTCATAGTTGCTTGTAGGTTAATGTTTTGTTTTGTTTCCTTTCTCTCTCTCTCTCTCTCTCTCTTACTCTCGTTCTCACTCTTTCTATACATTTTTATGACTTAAAAAAAGAATAACGCTTACCTCAATGAATATGAAGATAAAAAAAGAGTAAAAACAATTATTAGAACGGGTGTATAAATTCGTTCTGGACTCTCCAATGCTCGGAAATCTAAGAGAAATAAAAAATAAAATTACATTAGTACAATATAAAGAAAATCAAATACATGAGTGTTTGTGTACGAGTGGTTAACCTATACTTATGTATATATGCCTACATGTGTGTGTGT
The DNA here is from genome assembly GCF_010416935.1 of Polistes fuscatus. Classification (NCBI taxonomy): domain Eukaryota; kingdom Metazoa; phylum Arthropoda; class Insecta; order Hymenoptera; family Vespidae; genus Polistes; species Polistes fuscatus. The sequence continues at coordinate 4,188,609 of NW_025113075.1, read as the reverse complement.
ATTAATTTAATACGAAATATTATCTTTGAAGACATAATTATGATAAATAATTAATTAGAGCATCATTATAGATGGTAATAAGTATCGATACCGTGAAAATAAGTTGGAAATTAGAAAATAATTGTTAAGTAACATTGGTGAGATTTGGCGCGAAGCCGAGATACATCGATGATTATATTCTCACAGATATCTGCCGAATTTTTTAATATTTCGTTTTAAAAACACTCACGTATGGAAATCTTGTATGTAGCTATCGTTTGATATATAATAGGAAGGTGAAAAATACTTTTCAATTACCTGAATTAAATTTTACCCCCGAAGTCCTCAGTGCGCAGGAGCATTAAAATAATTATATGAAATAGATAAAAATACAAAAATCATAACGTTATAATCTTAAATTTATCGATTAGATGGATTATTCACTTTATACACATGCGCAACGTTAGGAAAGTCATATAAACAACTTTCAATAAAAGTACTTTCATAGAGGACAACGTCTCATTTCAACGGTGGATTTCGAAGGGGACGGTACATAGATCATATATTCCGATCTTTTAGACAACAATAGACATTCCTATCGATTATTTAACAATTATTTTAATATTCTAATGCAATCTCTTTATATTTCAAATTGTTTAAACACACATATGTACTAGTTTAAACATTGCATACTTATTAACATACTTTGAATATAAAATAATTTTAATGTGATATTTTTCTGGATAAAAATTTTATTATCCAAAGTAAACATTGTACAGGGACGTTAAAACAAATGTATATTAGTTTAAACAATTACATAAAAATTGAAGGTATGTTTAAATCAGAACGTTGCCATGTGATAAAGATTTTAGTATATATTGTCTTTATTTTACTCGTTATTTTTTAAATATTAACAAGGAACGTATACATCTAATAGAAAAATAGCTTAGATAATGATAATTATAAATTGGATAATTATATATAAATAATGATAAAATGGATTTTTAATTTATTTAATAAATAGATTATGTGTGTTTCTCTGTGCAGTGTGATAAGGTTTATAGTGCATATTGTTTTTATTCTTTTCGTTATTTTTTAAATATTAACAAGATACGTGTACATTAAATAGAAAAATAGAATACATTTTTTATTTATTTAATAAATAAATTATCATATTTAGATTGACTAGCGTGGTCATGAAAAAAGCCAAGTTACGTACGTGTGACGGGGCAAGCTTGTGTGCGTGAGATACATTTCTATATGGTAATTGGGAATTTCTGATTGGTCACTTGACGTCCGAAATGTAAGACCAAAGATGATTAGCGAATCAGCGTTCTTTTCGGTTTGGCCGTCGTGGAAATCGCACGGATACAACGTCGTCCCGTTAATCTCAGGTAATTAAAAAATATTTTCTAACGTAAATAATTTTCCTATGTACTAACAGAATCTTCTAGCAAATGACTTCTTAATGATATAATCGAAAGATTACGATAATGTCGAGGATAAAAAATATTTGCGTAGAAAAAAATTCCATGTACCTTGGTATGCATTTTTCTACGCAATTATATATATATATTTTTCTTGTTTAACGGCATTATTTCTATAGATATCGACTTATAATGATCAATTTTGATTGTTAGGATTAATAAAGTATATATTTCAACAATCTTTATGTTCCTATATCCTATTTTTAACTATTCGATATTTTTCTATAATAGATGGAAAAAATGCAAAATCATCAAGCAGCCGTGACGTCATCAGATGACGCTATGTCTTTTTGAGGGTGACTACCCCGTATACAACTACGTGCATGGACTGTACGTCACAGGTACCGCCATATTCGAAATCTGTCAGCTGTATATGTTCCAGCGTACTGTGTTATCTCGCTTAATTCAGGTAATTGAAAAGTATTTTTCACCTTCCTATTATATATCAAACGATAGCTACATACAAGATTTTCATACGTGAGTGTTTTTAAAACGAAATATTAAAAAATTCGGCAGATATCTGTGAGAATATAATCATCGATGTATCTCGGCTTCGCGCCAAATCTCACCAATGTTACTTAACAATGTTATTTTCTAATTTCCAACTTATTTTCACGGTATCGATACTTATTACCATCTATAATGATGCTCTAATTAATTATTTTTCATAATAATGTCTTCAAAGATAATATTTCGTATTAAATTAATACACACACACATACAGGCATATATACATAAGTATAGGTTAACCACTCGTACACTCATGTATTTGATTTTCTTTATATTGTACTAATGTAATTTTATTTTTTATTTCTCTTAGATTTCCGAGCATTGGAGAGTCCAGAACGAATTTATACACCCGTTCTAATAATTGTGTTTACTCTTTTTTTATCTTCATATTCATTGAGGTAAGCGTTATTCTTTTTTTAAGTCATATAAAAATGTATAGAAAGAGTGAGAACGAGAGTAAGAGAGAGAGAGAGAGAGAGAGAGACAGAGAGAGAGAGAGAGAAAGAAAACAAAACATTAACCTACAAGCAGCTATGAATGTATGTATATTTGTAGGAATTTCTCGAGGTGAAAATAGAAGAATAACCGTCGAAACGAAACGTAAACAACCGAGCACCGAGCATTCGACACCTCTACGAGATATACGCAGAGAGATCTCCATTCCCCTTCCGTCCTTCAACGAGTAAAGATCTAACGAACGTGACGTATTAATCTATTTATTGATTTTATTTCTAACGTTATCTAACGTTTAATACTTCTACATTCTAACATTAAATACTTTAATAAGTTACTCATTAGATAGAATAGTATAAAAAGTTTTATTTTTAGATTACTCTTTATTGAGTTATATATTATAACTTAAAAAATGTTCAATTAATATTTTAAATAACATTACATACTTTGTATGTGATATTATACAAGTAGTGAGATAAAGGCAATTAATATTGCTTGAATTTATATTGATTCTTAATGATAAAATATCTTTGAAAGTGTGCAATGCCTTCAGGAATGATTTCAGGAAATATTGCAATATTTAATTGTATGTAATATAATTTTTAGTATGTTTCAGCTTTTCAGAGTTTTATTTAATTTTATTTTATTCATCGTCATCCTAAGGGTAGGATACCCATCCTGCATTCATCAATGAAGACTAAAAGTAAGTATAATTTTCTATCAAACACTTCTATGATATCTTTAATGGATTTTTATTATAACGATGGTATTAATTGTTCTTTTTGTTCTTCCGTTTCAGAACATCATTGCAATCGAGCGCGTAGGCAATGAAGTACTCGTGTGTTGCATCGATAAAATAAAATATAAAAGAATCGGAAAGAGTAGATTCAGTGTTGTACGCCGTATGTAAAAGTTTTGTTTTTTCGGGTAAAGAAACTCCGTTAGTTTCTTCTATTCGGTTTAAACGTGTGCTCATCGTCATCCTAAGGGTAGGATACTCATCGTGCATTCATCACTGAAGAATAAACGTAAGCCAATTTTTATTTTGAACAGTTTCTTAATAATTATAATAATGTTTTTATATCAATGGTCTATATAATCTTGTTTTTATTTTTGTTTCAGATCATCGTTGGAATAGTGTTACAATTTATTAATTAAATTCATTTGGAAATTCGTTTAACACTAGACTTTTTCATTATTGTTTCATTTACTATTTTTTAAAAACTTACAAAAATTGTTTGCATGAAAAAATGGGTAGAGGGGAGGAATTAATATTTACATATATTTCATTATGGTATTAAAAATCAACTTATATTTGAAAAAAATAATATTCAAATTTTATATATATGTAGCGTATGTAGCAAAGAAATTTGATATGAGTCAAATTGGTTTATTGTTAGTTCATTAATCTAGTGTTAATTGAATTAACTGCATGTAATGCAGTTGTAGAATCAGTGTTGGTGCATTGTCATCGTCATCGTCATCCTAAGGGTAGGAGACCCATCGTGCATTCATCGATGGAGATACAAAGTGAGTATATTTTTGTATTTAATAATAAAACAAACATTTTAATTGTTTTTAGTAATAGTAATGATATAAATAGTATTGTTTTTTATTTCTGTTTCAGATTGCAATCGTGCGCGAAGCAATATACGGGAGTGTTGTTTCGTTTAAATAAAATTAAAATCACGGATTAGAATCTCGTTCGTTCGTTAATTTCAATTCCGTCGCGTTCGTGAATTATTTTTGCAATTTATATATTAAATTAACTGCGACCAAGGCAGTAATTGCATTAGAGTTTGTTCGAGTAAAGTTGTATTTTTATTTTTAAACAGTCGCACAGACTGTTCGCGTATTAGAGTCAGTGCATCAATGAAGATTTTTCTACTTGCATTGACTGTGTGCAAAGCAGTCTTTGAATTAGTTGTGTAGAGTAAGTGATCGGGCGTATAACAAATTAAAATCAAACGCGAATTAGAATCAGTGTTGTTCGTCGTATAATTAAATTTCGGTTTCGCGGTAAGAAACTCATCTATAGTTTCTTATTTTCGATTATACCGCGTTTTTAGATTCACGCGAGGTGCATCACCATGGTGCAATTGAGTTTCATCCCATTGAAACGCATTGTAAGTATTCATTTTTAATAATATTTTATTCGTTTTCGTTTGATACGATTTTGGATCATATTACATATAACTTATCATTTTGTTCTATTTTATTTCACAGATATGACGACGGACTTTCTACCTTATCAAAGATGTGGGATGAATTCTTCGATGGATCTTCGATGGATCTTCGGTGGATCTTCAGTGGATCTCCTTCAATACCAAATCGAGGAACTCTTCGATCGTCAGACTGCAACACTTGCTGCGAAGTAGGAGTGTTTTGGAGCCATCGTAGAACTTCTTACGCAGTGAGTCAAAAATTTTAAAGTCCCTCCGGTGCTCAATCATGTCGAGGATGAAAGGCCCTAATCGGCACGAGTTACTGGTTGTAATTATTCCAATAAATTAGTGACGAGCACATGAGTTATTCCTTTCTAGGAGTGTCTCATGAAAATTGTATATTGTATTGAATATTAAATTGTATATTTTATATTAGTTCAGGATAGGTTTTCTTGTCTCGCCGGTTAAATTCATTTAATTAATAATTCAACTAATTAATGTACTTTCTTTTTAATTACGTGTTTTGTTCATGGTTAGTAGTGGTGAAATCGAGCATTTATTTACTCGTTTTTGTCCAAAAAGCATGTAATAAATGTCTTACATGCATTGCTTCGTACTTAGTTTATCTAATCGCTATTAATTTTGATATATCGATACGTCGATATTATAAATAAATGAGCAAGAAGACAAACTCATTCGCGACGGATAGATTCTAGCAGTTAAGTGGTGGCTCAAAGCCCAGTTCTTTTATTAGAACAGCCAACTTAATGAAAGGAGTCATCCGAGGTTTTTTATATATTTATTTTTTTCTTTTAAAATTCTTAATTTTTAAAAAATTAAATTTAACACATAATTCTCTTGCATAATCAAAAGTAAAATCCAAATGACTTGTAGAGTCTTAGCCCGTTTAGATGAAATAAAATGTTTTGATATATGTTATAAAATAAAATGTTTTGATGTATTTATGTATGTTAATCATGTTTTTTTAGTTCAGGATTTTTAGCTTCTAATATAATAATCTCCCGTTTCTCCCCCCCATACTTTCTGCGTTCTCATCTATGCGTGTGCCCAGGTGTTATACGTATGGGTGAGAAACAGTTAGCGTGGGTTTAGTTGTAAGTTTTTCCCCTATTGGCGGCTGTTATTGTGCTAGTGATTGCACGGTGTACATTGCACCTGTGTGTGCGTATTAGGTGTGTGCATTGTACATCGTTTCGCGATTATTTTTAATTGATCCATCATTCAATACTCGGAATACTACTTGTAGAATCATTTATGGTATGAAAAATACGAATATATTTGTATTTTTATATTTATATTAAATTTTTCTAATTTATTTTTTAAATAAAATCGTTTTGAATAGTAGAGTTACCGCATTTATTTGTGGAAACTATGATATACTCGTATATAACTAGTATGCAATATATACTAGTGTATACTTGTATTTTTGCATTAGTCATATTTGCAATAATCATTAGCCTTGGCAGTCGATTACAGCATTGGTACGTACTCCCATAAGTTTAGAAAACACGCGTTTGAACTAGGGTGTCGGAGGTGCCCCGGGGCATGCTCTCTAGTTTAGGATTTTGCACCCTGGTGGTATGTGAGAGAATCGTGGAGTGAGTGGGTGGGTACGTATGTGTATTTGCTCTTTTTAAATATGTGTACTAGGCTGGTAGGTAGCATACTTCTTTGAGCGAATGTGAAAACTTTAATTTTAAGTAGGTAGGATCCAGGAAAGGTACGAGGTTCGCTTCCACTCCGGAGTGGAAATTTTGCCTCCTGGTTTTTACAGAATTGTTACAAATTTATATTATTTCATTCTATTATGCTTGCTTTGTAGATTTATTTTGTAACTCTTCTGTAATTTTTATTATGTATCATGAGATTCAAAGGAATTTGCTACGATTTGAAAGATTTATTTCTATTTCGATTCTATCTCGAACGAGATAGAGTCGAACGAATTCGCAAATACTTTGATGAATTTGATACTTAGTTTTAAGTATTATTATATTAGCACTTCGCACAATCGCGATTTTCTCGATTAGAAATATTTGATATTATTCTACATAACGAATGAATGAAATGAAAATATTGCAAGAAAATGCATTACATTTATTGCATTATTTATTTCAATTCAATTTTGTTTTTTGACATTAAAAGTGCGACGTGTTATTAGGTCATCGATAATTATCTGCTTGGACATTCGTTTAATTGTGCTCGGATATATGTCAATGAACTCTATGTTCGTTGATGGTCTACTAACTTGAATAACTAACGGAAAATGTACATTCATTTTTTAAGAATTAAAAATCAGAATCATCTCAAACAAAATACGAGTTTATTTGCAAAAGTAGTATGAAAGATCTTACCCGCGTGTAGAAAATGTCCAATGCAGTTTTCAGGAAATGAAGAAAGAAGAGGCTAAATGCCGAAGGGGCTAATGCCGAAGAGGCCCCCACTTAAATGTGGCTGAAGAGGGCAACTACATAGACTATTGAGTTATTTTCAAAGGTTCAACAGCAAGTTCGAACTTTTTGAGAATAGCTTTCTAGTCATATATTATATTTTATTGTATTACTTTTTTGCTCGTCATTAATTTGTAATTTTAATTGGAGATGACGGACCATTCCATCTCCTTGGGACACCAAATTTGTGTCCGGAAAAGTCGTCAAAAAGATGCATATGTTTTTAGTTATAGTCAGAAATATTAAAATTTTTGTATTATAAAATTTTGAAGCCTAAATAACGTTCGGTTAATATTACAGTAATTTCTCTTTTTTTGTTTCGTCTTTAAAATTTTTCATTGTGTTCGTATTTTATTAAATTTGCAATTTTTTTTCTATAAAATGCAGTTTGAAAATATTTCGCAATAATTAATAGATATTATTTTTTTTAATAACATAATATTTGTTCTTTTCCTATTTCTTTATTTTCATATATTTTATGTAAACGTAAAATCACGCGTTTAAATTTAATTTTATTACAACGGTAATTACAGATTTGATAAAAATAAATAATGAATTCAATTGAAAAGTGCATCTGCGAATTGGACGATTTATATGTTCAGGCTCTTATATCACTTGATTGTATGATTAATATATTTTTCTTTTTATTACAGGTGATCATCGTTGAATTTATCATTTACCCATTTTGATTTTCTTACTTTTTAAAATATATATGTATTTATGCATTTTTGAAGGCACACACAAAAACTAAATATTACATATACATTTTTATTTAAAATTCTATACCAAATGTAGCTCTAAATATTTGTGGGAGAGAGAAATTATTCCCTTTTTTTATTTATATTCAACGTCAATCATCAACGTTTTTTTTTTTTTTTAAATTATATTCTTTTTTTCCCTATATATTATCTTAACCGACACTTAGGCGAGTTAAATAGTATACCACTTTAATTAGGTATACCTCACACATAAAAATCAAGCTTCCGTAAGGTGTTAGGTCCCTCCTAAGGGTTACGTCAGAGGTTATTGATTGAATCGGAAATATTTTTGCAAAACGTTCTTGTCCAATTATTGTATTTGGCTGTAAGAAAACTATGAAATTTTTTTTAGTATCTATAAATTGTAATTTGCCAATAACTCATTTTTAAATTATAATAATCCTTAGGAACCTTACAATTCGAGTATTCACAAAATTTATCTTTTCCTACAGAAAAATATAATAAAATTAATTTTTTGAAATGCTTTACTTTTCAATTGATTTACGATAATTGAGTACCATTTACTTTAGATTTTGAAAATATGATTATGTCCCAATCTCGAATAAGCTAATTATGTAAGGACTTTTAATAAATAAATGACAATTATAAAATCTCAAACTTTTAAATCCAGAAACCTCTTAGAATGTTCTATATTTCATATTTTTCTTACAAATCCGTCAAAGTTTTATCCAATTTTTCACTTACTTTTATTATAATATTTATTTGAATGTTGAAATAAATGAAATTATTTTAGATAATTTGAAATGAGACAGAAACAAATCTAATATCGAGGATTCTACTTACCACGATTATCGGAAAAATGATTTTCTCTTGTATTTTATCTTTTTTTTTTCTTTTTTTGAATACGCGATGATTTTATGATAAAATAAAGAAGAAAGAAAAGGAATGATGGGGTTGGTGGGTTGTAAGTTGAAGAATAGGGAAAGAAATCTTACGTTATATTATACTTTGAATTTTTTCTCTCAGTTTATTTTTCGTCCTTTGGTCCTTTGCCCTCTTTCTCTTTTCTCGAACCAAGCGCAAGATACTCTGACGTTATGTTCGCGTTCAAAAGCAGCTTGTGTCGTATTCTTTTGCTCTCATCTTCAAAATATCTGGTCTTCAAAATATCCCACGTAAATCTACCTTCAGCTTAATGTCTTTTATCTTGAACGTCGTTTATCATTTGTTTCCTCTTTTTTTTTTTTATCTTCCTTTCTTTTTCTTTTTATTAAAAATGTTCAAACATGGAAACAACGAGATTTGCGAGCGGTATGATTTCAATCGATATCATTATCCAATGGTGAATTAATTCAATTCATTTCATATATTGATATAAATTACCTTACAATATAATTTTTTTTTTTTTTTATTCATTACAGAACATACAATCAATTCTCGACGAGAATTATAAGTACTTTAGGCTGGCGTGATGTAATAACATGAAATGTAAATAAATAAGATATACAATGGTGAGTGTAGATATAATACATTAGACTCAAATAATATTACGATGTTTTAAATCATTCAAATCTTGTTTTAAGGTCAGAAGGGTAGAACCTTTTTAGTCTTCGTACTAGTTCATTTGTTTCCAGTAAATTTTTTGCTAAAGGGTTGGGATGTTTGGCTAAACGGGAGTTTGTAGCGTTCACTGAAGCTAACAATTTCTTCTTTTATTGTAGATATTCTTAAATCTTGATGAATTCTTTCGTTTGTAACGTACCATGATGGGGCATTGCAGATGTTTCGTAGAGTTTTTGATTGGAACCTCTGTAAAATTCTCTATATTGGAGTTACTCGCAGTTCCACCTTACAATATAATGACGCAAAAGAAATAATGAACTTTAGGTCTCATATAACACGGCATGAATCTATTAATCTATTTATCTTATTATAGGAGAGGGTTACCTGTATATATTTATTACCAAAATTATTAATTTATTATCTGTTTTGCAAGCAACATTTTTTTTATACCTATTATTCATCCTTTCATTTGCGCGTACCGCTATTTGCTACGCGTTACCAAACAAAAAAAAAATCGCAATTAACGTTCGTGCACAAGTAAAAGGGTTAATATAAAATATTTTTTTTTGTAATTATACACGGAAGATACGGTCTGGCAAAATTCTAATTACTTACTCTTATGGTTAATAAGGATTTCATTAATTAAAATATTATAATGATACGACCTTTTTATTTTCTCTCTCTCTCTCTCTCTCCCAATTTTGTACACACTTTTTTTTCTCTCAGTTTGTCCACTTCTCCAAGATTCCTATAATCTCTTGCATTCTTTATTTGCATAAACGAATGCATATTGCTATTAGTATCGATCGCACACATTTCACAGGTATAAAATTAGGCGTGAAATAATTCCGATTAATAATATCGGTTTAAAATATAAAACAAAAATAAACGTACGGAGAAAGACGTGGTCAGTGTTGATTTAACATAATAATTAAATAGGAGCTGGTAGGGTGGGAGGGAAGGGAAGGAAAGGAAAGGTGTTAGTAGTATGTACGTTTGAATGAATTCATCCGAAATGGGGGTGGCAACGGTAGTGGGCAAAGCGATTGTTAGTACAGGTCCTGGAATAATAATTCTCGTCGGGTGTTTGCTGACGAGGTTACTCAAGTTGAGATTATTCCAAAAGGAGAAAACCGATGATAAACGTATAAGAAGAAAGAAGAAAAGGGACAGTGAAGTAGTAGTAGTAGTAGTAGTAGTAGTAGTAGTGGAATAAGGAAGTCTAATGCCACTTCGAAATATGTATTATCGAAGTGACGAGAATAATGAGATTCTCGTTGTCCTGTAAACTTTTCTCCCCGTGACGAGAAATTACATTTCATTGTTTTACTATAGCAAAACGCGAATGCTTTTTCTTCCCCCTTACCATTCTTCTTCATTCTCATTCTCGTTCTCATTTTCATTTTCATTATCCCTTTCCTGTTACGCCTTTTAAAAACAGACAGACCGTTGACGCCGTCGATGCCAATTTCTCTTACGATTTATTCAGAAAACGTTTCGACGATATTCCGTTGATCATTGCTTAGAACAATAATTATTACTTCGAGCTTTGTCGTTAAGAGAAAAAGAACAAATAAATATGTTCGTTATCCTTAGCATAAAATAATAATAATAATAATAATTGTTTCAAAGTATATATATATAAGGTAAAAGCCCCCTCGGTTGGCCAGTTAAGCCGTTTTCTTTTTTAGAAAAATTATATTCATTCAATAAAATAACTTACATCTAAACTAATGGTTTAACCTGTAAGCTTGAGCTTTCAGCTTTGAATAAAAATAAAGAAAAGACAAATTATTCATAAATATTTTAATAATAAATTAAAAAAAACATAGATTTGCAATGTCCCTATTTTTAGCCAACTTTCTCCCTCTTTTGGCCACGCATGTCCCCTCATTTGGCCATGTTTCCTATTTAAAATAAATAATTAATTAATAACTAATTTATTAAATAAATCAAAATTGAATAATTCAAAACTCGTGTACAAAGAAATTAATTACTCATTAGTATTAAAAAAACTAGTTGAATACTTTATGTACAAATATATATAACCTCAAAGCGAATAGCCATAAGTTGGCTAATGATAAAAACAGAGGCAATAATATACTGTCTCCATGCTTGGCCACCATATTTTTAATGGAGAATAATTAAAAATCACTTAATTTTCAATTTCTATAATAATTTTAAGCTATGTTAATTGCAGAAAAAAAAATATTTTGGTTGCTATTGTCAAAAATGAAATATATAGGTTAATAAAAATCACAGTATCTTTACCTTACTTAATAAGAAACCATCCAAAAACAGAAGTCTTGCACAACTTTATTTTTTTTCGTTTTTAAATATATTTTTAAAATAATCCGAATTACTTTCAATGATATTTTAAAATTAGAATTTTTTTTTTAAAAACTGTCACCATGTGCACATCAGCATATAATTTATAATCACTGTTGTGGCATAAAGTGGCCAATAGAGGGGGCCTGGCCAACCGAGGGGGCTTTTACCTTATATATATAAAAATTAAATTGTTTTTCTATGGATCGTATTGTAAGATTTACGTATAGTGATGAGATATATTTATAATGGTAACAGTAAAGTATTTATTTATTAAAAAATAATAACAAGGTATAATGTTTGTAAGAAATAAAATAGTAAGTATCTATAATCTATCTATTATCTATAATATTACTCGTCAATTATTATTGAACTCACAGAAAAACGCAACCTGCCCCAGTCCTTCCCATCGCTTACTTATACCCTACATCCCCTCCATCATCTTCCGTTGTTTCTCGTCATTCCCTTGGAAACTTCCCGATCATTCCAAACCACGCGCAAAAGCTTTTCCGGTATTTCACATTATCGAGAACGTTCGGGAGGCTTCGATGTAGCTATACAAAGGCGACAAGTCCAGATGATGTAACCTTATACCTAAAACTGATATTCTTATCTAACGCTCTTTCTTTATCTCGACCGGATGCATTCTTTCATTTCTTTCAATCACTCTACACTCATACCATTCACACATTCATATCTATACTTCTTAAACAATTCAAAACCCCACAGTATTAACGGATAGAATAGTTTTCTTTGGCAAATTACACAATATAATATATAATATATAATAAATATATTTCATAATAAAAATATCATGATTTTTTAGTTAATAATTTAGCAAGTTATGCAATATATTTGTAATAAACATAATGATATATTTCGCAAAGTTTCGTTCATTTATATGAATTTTTTCAGACGGTATAGGATATAATAGTCGATATGAATTTAAGGTTAGACTTTATGGTTTATTATAATAATGGATGTTAAAATAAATAATAATAAAACAGGTATATATTTTTGTTGAAAATGTTATTAAAGTATAGTATATATATATAATAGTATGAATTTAGTGTTATAGACGTGATGGTTTTATCGTTTAAAGTACTCCTTCCGCGGTTTAACGCCCGTCTGCAACGAGTTACGTTTACGGAGCTTACGTGGGAGTTTATCGTTAGAGCTATGTTTCTCTCGCACACCTAGAAACGGTCGCGCAGACACATACACACACACACATACATTGAGAACACTAAACGACGGCACACACATACTTTATTACCAGTGTCGTACCCGTCCAATAGAATCATGGTTAGAAGCGTTAGGTACCACTACTAACTGACCAAGCCTGAGTTCTTGTACCAGCGATTTGGATTGCACTCGTCTGACCAGTCCTTGACTGCTACTACTACAACTACTACTACTACTACTACTATTGCATCTACCACTACTACTGCGTCAACTACCTTACCCTTCTACCAAGTCTCCAGAGTGCTATCCTTCTCTCTACTAGAATTTCTAAAAAAAACTGCCATGGACAATTTTCAACTCTTTAACTTCCTGCCAAACGCAAAAGTCATTCCTTGTCAAGTACCGAAAAACCTATTATAATTTATTTCTTTTTGACTTTTTCATCCGTTCGATTAATTATTCATTTTTCAAAACTATTGTAAACAAAATAAAGGAACGATAAGTTAGAAAAATCGTAATTAATAAAAACGCGAGATTTTATCTGTACAAAAACAACAACAATAAAATATTTTTGTCGTAGGAAAATAAAAATAGAAATAATAAATAAAAATAAATAATATAAATAATAATATAAATATAATAATAAAATGTTATTATTTATAATAAAGTATTATAATAATTTTTTTATTATAATAATAAAAACAGAATATAATAATATTACAACGTAAAAGAGAGACGCGAGGTGACGAATGTAACGGTTGATCAATAATTGTAATAATTGTTTGGATGATTCAATAAACATGAATAAATAGAGATACAGCATTGAACTATTAATGTTTATCATGCTGTCGTCTCCGACACCTGTTCGAATTTCTCCATCATTTCTCTCGCTATCTAGCTAGCTAGCTAGCTAGATAGCTAGGCTATAAGCCTTAATACATAAACACGAAACACCGAGTTTCGTCGGCGAGTTTATCGTAATTTCAATTATCGAACAATCTGATGGCTTAATCACGATTACGAGTCGCGCACTAACTAACACGGTTTGTTGATCATTGTCGGTCCATGAAGTCCCGAGACAACGAAGTAACCGCTGTGTGTTACGTATTTACGCAGAGTAGAACTCCGAGGGCTGACGTTTGACATTTATTTACACATTCTCCGAGGTCCGTTGATCCAACGAGCAAAATTTATTTACCCAACTATAACGACTACGATCTCTCGGTAATTCGATTACATCGATCAACTATTTCACCAATTCCGCTTTTCGGTATTTTTTTACATTTTTTTATATATATATTCAATTTAAATAATAAATATTATAGCGGACACAAATTTGAACGCTAAATTTACTTAATCTTACCGTGAGTTGTTAAATGATCGCTTTAAAAAAAAAAACAAATCATATATCTTAATATATAATGAAATTTTGGTCAATTTAATAGTGGACAATATATTTTCTTTTATTTAGGAAATAATATAGACAAAAATACGAATTCTATTGTTAATAATATATATTAAATTTACTCTTTTAGGGCATGGTTTTATTAAAAGTGTCTCTATTTTTTTCATGCATAAATGTGCATTTATAGAAACAAAGCAATTTTACTTTTTATGTTTTTATATCATGTAAATTCTTTTATCACAATCAAAATTATTTTAAACAAACTAGTACAATATTAAGAAGAAATCAAACATATTTCATCAACACGAGTCATTTGATTTTTCAACATTCCGTACCGCAGAAGGTTTAATATATAATACCAAACCACTCTTTTTCTTTTCTTCCCTTTGCTATTATTTTTCAACATTTATATATATATATATATTATTTTTCAACATTTCGTGCCGCAGAAGGTTTAATACATAATACCAAACCACTCTTTTTCTTTTCTTCCCTTTGCTATTATTTTTCAACATTTATATATATATATTTATATATATTATTTTTCAACATTCCGTGCCGCAGAAGGTTTAATACATATACCAAAACACTCTTTTTCTTTTCTTCTCTTTGCTATTATTTTCAACATTTATATATATATATTATTTTTCAACATTTCGTGCCGCAGAAGGTTTAATACATAATACCAAAGCACTCTTTTTCTTTTCTCTCTTTGCTATTATTTTCAACATTTATATATATATATATATTATATATATATTATTTTTCAACATTCCGTGCCGCAGAAGGTTTAATACATAATACCAAACCACTCTTTTTCTTTTCTTCCCTTTGCTATTATTTTTCAACATTTACATATATATATATATATATATATTTATATATATATTATTTTTCAACATTCCGTGCCGCAGAAGGTTTAATACATAATACCAAACCACTCTTTTTCTTTTCTTCTCTTTGCTATTATTTTTCAACATTTATATATATATATTTATATATATATTTTTCAACATTCCGTGCCGCAGAAGGTTAATACATAATACCAAACCACTCTTTTTCTTTTCTTCCCTTTGCTATTATTTTTCAACATTTATATATATATATTTATATATATATTATTTTTCAACATTTCGTGCCGCAGAAGGTTTAATACATAATACCAAACCACTTTTTTTCTTTTCTTCCCTTTGCTATTATTTTCAACATTTATATATAGATATATTTTTCAACATTCCGTGCCGCAGAAGGTTTAATACATAATACTAAACCACTCTTTTTCCTTTCTTCCCTTTGCTATTATTTTTCAACATTTATATATATTATATATATTATTTTCAACATTCCGTGCCGCAGAAGGTTTAATATTAACATAATACCAAACCACTCTTTTTCCTTTCTTCCCTTTGCTATTATTTTCAACATTTATATATATATTTATATATATATTATTTTTCAACATTCCGTGCCGCAGAAGGTTTAATACATAATACCAAACCACTCTTTTTCTTTTCTTCCCTTTGCTATTATTTTTCAACATTTATATATATATATATATTATTTTTCAACATTCCGTGCCGCAGAAGGTTTAATACATAATACCAAACCACTCTTTTTCTTTTCTTCCCTTTGCTATTATTTTCAACATTTATATATATATATTTATATATATATTATTTTTCAACATTCCGTGCCGCAGAAGGTTTAATACATAATACCAAAGCACTCTTTTTCCTTTCTTTCCTTTGCTATTATTCCACTATCCTACGAAACTTACAAATTATCAAATACTCGACAAAAATAAACTAAACTCCGTTAACCAAACAACCATCGGAACGCGTAGAATTAATATGTACGCATTATTATAACGTCATACGTATATTATTTCATTAATAAAATAATAATATAATAATATTAGAATTTAGAAAATACAACTAACAGGAGAGACAAAGAGAGAGAGAGAGAGAGAGAGTCAAGATAATAACTACGGATAGTTTAAACAAACTTTACTTACCTTTATCCTTACGCAAGCGATTAAATCAGTGAGTTTATTAAAACAGAAGGGTCGGCTAGTTTTTAGTGGACCTTTCTCTCTCTGTTTATGGTGTTCCTACAGAAAACGGAAGTTTTACCGTAGCAGCTTCCCTTCTATCGTGTGGAAAAATCCGAACAAAATGCTGACGCGTCTCTCTCTCTCTCTCTCTCTCTCTCTCTCTCTCTTTCTCTCTCTTTCGAGTTTTAGACGTTTGAGATTTTTATTTTCAACCATTTTCACCCTTCATTGAGTTTTCCTCTTGTACCCTACCCATCTTCCTGTCCTTCTTTCTCACCTATTCTCAGTCCAGTTTCCACTTTTTCACTCTATACCGTCTATCCGTCTGTTTCTTTTTTCCACATCCTCGTTCTGTCTGTCTGTCTGTCTGTCTGTCCGTCCGTCCGTCTATCCGTCTGTCTCACTTTCTCTATTTCATGGTAGGTGGTGAAAAGCCGCTCACGGTTTTTCAACACCGATGCGAGTGCTATAAGCGACTACTATTACGGGGTGGAAACGAACGCTTTCGGCATATATCCCTCGGGACTCTCTTCTCCCCCTCTTTTGCGTCCTTTTTCTTTCCTTTTCTTTTCTTTTATTTTCTTTTCTTTTATGTTTTTTCTATTTTTTTTTCTTTTTTTTTCTATTTTTTTTTCCTTTTTTTTTAAACACGCACTTCCACCGTTTCTGCACTTTTCGGATTCTCACGTTTAACGAGTAAAGCATTGTTTGGATATACTTTATCTCTATATTTTATACTCTGGATGTGGCTAGGGAATGGAGGAAGGAAAAAAAAGAAATAAAGAAAGAAATAAAGAAGGAATGAAAGAAAATATGAAAGGAAATGAAAATAGCTCGCGATAATCGTCGAGAGAAAAAACGGAATTTCAAATTCGAGAGCGTATTTGTTATTCATAGTAATTAGCACCTTTTTTTTCTCGTGGAATAATCTTCAATATAAAGCGGAGTTTTTAATCGCGGTTTGAAAATTTAAAAAAGAAAAAAAAAAGCAGAATGAAAAGAAGAACCGGTATGTATTTGAAAAAGGAACATTGAAATTAAGTCGACGAATTGGAGGGAATGAATATTTTATGACGTAGAAGAGAATATTTTTTGTTCCTTTTCGAGCAGTATTTATATAATATATTATTAGTGTGTATATGTGTGCGTAGAAATCAAATAGTATATATTTAAAAAATAGTATAAAAATAATAAAAAAATAGTATAAAAGATAATAGTGTTAGTCAGTTGTGTGTGTGTGTGTGTGTGTAAAATAGACGATCATAGATGAGATAAGTGTAAAAGAATCTAGTATTACGTGTGTATGTATTGTTCACTGGTCTTGGCCTTGAGTTTTCAGTGCACCAGCAGAAAAATAAAATGTAAAATAATCTTTAGTCTTGAGTTTTGAGTTTTGAGTTTTGAATCTTGAGTATAGCAGTAAAAAAATAATAGAATAAAGAATAAAATATAGAATCCTAAGTAGACTAGCATAGAGATTAGAATGTAAAATAGTCTTGAATCTTTAGTTTTGAGTATTAAGTAGGCCAGCAGAAATAACGGAGTGTAAAATAGTCTTGAGTCTTGAATGAACCAGTAGATAAAACAGAATATAAAATAATTTTGAGTCTTGTATCTTGAGTTTTAAGTTTTAAGTTTAGAGTTGACCAGTAGAGGCAGAATAAAACAGAGAATAAAATCTAGACTCCTGAGTGGAGACTAGCAAAAAGAACAGAGTGTAAAGTAATCTTGAGTCTTGAGTCTTGAGTGGACCAGTAGAGAGAACAGAGTGTAAAATATTCTTGAGTTTTAAGTGGACCAGCAGAGAGAGATCAAAGAGTAAAATAAGAAGTAAAAAAGAGAGTGTCTTGAGTAGACCGATATGAAAAATAAAGAATAAAAAGTAACGAGAAAAAGTTTGTATCTTTATAATATTTCAATAAATAATATTATTTTATAATTAAATTTTAATAATTATATATATATATGAGCCGTTTATTTTGAAAGTGGCCTAACTCCATATAACCTTAAATTGAGATATTTAAAAGGTTTGCGTTTCAATGCAATTAAAAATATACGTAAAGAATAACAATGAGTTATGTTGCTTAAGTGTATTTAAAGGTGTTCAATTTACAGTTCCTATTAAAATAATGGCAATTATTAAGTGAATAATATGCGTTTTCTTACCAAGAATGGAGTTAGGCCACTTTCAAAATTAACAACCAGATTCGTTATCAAATTTGAAGGAACCGAAGTCCATTCAACGTAATTTAAGATGCTTCAAATTGCGAAAAAACAATACTTATTTTATTTTACATGTCTTTATAACACTTTAAAAACATAAATTATGCGATTCAAAATATTTTTTACAAACATAAATTACAAAACAATTTTCTACTCATCTACATTTTGTGTATGTGAAAGGGATTTAAAGAAATCATGATGTTCCGGTGGTATATATCGTAATAAGTCAATTATGTCCTTGAATTTTGCACTTGTAATTTGTCTTATATTTTTATACAGTGGTGTCAATACAATATTTTCGAACTTTCTTGGTCTACCCCGACGTGGTATTAAATTCAGGACTTTCAAATTTTCGTTCTCATTCATTGATGTCTTATAGAAAATCTTATTCATTTTTGACAAAACGTATCCAACATATTTTTAACCAGTATATTGGTTCTCCGTTAGAATTCTTGACCCTTTTAAAAATTGCGTCTTCTAATAATATTGTTGATACAAAATCTTCTTTTCTCATTTCATGTACAATAAAGTTATTACCTTTCCGACACTTTTTGATAATATTGTAATACTCTCGGGGGACAAACAGTAAATTATTTTTTTTTAATGCCATTTCTACCACACCAAAATCTCTACTCCTAATGGAGTTAGACCACTTTGAAAATAAACGGTTCAGTGATTCAACTAACTCTGAAAACTTATGTGTCCAGAATTACCGTATTTACTCGGAATATAAAAAATCTTAAATGCTTTATTGATAGATAATTTGGAGCTGTACATGTTACCGTGGGTAACCGGAAAAAAATGAAAAATGGAGTTAGGCCACTTTCAAAATAAACACGGCTCATATATAATTATATATTAATCGTATATATTTGAATTAAAATAAAAGTGATATAAATAAAGTAGGTCGATCAAAGATAAACGAGGACTATGAACGCTTCCGCGTATAATTCCTGTTATTTATTAATACTAAATTTCGTTTATATTACCCGTTGCATAATCTTCCAACGAACATAAACCAAAGCAGCAGAATCGTAGGATAATAAAGCAGTTTAATATTCCCATAGAATATCTAGCTTGTGAACGGTTACGAGGAAACGAAAGCTTTTCGCCAAAATTACAATAACATTTTCAAGAATGAATGAAAGAAAGAAAAAAAGAAATAAAGAAACGGTTATACTGGGAACATCTTCGGGGACACTTACGGTACCGCAAGAAACCTAAAATGGTCAGATATCTTTTACGATAAGGAGCGACATTGTCGTTCCACTCGATTACCGTCGACATTTCTCGATCCTTTCTACGAAATCCTCGATGAGAATTGTTTTTTTCTTCTTCTTCTTCTTCTTCTTTTTTTTCTTCCTACGAAGAATAAAAAAATTTACCTTATTTCACTTCTTACCGGATAAATCGGGCGATAAGGATTAAGGATAAAATTGGAACCCAAAGTTGATCGGTTTTTTATTTCATATATATATATTATTTGAAAGATAATCCATTATATCATATCGATATGAAAAGCTTGGAATAAATGCATCAACTTAATATCATTATACTTTCCTTACGTAAAACTATCGATGAATTATAAATAAGCAGATACATTAAATTTGAAAATTATAAATGATCTTATTCTCATAGTATATAATATATACATATATTAAAAATGTAATTACAAACTATTAAATATAAAGACTCGTATTACGTACTTAATACGACGATCAATAATTTCTTCTATATTATAAATCATAATTAAAAATAATAGAATAAAACAAAACGAAAAATAACTTCACTATTCACAAAAAACCGTTTTACATTTCGTATTTAAGGAAATCAATCTTTAATCTACTTTACGAATTTTTTATTTTCTTTTCTTCTTTTTCTTTTCATCGAACACAATTTTTGTTCCTTCCTTCCTTCCTTCCTTCCTATATTTTTTATTTATTTTTAAAAGGATGTAATCGGATATTATTATTATTATTTTTGTTGTCGTGGTTTTTTCTTTCTCTCGGTGGTGGTGGGGTTGGTGGGTGGTAAAGGGGGAAGGGAAGGGGAAGGGGTGGAAATCAAAGGATAATAAGTAAAAGGTAGGTAGGCAGGCAGGTAGGGTAGGGGGTGGTACAACGTGTTTTTGCCTACGGTAACCGAAAATATGCGTATACTTTTCGACGTATAATACATGCAAATATAATCTCCAACCCGCTTTTACGGTGCATTTAATGTTTCACAACCGTACGAAACGGATATTGCAAGTTGGTGAAAATACGTGAGCGTGTTACACGCGAATACATACACATACACATATATATATATATACACACACACGCGTGTACACATGAGAGAGCAGTCAAGTTTTTCCGAACATTTCTACGGAAAGGAATGCCACGCATTTAAGCGGCCAACAACGATCCTCTATTCTTCTTCATCCGTCTACCCATTTCCCTCTCTTTTTATATACCCTATACACAGACAGACAGACAGACAGACAGAAAGAAAGAGAGAGAGAGAGAGAATATATTTATCCTTTGTGTCAACGTGTTCTTCATCGTTTTGATTTTTAAAGATCAACTTGCGTTCCGATTATTTTCAATATTTATTATTTCATATATATATATAATATATTTCGTTTTTGTTTTTTTATTATTAAATAATAAAAAAAAAAGGAAAAAAAAATTTGTTTTAAATTAAATAAAATTAATTAAAAAGAAAAAAAAATTAAAATAAAAAACTAACTATTAAATTTTTTTTCTATGTATTAAAAATTTTATAGTTTATTTATAATAATATTTTTGATACATATATTTTATATACATAACTTATAACAAACTTTATACATATATTTTACTTATATTTTATATAGGTTTGTGTTTATTTATATATATTTATTATTTATATTCTATTCACGTTTTAGAGTATTTGTTGATAAAACTATAATACACTTTTTTTTTTTTTAAATATACTAAATAGGAAACATCCGGCTGACTTATGCGAATAAAAATTGTAAAGGAAAACGATAATCACTTGAGATAGTAATTATACCAGTCGTAATGTTATTTAAACTGAACAAATGAAAAGACCGCGGAAAAATTTTAAAGAGGAAGATGAATAAATGAATAAAAAAAAGAAAGAACTACTTGAAAAAAATTTGTCTGTAATTATATCTCTGCTGGAAGCAAAAATGTGAGTTATATTCACTTTGAAAATTGGTCTAAGGTATAAAGGAAGACAAAAATTCGTACAATATTTTTCAAGTGTTTTTTCTTCAAAAATCACGACTAAACCTGGGCGGGGATTGTTTTGGTCCAGATTTTTGGATTGTCGAACGCTTTGACTGTAACTGCATTCTGTAAAAAAAAAAATAAATTAAGCCTCTATGGGCCAATTTTTTCCCCATAGAATTAAACAGAGATATTAATCATTAAATATAATATAAAAAAATCAAGAAAGAATAATATGAATTAACCATAAGGTATTAAATTTATTCCCATATTTCAATCTGAAGTTGATAATCCGTTATTAAAGTATATTTGATTGATTGAACAAATAAGGATTATGAAATATTATATCGGAGAAAGAAAATTAAATTAATTATATTATATTATTATTATATGTAATAATTAAAAGTTACGCGGGGGTGTCCATAGAGGATTAAAAAAATGAATTAGAATGAAATGATATTTTCTGAAGGAGCTATAATAAACGTCGACAAAATGTAATTTGTATTTGTGTTATAACGCGTTAAACACGAGAATATGATGTTAGTCGTTGTCTTTGTCATTTTCATTTGAAACGGTAGTCCGAAATGTTGAAAAGTCTTTGGAAAGAAGCCAGTCGAAATAAAAATGTAAATTAGGTTACCTATTATGCTGGTTATCCGAGCAACTACATAGTTATATCTAACGTACTCTCGACTATCTTTTTGGCAAAACGATCTCAACGTTGTTAACTCTTATAGGATTTCTACGCTTTAGCAAACTTAGATTCTTTCATTTATTTTCTACGAACAAACAAGCGTACTCAACGTTATTTCGATTCGCTTAATAAAATTATTCAAACGTGTAACAGACATTTACATTATCTAACCGTAAATACGTATACGTAAACGTCTCTCGACATATTCAAACTCATTAGATTTGCATTTAAATTTTAGAAAATATCTCCAATGTTTCAACGAAATATATGCGCGTGCAACGATAAAAGTATTATAATTGAATATAATTTTTACTCGATTACGCGAGTTCAAGAATTTTCAATGTTTTTTTATTATTCTAATCAAATCGAATATATGAGCCGTTCATTTTGAAAATGGCCTAACTCCATATAACCTTAAATTGAGATATTTAAAGGATTGCGTTTCAATGCAATAAAAATATACGTAAAGAATAACAATTAGTTATGTTGCTTAAGTGTATCTAAAGATGTTAAATTTACAATTCCTATTAAAATAATGGCAATTATTAAGTGAATAATATGCGTTTTCTTACCAACAATGGAGTTAGGCCACTTTCAAAATTAACAACCAGATTCGTTATCAAATTTGAAGGAACCGAAGTCCATTCAACATAATTTAAGATGCTTCAAATTGCGAAAAAACAATACTTATTTTATTTTACATATCTTTATAACACTTTAAAAACATAAATTATGCGATTCAAAATATTTTTTACAAACATAAATTACAAACAATTTTCTACTCATCTACATTTGTGTATGTGAAAGGGATTTAAAGAAATCATGATGTTCCGGTGGTATATATCGTAATAAGTCAATTATATCCTTGAATTTTGCGCTTGTAATTTGTCTTATATTTTTATACAGTGGTGTCAATACAATATTTTCGAACTTTCTTGGTCTACCCCGACGTGGTATTAAATTCAGGACTTTCAAATTTTCGTTCTCATTCATTGATGTCTTATAGAAAATCTTATTCATTTTTGACAAAACGCATCCAACATATTTTTAAACAAACAGTAAATTATTTTTTTTTAATGCCATTTCTACCACACCAAAATCTCTACTCCTAATGGAGTTAGGCCACTTTCAAAATAAACGGCTCATATTTATTATGGCAGAGATATATACACGTATTTAATATTAAACCATGAATTAAATGACCGTGTCCTGTAATTTCTTAAAATGAGATCAATTTTGTAAGAAATCATAATATGTACGTTATTCATTTCTAAGTAAATGATACAAATATTTTATTTACCATGCAATTAACTGGAATCTGATTCTATATTAAAATATATGTACTTTTTTTTTTTGTTTTAAATATATCATAGATTAAAAAAAAGTAGATAGATTTAATATTAATTAATAATAATTCAACTCGTATCTTTTTTTTTTCTAGATTACCTTTTAAATAAAAAGAAAATATTTTCTTCTCTTTATACAATTGTCAAAAATCTCATAAGTTTTATTATTTTTTCTTACATTTGACCATTACACGTTAGAAATAAGTATATACAAAGTGTTAATAAAGTTTAGCTCGGTGATAGGAATTACTTTAACAAATTTCAACGTACTTATTGTTATTTTGTTTTTCCTTTTCCGAATAAAATCGAGAAGTAGAAGTAGAAGCAGAAGAAAAAGAAAAAAAATATGTCACGGTAAAAGAGATGCAACGCGGAATAAAGTAAGTACTTACACGGATAGTACGTATATTTCACGAGACTGTTTTATTCACAATAAGGAAGAGTACTTTCCGCGAGGCATTCTTCCGTGATCCTTGATATAACTCGATAACTGGGTACCTTCGAGGGAAAGGGCGAGGGGGAGGAGGGTACCCTAGGAAAAAGCTTGCTGAATGGAACGAACGGTGTCGTCGATGTGTTACGTGGAAACGTTACTTGATGTATATGGAATATATCCACCTGACATATCTTTCCCTGTTCGCTTAGATTACCTTACTTTATGTATTATGACAAAGGATGTTGTTCCCTTTCCCTCATTGTTTCTTTTCACGGATAGAAAAGAATAATATTCTTAGTCGTTATGTATCACTGTTATTTGCAACGTTATATGCCAAAGTATAATAATAATAATAATAATAATAATAATAATAATAATAATAATAATAATAATAATAATAATAATAATAATGATAATAATAATAATGATAATAATAATAATAAGGATAATAATAATAATAATAATAATAATAATAATAATGATATAAGATAATAATGATATATAATAATAATGATAATAATATATATATATTAAAAATATCAAATAATTAATAAATATTATTAATAAATAAATATATATCATATTAATCATATTAATATTAATATTAATCATCAATTAATATTAATAATATTAATAATATCAAATAATAATAATGATAAAAATTTTTTCTTTACTTTTTTTTTATATTTACTTCTACAACCTTATGCACGAATTCATCGTTAAACCCAGCGGAAGGATCATAAATTACCATTCATTTAATTACTATTTACGTTTAACGCGATATCAATCGTTTGTATTGAAAATGTTTGTTGAAGTTACTTTAAAAAAAAGGAAAAAATAGAAAAAAATATCGAATTAACGATTTGTATTTTTCTACTACTCTTTAGAATGATCGAAATGAATCAATGGTAATATAACGAGAATATCAAGATTTCTCATTCCCAACAATAGACCATAGGACCTTTTTAGCAAATATATTAAAGATAGACAAATTCGAGTCGTTAAACATAGCGAGGAGGAGGGGGGCTAGAGGAGAGGGGGGAATTGTAATTCTATCGATAGAAGAGATAGAGTATACTC
This sequence comes from Polistes fuscatus, assembly GCF_010416935.1. Classification (NCBI taxonomy): domain Eukaryota; kingdom Metazoa; phylum Arthropoda; class Insecta; order Hymenoptera; family Vespidae; genus Polistes; species Polistes fuscatus. Next base: position 4,163,300 of record NW_025113075.1, on the reverse strand, counting down.
GATCGGTTGGATGCATGCGAATGCGCAAACGCCAATACCAAGGCCGGATATCAAGGGGATATCGGTTATTAATTACCCAAGTAATAGCCACGTAATTCGAGGTCCCAAGAGTGTGAGTATGTATGTGAGAATATTCTCTCTCTCTCTCTCTCTCTTTCACTCACACACACACACACACACACACACACATACACTTTGTCTCTCTCTCGTTTGCAAAGTAACAATAACTCGTATGTGTATGTACACCCGAGACTAATACATAAAAGCTTGCGCTTCGTTTAGCTGGATTTTGTTGCAGGTTGAAAGAGAGAGAATGAGAGAGAATGAGAGAGTGCGAGAGAGTGCGAGAGAAAGAGAGCAAATTACACGATATCACGTAAGGCCGGTGGCCTTGTCGATTTATTCGGTCGACGACCGCATTCAAGTCTCTCTTCTCATTTGTAATACTCATCCTTGTATGAGCCAAGCTATAAATCTCATCGTAAACGGCAAATTATGCTTCGGTGAATATTAAGGTGCAGAGATATGACTGATGGATGTATGTATCTGGAGAGTATAGTAGAGACTAGTTTTATATCTAATCATACCTTCTGGATCTATTGATTTTTTTTTGTTTTTTTTTTTTCTCGGAATTAGACAGTAAATTTATACGAGCCTAGGTAAATAATATAATAAATTAATATAATGTGTATAAACTTAAATATTATTTTTTGAAAACATATGTTGGTTGGTTTGCAATGGTTTAATGAAATATAAGAATAGCTAGCTGAGGGTGAATTATTGAAGAATTATTTATAATATTTATGGATACTAGAAAGAATATTTTTCTGTAGAATCTATTTGTTTTTTTTTTTATAGTCAAATAAGTGGAGAAAAATATTTTGCAAATATATTTTCAGTTTTATTTATAAAATTCTTATGCAATCTTACACGCCTTTAGATATATTGTATTATATTGTATTATCTTACTTTGTACAAACAGAGATCAAAATTTTGTGTGTATTAAAATGTTTATTTATAATTTAATCCATGAATTGTAACGTAATCTTTATGTTGGTTCTTACAACACTTCAGGTAACTTATATTATATTATATTATCTTGCTGTGTACGAAAAGAGATAAACTTTATATAACGATATATTTATGGGGTCCATAAAGAAAAAATTTAGATGAAAATTTAAAAAACAAGTTAGGATGGGATTACAACGATTCGCGAACGCGTAATCCGTTTCGGGTTGAATTGGGTTACTCTTCGGGTACACGAACTATCTGTAAGCGAGTAAAGTTGAACAAATTTCGAAGATTCAGGATGAGACCGAACATGAAAGTTCAATCCTGTTAGTTTATATAATTGTTAATTTTGATTCGTACATCGGACGAGAATAATGCTGCAGTTTTATCGAAGTAATAGAATTTTGTTAAAACACTTGGTCCAATAATATAATAATATTTCTATAAATTATTCCGATTGATACTTATTTTACATCTAATTAGATATCTCTTTAATTCTTTTTATATGAAAAAAAAAATCGAATGTCATACAATAAAAATAGATGTAAAAAATCTTTGTAATAAATTTAATAAAAAATATTTTATACGAAAAATATATTTCAAAAAAAAATACGTAACTTATATCCAATTGTAAGAAATATATTTAACGAAGCTTTAATTAAATGATAAATCTATATCGTTAAAATTAAATTACAAAAATTATACTTTTTCTTTGTATAAAACATTTCAATCTTGTTATATAAGTTAAATAGATCGAAACACTCCAATAAAAATAAGTATAATTAATAATCAAATATAATCAACGGTAAACCCCGTGCAACTTTGAATTATTTAACATACAAAAAAATTCATATTATTTTCTAATCTAATTTTCTTTCTCCAATATATCAAGCATATAATATAACATGTAATAATCTTTATTTTTGTTCTTTTTTCGATGAATAAAATATTCTTTATAACGATTATCAATCTGCAGCTTTTGAAATAGGGGAAAACAAATTGAATATCTTTGAGAATAATTGAGCCGTTTATTTTGAAAGTGGCCTAACTCCATATAACCTTAAATTGAGATATTTAAAGGTTTGCGTTTCGATGCAATTAAAAATATACGTAAAGAATAACAATGAGTTATGTTGCTTAAGTGTATCCAAAGGTGTTCAATTTACAGATCCTATTAAAATAATGGCAATTATTAAGTGAATAATATGCGTTTTCTTACCAAGAATGGAGTTAGGCCACTTTCAAAATTAACAACCAGATTCGTTATCAAATTTGAAGGAACCGAAGTCCATTCAACATAATTTAAGATGCTTCAAATTGCGAAAAAACAATACTTATTTTATTTTACATATCTTTATAACACTTTAAAACATAAATTATGCGATTCAAAATATTTTTTACAAACATAAATTACAAAACAATTTTCTACTCATCTACATTTTGTGTATGTGAAAGGGATTTAAAGAAATCGTGATGTTCGGTGGTATATATCGTAAAGTCAATTATGTCCTTGAATTTTGCGCTTGTAATTTGTCTTATATTTTTATACAGTGTGTCAATACAATATTTTGAACTTTCTTGGTCTACCCCGACGTGGTATTAAACTCAGGACTTTCAAATTTTCGTTCTCATTCATTGATGTCTTATAGAAAACCTTATTCATTTTTGAAAAAACGCATCCAACATATTTTTAACCATTTATTGGTTCTCCGTTAGAATCTTTACCCTTTTAAAAATTGCGTCTTCTAATAATTTTGTTCATACAAAATCTTTTGTCTCATTTCATGTACAATAAAGTTATTACCTTTCCGACACTTTTTGATAATATTGTAATACTCTTGGGGGACAAACAGTAAATTATTTTTTTTAATGCCATTTCTACCACACCAAAATCTCTACTCCTAATGGAGTTAGGCCACTTTCAAAATAAACGGTTCAGTGATTCAACTAACTCTGAAAACTTACGTGTCCAGAATTACCGTATTTACTCGGAATATAAAAAATTTTAAATGCTTTATTGATAGATAATTTGAAGCTGTACATGTTACCGTGGGTAACCGGAAAAAAATGAAAAATGGAGTTAGGCCACTTTCAAAATAAGCGGCTCAATTAATTATATTACATTTTATAATTAATAATTGTATTTGCATTAAATTAATTACATTTGTTAAATTGTATTTAAAGATTAATATTTTTTTTATTCCAACTTGTTATCGATGACTATTTTTTTTTGCGTAATCGTAGAAAAAATCGATAAATCCGGATTTATCCCCCCGTAAATAAATGAAACGTCATTTGGTATAAATAAGAATCATTTGAAACGTTGTAGAGAATAGAAAAAAGAAAATTATTTGTGGATAGACGAACAGAGAAAGAAAGAAAGAAAGAAAGGGAGAAAGAGAGAGAGAAAGAGAGAAACAGACAGACAAATAGAATGAGATAGGGGATTTTTTTGTTTACCCTGATTGAACATGTCGCAGGTGTCGATAAGAAAAGTAGAGAGGGTCGTTTGGTCGTATCTAAACTCAGAACTACTTCCGTGTCATTACCCGATCCCACCATGACGTCTCTATGGTGTCGGTAGGACAATAAAGGGTTCCTTAAAGAATAAAAAAGGAAAAAGGGATATTAAAGAAAGAAAGAAGGAGAAAGAAAAAGAAAGAGAGTGTAGGAATAAAACAAAAAAAAATAGGATGGTTAGGAAGAAAGAAAAAAGATAAAAAGAGAGAAATGCTGGTAGAGAAAAATACGATAGAGTAGGGCAAAAGTGGAGGGGGGTGGGGTGTTGGGGTTGAGATGGGTTAAAGTAGGGTGGGGAAAAAACGATGGAGGGAAAAGTGGAACGAGTAGAGTAATAAGAGGAAATGTAATAAAGCCAATACCGTGCACGAATAGATCGAAAAACAACCGGCTAGCAACGTATTAAATGAGAGAACTGAGTTATACGGCACATGTATATGTCATCATCAAAAATATACCATAAAACTAGATCATCACGAAAAAGAAGAAGAAGAGGAAGAAGAGGAAGAAGATGGGAAATCGATTATGTCTATCTTTTTTGAATCCCGAATTACTATCGTTGAATTAATCTACCCCCACCTGTCCCTGTCCCCCTCCCTTAGTCTCAATCACCTATCTTTGTTTCCACTATTTTCTATCTTTTGTTTATCTTGTTTGTATTTTTAGTTGGTTCTTTTCACAGAAAGCTCTAACGAATTTCAATTATCCGAACGTATAGGACGTGACGTGAAACGCGATTTTCTTTTATCATTATTAAATATAATAATGATAAATATAATGATAAATATAATGATAAATATAATGATAAATATAATAATAAATATAATGATAAATATAATGATAAATATAATGATAAATATAATGATAAATATAATGATAAATATAATGATAAATATAATGATAAATATATATGATAAATATATATGATAAATATATATGATAAATATATATGATAAATATATATGATAAATATATATGATAAATATATATGATAAATATATATGATAAATAATAATGATAAATTATTATATATATCATATATAAATATAATTATTAAATATTAAATATAATTATTAAATATAATATATAATATTAAATATAAGTATAAATAATATTTTTGAAGTATAAACGGTTATTAAAAAGTATTGCAATTAAATGTTCTAAGCTTTAAACAAGAGAAAAACAAAAGAAAAGCGGGAAAGGTGTGTTTAAATCGGAACGTTTAAGTATCCCTGATATATTATTTATGGTTTTACCGGTAAAAGTTTTGTTTCTTTCTTTCTTTTTTGTTTTTTTTCTTTTTTTAATAAGAAAAAGGGAGTGTACTACCTACAGTTTGAACGAAATATATATCCGAGAATAATTATTATCGTAGGAATATATTAAAACGTTTCTCGGTGTAAATGCCACACCCTGTATATCGAAAGAGAAAGAATGAAGATGAGGAGGAGGAAGAGGAGTAGGAGGAGGAGGAAAGAACGTAAGCTTGGAAAAGAGAAATAAAATTTGTACGTGTATACGTGTATTTTCTGTGTGTCCTTTTTCAAATGGATCAAAGTAGTGAATGTTTAAACATTGATGATTAAAACTAACTCTCGGTGTAAAGGTAAAAGTAATTTCGTTAGTTCAGAGACGAGAGTAAGAAACTTGCTTGGGTTTATACAGTGTGACACTCAAAGAAGTGTATAGAAATAAACCTAACGAAACATTCTTGAGATAAAAGAGGAGGAAGAAGAAGAAGGAGGGGCGAAGAGGGGGATGAAGGAAGACTGAAAAAGTTTCCTTTTATTTTTTCTCTCGAGTATTATTAACAACGATGACTCAAAAAACATAATTTCTCGAACAATTTTAAAAACTCTTGTATAATGATCATACATTTACTCTTTTATCTTTATTTTTCTTTCTTTCTTTCTTTTATTTTCGAAAGAAAGAGAAGATTTCAAACGACCATATCGATTTACACGTTAAGCAGCTCTAATTAGTCGTTTTAACGATACGCATATGAAACCTGTTCGTGTGTGTGTGTGCGTGTGTTTGAGTCAGAGTTTTATGTCATCGTATTCATATGTATTCTTATCTCTGTGTATAAAACTTTATGTACACGTATATACGTGTATGTATGTGTGGTTCGGTAATAGAGTCAAGGTGCATCGACGAACCTTTTATATGGAGATAATTAAAGTGGCATTCACGAAGAAAAACGGATACACGAGTTCTCTATTTCCGGACGAGCCCAGTTTCGACGAACCACCGAGACCGTTCGATAATTCAATGCGTGTACGTGTGAATAAATGGTGAATATGTATATAGATGTATTTATGTGCGTACATATATATACATATATACGTGTCGTATAGGTGTACAAATGTGTATCTGTTCAGGTTTATCAAAGACGGAAATATACCTACGTTCGTTCGTTCGTTCGTTCCGTAATATCGGATTTCACAGTCGTTGCACGAGAGTGTGTAAACGTAATTGCTTTTCTACGTGTGTGTCCTTTTTTTCCTATTTTCTTTTTTTATCTTTTTTGTTTAGACATTTTCTTTTCTCCATTCTTTTTACGCGTTTCTCATTTCTATTAATTCGATTCGAATAATATAATCTTGTTTTTTTTTTTTCTTTTTCTTTTCTGTGTCTTGTCTGTATTCTGTTGCATTAAATATTACACGTTTAACTCGAGACACGTGTACTCGAAGTAGTCAAACGTACGTTTTTAATGTAAATGAAATTTTCCGAATTCGTGTACGTACTTTCCATATACGTTTCTCTTTCTCTGTGTGCGTGTGTGTGTTTATGGTATATCCTCTTAACGAAATAAAGCCACCAACTCTGACACACGCACACACGGGGGGTGGTGTGAGAGGGTGGGAGGGCACACTTTCTCTTATTCTCGCTAATCGTATTTAATTAATTGGAAATCGAATCGCGTTTAATACTAATTCGATGTTATATCAACACAACACATCGTGCGTGCGTGCGTGGGTGAACTGCCGTGTATTCAATTGGTAATTCATTAACACCGATTTTCATATTTGTATTATCCACACTTGTGTTATAATATTAATTTTATTATTCGATGACGACCAAGACAATGAAAATGGGTGATCGGATCGATCGATCAATCAAATATCTTTATTCGTTTGTCGTATTACCATTATCAACAATTCCGCGTTCAATCGAATTGTTTTAAACATCAACAGTCGAGATATTTTTTTCTAATATCTAGTATTGTGTGCCTTCCTTTCCGTTCCAATGATTTATTGATCGTGTCCGATATACGCGCGAATGAACAAAGTGTCTATACATTAACGCTCGACTCCCCCCTTCACCCCCTTTTCCTCCTGTTCCCCCCTTCCCCCCACCAAACCACCTAATGCTTTGATCCGATTCCTATGAAATTGATTAAATCCGTATACTGTGAATTTCAAACGAAATTAATAATACAATAAGTAACGAGAATAAATATGTATACGTTAATTGATTGTGTTCAAATTTTTATTTTCCACAAATAATTTCGATGATTTTTAATATTACACCGGAGGGTGGATGATGGGAGTGAAAAGGGGGCAGGGGGAAAGGTCAAACCATTCGTAAAATTTTTTTTTATTTATTAAACAAATTTCGTCGCACCATTTCGATCGATTTTCGTTACGAACTATCGTAACACAATAATCCCCCGATTCTGTTTTCACGCGAATGCTTTTTTTCTTTTCTTTTCTTTTCTTTTCTTTTTTAATATAATTGAAATTCTGAGAGGTAAAATTGAAACCGGCATTTATTGTAATTTTTTTCTTTCGTCGATTTCTTAAGACTGGAAAAATTGATCTTCCATTCTACCGTTGATGCAATGTATTTTTTTGGCCACGAATATTTTGTTATTATTTTTGCCGATTTCTTAGAACTGGAAAACAAAATAAATAATCTTTTATAATATATTACGATAAATGCAATATATATATGAGCCGTTTATTTTGAAAGTGGCCTAACTCCATATAACCTTAAATTGAGATATTTAAAGGTTTGCGTTTCAATGCAATTAAAAATATACGTAAAGAATAACAATGAGTTATGTTGCTTAAGTGTATCTAAAGGTGTTCAATTTACAGTTCCTATTAAAATAATGGCAATTATTAAGTGAATAATATGCGTTTTCTTACCAAGAATGGAGTTAGGCCACTTTCAAAATTAACAACCAGATTCGTTATCAAATTTGAAGAAACCGAAGTCCATTCAACATAATTTAAGATGCTTCAAATTGCGTAAAAACAATACTTATTTTATTTTACATATCTTTATAACACTTTAAAAACATAAATTATGCGATTCAAAATATTTTTTTACAAACATAAATTACAAAACAATTTTCTACTCATCTACATTTTGTGTATGTTAAAGGGATTTAAAGAAATCATGATGCTCCGGTGGTATATATCGTAATAAGTCAATTATGTACTTGAATTTTGCGGTTGTAATTTGTCTTATATTTTTATACAGTGGTGTCAATACAATATTTTCGAACTTTCTTGGTCTACCCCGACGTGGTATTAAATTCAGGACTTTCAAATTTTCGTACTCATTCATTGATGTCTTATAGAAAATCTTATTCATTTTTGACAAAACGCATCCAACATATTTTTAATCAGTATATATTATATATTTTTTTTTGTTCACGCATATATCTTCGAGAAATGTATTTATCGTTTAAAAAACAGAATTAAGTGTATTTCCTGTTTCTTTATTTTTTTTTTTTTTTGGTTATTCAAAATATTATTAGCAATAATAATATCATTTTCTGTTAAATAAGATGATCATTTTCTTTTTTTAAGTTCGACGAAAGATAGATAGATAAATAAACAGAGAGAGAGAGGGGGAGGAAAAATTTAATGGAGAAGAAAATCTTTTCGGGGATGCTCTCTCAATCGCGAGAACTTTGTTTTTTAATAGACGATAAACAAAGGAAGAAAGGAAGGAAAGTAAAAAAAAATGAACTGATTTTCCTATCTTTTTTTTTCTTTCTTTTTTTTTTTAATCTCAACGAAAAAAGAAGAAGAAGAAGAAGAAGGTAGAGCAGTGATCCCCCTCTGGCACTTTGAAACGGCAAACATTGTCCTTAATTAAATTGACTTTATATCACGGTGAGAGAACGTTAACGTTAACGTTTTCAAAAGATGATAATATTTTCGTTAGAATTTTCTTCACCCCTCCCTCCCCCTACCTCCGGTCTCCCTCTCAAAGAATAATATTCTATAATATATATAACGTTTAATCGTAATCCGTAACGATTAAACAAAATGATCAGGGATATGGTGATGATAGTAAAGTGAAAAAAAGGGGGTACGAATAAGGGACGGGGAGGAGGAGGGGATCGATTAGGATAGATTTTCTTGAAAAAAGAAAAGAAAAAGAAAAAAAAAAGAATCCGTAAAGAGAAACCTCTCACGTATAATCCTTTCAACGTACTATGATAGAATATAACACAAATTGGATGTAACGTCATCACTTGAAGGGATTCTTATCGGCTTTCTTATTACCAGTTGCAACCATCATTGATTTTTCATTCGAGTTGAGATTTTTATCTTTCTATTTTACTTTTGATTACTACTATTTCTCCTCGAACTGTATTTTGTGAAAAAAAAAAAATGAAAACAATATCGGTTTTTATTCGTCCGATTATTCTACCGGTTCTTTTTTCTTAATTTTTTTTTATTTATAACTGTTAGTACGTCGTATTGAATTAATTCGTATCGGTCGTAAGTCACGTGGGAGAGGTGACAACTTTAATAATTATTAATAATTAATAATCTCGCATATATTATTTATTAGGGTGAATTAAATGTTCTTCGTGCGTTTGTTGTTTTACAAATTTTATTATAAATCGCATAACGGATTATTTTTTGTAAAATTTACTTGGAAAATATTCATGGAAAAAACGTACGAACTTTTGATTCATCCTAATATATAGTATTTAGAAAAAAATAAATAATATTCTAACAATATAATGTGTGTTATTCTTACAATACTGAAAATTTTGTTTGCATATTTATCGAAATAAGTTACAACTTAAGTGATTCTCACGTATAAATAAAACTGACAAACGATAAGAGTTAATATTTTCGAACAAATTATCCAAATTTTTGTTGACAACGAAATATAATAGATCCGACGAATGATAATTTACAATAATAACAATTATTATTTTCATACTTACGTGCGTTAACAAAATTATATCTCCCTCTTAAGACCAAAGATCGATAAAAAATAATAATCGTATTTAAAAAAGGAAAAAAAAAGATCGAGTAAATTAAATGCAAATGAAAATGAAATTATGAATGAGAATCCCCAGAGAACTATAATAAATCGTATCGAAAATTAATAATGCAAAAGAAGAAGTAGAAGAATAAGAATAAAAAGAATAAGAATAAGAAGATCACGGTGAAAGATAATGAATGATAAGCTGAGAAAATGAACAAGTGGCTTTTGTTGTGATCATCCTACTTACACGTTCGTTTGTCGTAAAATGCAATGTCTTTAATATCGAAGGGACACCTCTTGCTGCGTTTTCAAAGCTAGATTAAAAGAAAAATAATATATATATGTGTGTGTGTGTGTATTTATGTATTTGTGTGTTTATGTATGAATGTAATATGCACAAGTATATATATCTTTCTCTTTCTCTCACTGTCTTTATCTTTCTTTCTTTATATAGGCTGGTAGAAGGAAGTTAGGGGATTGAGGGGTAGGGGGTTTGGGGGAGGAGGAAACCCTTCTTCGTCGTTAGATGTAATACCACACATACCTTGCCGTCGCCAACGGCAATGAAAAATTACCCTTTCTCTCGTTTCTACTTTCGTCGAAAAGAAACGGAAAAAGTAGCGTGGTACTCTTCCTCTCTGTGATAAAAAAAAAACAAAAAGAAAAAACAAAAAAGAACAAAAAAACATACCCTACGAAAATTCCCACCGACGCGTCGCGTAACGGAACGTCGTCGTCGTTGGCGTCGTGTTCCCCCACCCCACACCCCCCACCACCATCCCCAACTTCAATCCCCACCCCCACCACCCTCCGACTTTTTCCCTTTCCTACGGGAGAATTCTCTACTTCCTGGAATAACACGCGTCACACGTACACAAACGTACAAGTATGTATGTTTGTATGTGTGCAATACGGATGCAACTTACGCGTACATGGAAATAAGCATTAGATTGTCCAATAAATAACGCGTTGGAAGTTTCAATATTTTGCGGAGTCATAATTTCTCTTCTTTTTTTCGTTCTTCTTCTTCTTCTTCTTCTTCTTCTTCTTTTTTTTACTCTTTTTACTATTTTCCTTTTTTACTTTCTTTTTTTACTTTTATCTTCTATTGTTTTTTGCTTTGATGAAAAAATTCGATGAATAAAATGCAAATACGAAAAAAGAAGAAGAAATAAAAGAAAAAGGAACGAAAAAATTTATCGAAAATTACCGACGTTTGTTTTATCATTCGCTCGAGACCCACACCCCCATGGTGGTTCGTTTCGTATTATTATTAGTCTTTCTTTTTTTTTCTTTTTTTTGAATAGACGAATAGATAGGGGTAGGAAGGATAAGATTGGTGGTTGGGTAGATTTTTTTTTGGTATCGATTAAAAAGTCAAACATATCTTGGGTTGAGATTTATTTCTGGATGATGTCGAGACGAAAACAACGCGTCGTTTTCTTTCCCGTTTTCTTCTTCGTTTTCTTCTTCTTTTTTTTATTCTTTTTCTACTTCGCGAGTCTTCTATCAGAGATTATATCTATGACGAAAAAGGGGTCGACTCTAAAATCTTCCCATCTTATCGTGTCCTTCTTATTTTACGAAAAAAAAAGAAAGAACCCTTTTTCTTCCTCCTCCTTCTCTTCCACCCCCCTCCAGTTACCCCGTTTCTCAGGATTTATCGTTGCCTTTCCTCGCGTATCATACAGTCCGACGCAAAAATTTCTTTTTTCGGCGATAAACACGTGTCTCCTTTCGGGGGGTTGCGGTTGGGGGTGGGGTTGGGGGTGGCCGGAGGTTTTAGTCAGTGAAAAGTCTTTTGAAAACTTTTGACAATTGCATTTTCTTTCTTTTTTTTCTTTTTTCTCTCTCTCTCTATCTTCTTTTCGATAAAATTGTTTCGTTAAAAAAATGTTCAATTACTACCCACCACTAGTACCACCACTCCCCCCTCCCCTTCCCACTTGAAAAAGCATCGGGAAAAATAAAACGAATAATGTTATTACGATTCAAATTGTCTCGCGATAAAAACAATTTAATTTTGTTCCACAAGCCGCGCTCTCGCTCCTCCCCCTCTACCAACCACCCACCCACCCACTCTTCCCCCGTCCCCCTTCGCATTTTATTCTCTATATTATTTGTTCACAGGAACGTATTGTTTATTCGACATGGATGACGAAGGAATGAACGAACGAACAAAACGAGCACGCATCACAGAGAAATACGAAATTAATCCCTTTTTATGGAATATTGGAGAATTTCGATTGTCGATAAGCGTGCGTGCGTGGTAGTATCTCTCTCTCGCTCGTTTTTATCGTTCGACACTATTTTTGCATTTCATGGAATATTTTCAACCAATATCACGAAACAAATAGTCTCTTTCACCCTCTCTCTCTCTCTCTCTCGGTTTCTAATTTTTTTTTTATTTTTATCCTTTTTTTTGTGCTCTTTGTTTTTCGTTTTATTTCTTCTCTTTCTCCTCGGTTCTTTTTTTATTTTTTTTTTTATTTCTTTTTCTCGTTTCCCTCAGTCACCATCACTCGTCTTTGTGTCAGAACGAAAAGGTTTCGCGTTCGGAAGGATTCATTGCCGCCGAGTTAAGCTCTGTTCCGGAATTCCGTTTTATCCCTTATTTCCTCCCACCCACCCCCCCTTGCACCCTGCAGTTTCGCTTTTTCGGCGACGGAATTCGCGAAATATTCTTCCCTACCACCACCACCATCTGACGGAAATGGCGCATGCCATTCGAGTTCTTCATCCTCCATTGCTGCGGCCAACCTTACCATTCTAGATCTGTCTTCTGTTATACCAATCTTGTACTATCTCTTATACCCCCTCCCAGATCCCATGAAAAATATCCTTTCTAGGATATTATTATTTCTCGACTCGTCACGTATGTTTCTTTCTTACTACGTTTTTTTTTCTTTTTACTTTTTCTTCTTTTCATTTCTTATATAACACTTCCTATTCGGTAAAAGTTATTGAATTTTTAAATAAAATCGCTAATAAGGTATGTGAAGGTGTTATCCCATGAAAAAAAATCATACGTGAACAGATATGAGCCTACATGATGAATATGTGCCAATAATTATGAAAGTGGTCTAAGTATGTTTCTTTCTTACTACGTTTTTTTATTCTTTTTACTTTTTCTTCTGTCTTTTTTTTTTTTATTTTTTATATAACACTTACTATTCGGTAAAAGTTATTCAATGTTTAAATAAAACCGTTAATAAGATATGTGAAGGTGTTATCCCATAGAAAAAAAATCATACGTGAACAGATATGAGCCTACATGATAAATATGTGCCAATAATTATGAAAGTGGTCTAAGTATGTTTCTTTCTTACTACGTTTTTGTTCTTTTTACTTTTTCTTCTTTTTATTTTTTATATAACACTTCCTATTCGGTAAAAGTTATTCAATTTTTAAATAAAATCGCTAATAAGGTATGTGGAGGTGTTATTCCATGAAAAATAATCATACGTGAACAGATATGAGCCTACATGATGAATATGTGCCAATAATTATGAAAGTGGTCTAAGTATGTTTCTTTCTTACTACGTTTTTTGTTCTTTTTACTTTTTCTTCTTTTCATTTCTTGTATAACACTTCCTATTCGGTAAAAGTTATTCAATTTTTAAATAAAATCGCTAATAAGGTATGTGAAGGTGTTATCCCATGGAAAAAAAATCATACGTGAACAGATATGAGCCTACATGATGTATATGTGCCAATAATTATGAAAGTGGTCTAAGTATGTTTCTTTCTTACTACGTTTTTTATTCTTTTTACTTTTTCTTCTTTTCATTTTTTATATAACACTTCCTATTCGGTAAAAGTTATTCAATTTTTAAATAAAACCGTTAATAAGGTATGTGAAGGTGTTATCCCATAGAAAAAAAATCATACGTGAACAGATATGAGCCTACATGATGTATATGTGCCAATAATTATGAAAGTGGTCTAAGTCATATTTTCTTTTGTGTTTCGAGATATTTAAAGGATTACATTTGAACGTTAAATGAATTCTATATAATATTTAAATAACAAACACTATCTTAACGGTTCATTTTTAACAATACGAAGTTGTTAGAGTCTAACGTAAAGGTTGCGTTAAAATTTATGAATTAAAGTATAAATATTTTTAGAAAAATTTGTTATCCAGTTAACACCATCAGGTGTTAGGTGAATTAAAGTATAAATATTTTTAGAAAAATTTGTTATCCAGTTAACACCATCAGGTGTTAGGTGAATTAAAGTATAAATATTTTTACAAAAATTTGTTATCCAGTTAACACCATCGGGTACCTTACAATTCTATTTAAGTATAAATTAAGTATACATTATTCTATTTAAATATACATAAAGTTTATCTTTTTGTAAAAAGCAAAATAATGTAAGGTATCTGCAGTTGTTAGGGTTTATCTAATGGTTTTATTAAAATTCATGAATTAAATTCAATATAATTGTACAACATTTTTTAGTCTAGTTATATAATTGTAAGAAAAAAAATAGATACTCAATAGGAAAACACTTGTCATTATATATAAATTATAATTTGTGAAAAAATCATCTGTGAACTGTATCATTCTCGGATATCTTGTTTGATGTTTTGTTGTTGTTTTTATTATAATTAATTCGACTATCTCACACAAGTTTGAATACAGGTGCATTAGGTGAGGTATAATTAAGTGAATGAAGTTTCATTATCGATTGATCGCGAGGACAAAAGTTCAGTGGATCTGTAACACCCTGATTCTATCGTAAAAGACCGAATGGTATCGAGATGTCGAAGTAGGAAGCTTTCGAAAGCAGAGAAGGGCGCTAACGATACCTACCAGACGTGATTGGAATTGAGAAAATTCCTAGAATTCTCGAACCGCGATCTCAAAAGCTCTCTGACGACAATTCCGAACTCTCTTGCTAATCGATTCGTGCCAAACTTACTTACAACCAACATTTCTGTGTCACGAGGGTAACGTATCGATTTAAAAAAAAAAAGAAAAAAGAAAGAGAAAAATAATATCAAATATAAAACGTTGCCCTCTATTGTCAATCGTTATACTTATATTGGTTTTTTTTATTATTTCATTAGTTAAAATAAAAAAGTAATATCAAATAAAACACCTACTTATACTTATATTATACTTATATACTTATTATTTCATTTCTTTTTTATTATTTCATTAGGTAAAATAAAATAGTAATATGAAATAAAACACGTACACTCTGTTGTTAATCGTTATACTTATAATTTCTTTTTTTTTTATTATTTTATCGGTTAAAATAAAATAATAAAAATAAAATAAAGAAACATATTCTATTCTCAATCGTTATACGTATTATTTCTTTTTTTTTTTTTTTATTATTTTAATATTATTTTATCAGTTAGCAAACAAGAGAAATTAAATTTTAAATAAAACCACATATATATATATTTATTTTCTGTTTGTATGGTATAACTTTATGAAGTGTCGCGTCAAAACAGTAATTCGACGACTTCGATAAAAAAAAAAAGCAAAAAAAAAAGCGTAATACTACAACTCTAATGCAAGAGAAAAAGTGAGAAAAAAACAAAACGGGAAAAAAAAGAAAAAGAAAAAAGCAAAAAAAAAGGAAGAAGGAAAAATTGAATAAAACATTTTGTACGTTTAATTTTTTATTAACGAGACGAATCGATAGAAGAGTGTGCCGAAACGACGTATTGAATTTTAATTTACCTGGGATGGGAAGTAATCGTCGATTCGTATCGATGAGACAATCGAAATAAATAAAATAGTCGAATACGTAGTCGTATAACGTTGTCTCTCTGATACTTCACAACTAACAAATAAACATTTGTATTTCTATCAACGCATACACAACTCACACGTAAACCCATACATAAATGTATACAAAGAAACGATGACTAGGAATTGACAAAGGATTTTTTGCGAATTGTCATTTCCTTATGAATATATAACAATTATTATATTTGAGCCGTTTATTTTGAAAGTGGCATAACTCCATATAATCTTAAATTGAGATATTTAAAGGTTTGCGTTTCAATGCAATTAAAAATATACGTAAAGAATAACAATGAGTTATGTTGCTTAAGTGTATCTAAAGGTGTTCAATTTACAGTTCCTATTAAAATAATGGCAATTATTAAGTGAATAATATGCGTTTTCTTACCAAGAATGGAGTTAGGCCACTTTCAAAATTAACAACCAGATTCGTTATCAAATTTGAAGGAACCGAAGTCCATTCAACATAATTTAAGATGCTTCAAATTGCGAAAAAACAATACTTATTTTATTTTACATATCTTTATAACACTTTAAAAACATAAATTATGCGATTCAAAATATTTTTTACAAACATAAATTACAAAACAATTTTCTACTCATCTACATTTTGTGTATGTGAAAGGGATTTAAAGAAATCATGATGTTCCGGTGGTATATATCGTAATAAGTCAATTATGTCCTTGAATTTTGCGCTTGTAATTTGTCTTATATTTTTATACAGTGGTGTCAATACAATATTTTCGAACTTTCTTGGTCTACCCCGACGTGGTATTAAATTCAGGACTTTCAAATTTTCGTTCTCATTCATTGATGTCTTATAGAAAATCTTATTCATTTTTGACAAAACGCATCCAACATATTTTTAACCAGTTTATTGGTTCTCCGTTAGAATTCTTGACCCTTTTAAAAATTGCGTCTTCTAATAATTTTGTTATACAAAATCTTCTTATCTCATTTCATGTACAATAAAGTTATTACCTTTTCGACACTTTTTGATAATATTGTAATACTCTCGGGGGACAAACAGTAAATTACTTTTTTTTAATGCCATTTCTACCACACCAAAATCTCTACTCCTAATGGAGTTAGGCCACTTTCAAAATAAACGGTTCAGTGATTCAACTAACTCTGAAAACTTATGTGTCCAGAATTACCGTATTTACTCGGAATATAAAAAATCTTAAATGCTTTATTGATAGATAATTTGAAGCTGTACATGTTACCGTGGGTAACCGGAAAAAAATAAAAAATGGAGTTAGGCCACTTTCAAAATAAACGGCTCATTTAATTGAATTAATTTTTATCGTATAGTTATGTGATTTTACTTACCGTATTCGTCATATTTATCATTTAACTTTTTGAAAATGATCGGCTGATCGTGTTTTGTCAAATACGCTTGAGATACTTAATAATAATATTCCATATTCACGATTATCGATAATTATCCAATTATCAGCTAAACGTTTCGCAACAGTTGCTTTTAGATATTACAATAATAATAACAATAATAATAGTAATAATTATTAAATAACATACGATAAAACGAATAGAAATGTTCTAACGTTAATTAAGAATTTCTTAATTTTAAATTTCTATATTATCATCGTCATCGTCATCCGTGCGTCTATTGTTTTACATTATTATTATTATTATTATTATTATTATTATTATTATTATTATTATTATTATTATGACTAGTTTAATATCGAAATAATTTTAATAACGATTAAATAAAAATAAGTAAAATAGAGATCGATGATAAAACCCCCAAAAAATTATAAGTAAGCGTTACTTTTTTTTTCTTTTAATATTAAAAGCACAAATAATTATGATATTATTTTAAATAAAAAAAAAAAAAAAGGAAAATTATAACGAGAGAGGATGATCGAGTAGTCGGATAGATAAAAATGAAGGATTCTCAGTAATCGTAGAAAAAAAACGTTCTCCGAATTTTCCTTTCTATTATACTATTATAAAAACAATCTTGTAAATTTTTCGTGTCAATAAATAACGAAAAAAAAGGTCTTCCCCCTCCTCCTTCGTATAAACTCGCAAATCGTGAAACGAGGGATTTTCTGAAAGTCGTCTATTATCAGCTCGTAGAATAATATTTTCTATTTCTCCCCGAGCCCCTCCCCTCCCTCCTCCTCCCTCCCTCATCCTCCCACCAAGTATACGGGAAATATTGAATATTTTGCTTGAGGTGAAATTTTGGGTTTAACCTATCGATACGTTATGCCAATAAACTATAGCCAAAAATGAAAACGAGACTTGAATATTAAAACCTCTGGCATTCGATAAATTTGTCGAGAGGGGAATGAAGAAGAGAGAAAAAACCACCCTTCCTCCTGCAAAAAAAAAACACAAACAATGCAAAATTATTTTCCCTGCCGTTGACGGCTTTGATATTGTTGAAAAAAAAAAGAAAATAAAAAAAGGAAAAACAAAAAGAAGAAATATATTATAACGATTGTCGTGTAATAAATGACCGAATATGCGATTTATTGAGAGAAACAACAAAAACAATAACAAAATGTATCCTATTATATTATTATTCTTCTATCATTTCCAACCAAACCGAAATTCATTTATTTGGTTTCATTTCGCGCGTTTGATTGAATATCAGAAATAAATAATGCGAGAAAGAAAATGAACACGAATATTGTATTCAACGAGAAAATCCAATAATTAAATAAACAATAATATATATAATTACAGAGAGAGAGAAAAAAAGGAAAGAAAGAATACAAATATATTGAACAAGAAATTAAATAAATAATTAAATAAATAGCACAATATGTTTATATAAAAAAATATATATTCATAAAAATAAAAAACCACAAATACATTATTATACGAATATGTTTATATAAATGTTTATATAAAAAAATATATATTCATAAAAATAAAAAACACAAATACATTATTAAACGAATATGTTTATATAAATGTTTATATAAAAAAATATATTCATAAAAAAAACACACACACAAATACATTATTAAACGAAAAAAATCAAACAAATTAAATTAAATAAATAATAATAATATATTTAAACAAAAAAAATAAATTCACATACATATATACATAATAAATCGGTTTAATCGATAAACGTTTCACGGTTCGGCCAATAATAAAGAAAAAAAAGAGTCAATGGTGACGGGGGTGGGGGATAGTCGAGGGGGTTGGTTAGTTGAAGAAGCATGTGACTAATTTAAAACGGTAACAGCCCCATTTGGGGAATAAAAGGTGAGTAAAAGGAAAGTAAAAAGAAGGGAAAAAGAATAGAAAAAAAAAGAGAGAAGAGGGAGGAAAAAAAAAAGGGGTAGATGGTTTCCGTGGCGAGGGTATATAAATCAAGCGCGAGAGAGGGCGAGTCGAACTAAAGTTTGAATGAAGAAGAGTGTAGGTAGATAAATCAAGAACACGAGGAGGTGATCGTGTCACAGGGCTTTCATGGTTGTCGACCAACTCGAAAAGATCTACTCCCCCTAGTTATTCACCTTTTATTTATTCTCTCTCTCTCTCTCTCTCTATCACATACATATATATATATATATGTATATGTATATATTAGACTGTGCCAAATAAATCGACTATTTTTTTTTTTCGGTCCCATATCAAAATTTCGTTGAGAGTGACGAAAAAAAAATTGTGTCAAAATTTGAGCCCTCTATCTTCATTTTTCAGTTAGCGC
Source organism: Polistes fuscatus (assembly GCF_010416935.1). Taxonomy (NCBI): domain Eukaryota; kingdom Metazoa; phylum Arthropoda; class Insecta; order Hymenoptera; family Vespidae; genus Polistes; species Polistes fuscatus. The sequence continues at coordinate 4,144,049 of NW_025113075.1, read as the reverse complement.
TCGCTAAAATAAGAATTTTCGCCAAAAAAAGTTTTTTTCACTTATTTTTTGGTTATAGACAATTCAATATACCAAATATAAAAAAACCCTTGGTATGGTTTTGTAGGAAATTAAATTCTCTACAAAGATGATTTTTTATCGAACTTAAAAAGTCAACAGCTTTTTTTTATAGCTGATTAAATTACATTTCGTTCTATAATTTTCATTTTTAATTATTGATGAACACTTATTAAACTACTTCCTAACGAAAAGAACATACTAATGCAATTTTTCTAGGAATATTTATGATCTAAAAAATAGTTTTTATGCCGTAATGAATGTAAATACTGTTGAGTAATTTATATTCTTTACTTTTAAAATAATGAATTACATGTCAATTCTATTTTTTTTTGTTTTTCACTTATTGATTCAAAATTCGGTGAAATTTTTCTGTTTACAGTGAGAATTGCACAAACCTATGATTGTATAAAAAATCATTAGTATTTTAATAGAAATAGATAATTACTAAAAACGAAATATCTTAAAAAATTTTAATAAATTAAAAAAATGATATGCTAATCTAAAAAAAGAAGCTGCATCAACTAAATTTCTTAGACATCTCTGGTACTTGGCCGAAGATCTTGTGGCATTATCATTCTTCGATGAAAGAATTCCATCGGCCATCAAGATAAAAATGGTTCAAGCAATAAAAAATCGACAGAGTACAACAGAAAATACGAGAAAGTTATGTTTGAAACAAGAAGATTTAAAATCATTCGGCTCAAAAGATATAAGTGATTTTGTTACTCAAAAGTCGATGGTTTTATTCGAGAAGTTCGGTTTATCTACAAGTTTTCTTGATTTACCTGTAGATCAATGGGAATTCGATGACGAGTACAGGCTTCTTTAAAAATTGTTCGATCGATAAAAGTTGTAAATGATATTGCCGAAAGAGCTGTAGCGTTAATTGATAAATATAATGATAGTCTCACTTGTGATGAAGAACAAAAACAGTTTTTATTACAAGTTGTTGCTGAGCATCGCAAAAAATATCCCAATTGTAACAAACGAAATTTATGTGAGTAATATGTTTACTCGAATCTCATAACTGATTTTAAAATAATTCAAGTAAAGATCTTATTAGTTTCATTTATATATAACAAGATTAAAAGTGTGTCTATCATAATTATATTAATGTTTATTTAAAAAATGTAAGCTCTTTAAAACTAGTAAAACATATGAATAAAGACAATAATAAAGATTAGCATATCATTTTTTTAATTTATTAAAATTTTTTAAGATATTTCGTTTTTAGTAATTATCTATTTCTATTAAAATACTAATGATTTTTTATACAATCATAGGTTTGTGCAATTCTCACTGTAAACAGAAAAATTTCAACCGAATTTTGAATCAATAAGGTGAAAAACAAAAAAAAATAGAATTGACATGTAATTCATTATTTTAAAAGTAAAGAATAAATTACTCAACAGTATTTACATTCATTACGGCATAAAAACTATTTTTTTAGATCATAAATATTCCTAGAAAAATTGCATTAGTATGTTCTTTTCGTTAGGAAGTAGTTTAATAAGTGTTCATCAATAATTAAAAATGAAAATTATAGAACGAAATGTAATTTAATCAGCTATAAAAAAAAGCTGTTGACTTTTTAAGTTCGATAAAAAATCATCTTTGTAGAGAATTTAATTTCCTACAAAACCATACCAAGGGTTTTTTTATATTTGGTATATTGAATTGTCTATAACCAAAAAATAAGTGAAAAAAACTTTTTTTGGCGAAAATTCTTATTTTAGCGAGCGCTAACTGAAAAATAAAGATAGAGGGCTCAAATTTTGACACAATTTTTTTTTCGTCACTCTCAACGAAATTTTGATATGGGACCGAAAAAAAAAAAATAGTCGATTTATTTGGCACAGTCTAATATATATACTCTTGCGTTCACCATAAACGTTCCGTATCGCAACATTTACCTACGTTTAACCCTACTCACGTTGTTTCAAGCTTTAACACTGACATTTCAATTCCACGCTTTACACAATTCTCATTCCTAATTATTGTAAGTATGATTGCATCGAATAGTTATTTCTCCTAAATAATGTTTGAATTTCATTAGAATTTCATACTACATTTATTGTGTAATCTCTCTCACTCTCTCTCACTCTCTCTGTATTTCAATTTCATTTTGTAATAATTATTAGATGTTTCAAATATTGTAATGAATTGTTTGTCAAATAATAATGATTCACGTACTATTGTAACTTTTATATTTGTTTTTTGTAATCCTTATTGGTAGTTAGTTTTTTAACCCTACTCACGTTGTTTCAAGCTTTAACACTGACATTTCAATTCCACGCTTTACACAATTCTCATTCCTAATTATTGTAAGTATGATTGCATCGAATAGTTATTTCTCCTAAATAATGTTTGAATTTCATTAGAATTTCATACTACATTTATTGTGTAATCTCTCTCACTCTCTCTCTCACACTCTCTCTATTTCAATTTCATTTTGTAATAATTATTAGATATTTTGTTTGATTATTGTAATGAATTGTTTGTCAAATAATAATGATTCACGTACTATTGTAACTTTTATATTTGTTTTTTGTACGTGAATACGTTTCTCACTTCGGTTGTTTGCTAAAGGGTTTTTCAGGTAAACACACATGCAAGATAATTTTCGATATTTTAAGAATAACGTTTATTGTTAGAAAAATTGTTCAGTATTTCTTTTTTTCTTTTTGGAAAAGAGTATTACAAATATTATATTATACGTGAGATTAATTATTATGTAATTATAATAATTTATATTTGTTTTTTGTAATCCTTATTGGTAGTTAGTTTTTTGTACGTGAGTACGTTTCTTACTTCGGTTGTTTGCTAAAGGGTTTTTCAGGTAAACACACATGCAAGATAATTTTCGATATTTTAAAAATAACGTTTATTGTTAGAAAAATTATTCGCTATTTCTTTTTTTTCTTTTTGGAAAAGAGTATTACAAATATTATATCTGAGATTATTAATTATGTAATTATAATAACTTCACTGTGTGTTGTAAACTTTCACGTTACTTAAGATCGATAATGGATTAAATTAAATTATTATCGAAGGTTAAATGATTGGATTGGTGACGAGTTTCTTCCAAATATTTTGGTCGAACAATTAAAAGAAAAAAAAGAAGAAAAAAGAAAAATTGGTAATTATTTATAAACTTTTGACTGATAAAATCTCACTGCATATTCATAGTTCTATCTTTACATACATACATACCTACACACATATATATATATATATTTTTCAAGATATTATTATAAAAAAAAAGGAACAAAAAATTGTTTTTTTTCGTTTTGAAAGCACAAGGATATATAAATGTCATATCGTGATACGATTTATCAGTGCTCAAATAACTCTCGTATTAATGTTTTTCCTTTTTTCTTCTTTTTTTTTTATCTTTTTTCCTCTTCCTCTTCCTTTTCCTTTCCTTTCCTTTCCTTTCCTTTCACCCCTCTTATTTCCGGTTTATTTTGTGACCCTACTTTTTTTTTTCTCGTTCACCTGTATTTTCTCCACGAGTACGTGCTACTCTCGCATCGATCTCTCACGCACGAGTGCGTTCGCGAGCACGGGGGTTTTATACGCGCGAATACGTCAGAAAAATATATTTTCCATTACGTTTTCTTTTTTTTTTAACAACCCCTACTCACCCTCCTACCTCCTACCTCGACTTCACTTGAATACGATAGCACGCTGCTTGCTTTACTAATTTCTTTTCTTTTCTTTTCTTTCGTTTCTTTTCTTCTTGTTTTTTAAGGTTATGTTTCGGTGGAAAGAATGTTCTTATAACGTTAAAATTTATTTAATAAATTTATCATCGAACTAACGGATATTTTTTTTATTCTTAAATCCCACGAATTTTTTTTCTTTTTTTTTTTCTTTTCTTCTTTTTTTTTTTTTTTTAATTCGAGGTCTTATCATCGATTTATAATTTTCATCCTCGCTTATAATTGTTATTATAATAATCAATTAAATGTGTATTTTTTTTTTATTATCTGATAAATTCTAATTCTGGCTAAACTCTTACGCCATTTTATTTTTTTCCTTTTGTTTCGAAAGTTATTATTATTATTATTATTTTTATTATCGTGACCGTTTATATATAATTGCCATTACATTTATTAATAAATTATAATTTATTATCCGATAAAGTTATTATCGAACTAACGGATTTTTTTTTCTTAAATCCCACGAATTTTTTTTGCTTTTTTTTTTCTTTTCTTCTTTTTTCTTTCTTTTTTTAATTCGAGATCTTATCATCGATTTATAATTTTCATCCTCGCTTATAATTGTTACTATATTAATTAATTAATTGTGTATTTTTTTTTTTATTATCTGAAATTTATTATCAGGCTAAACTCTTACGCCATTTTATTTTTTTCCTATTGTTTCGAAAGTTATTAACAAAACCATATTTTTATTATCACGATCGTTTATATATAATTGTTATTATATTTATTAATTCATTATAATTTATTATCCGATAAAGTTATCGAACTAACGGATATTTTTCTTATTCTTAAATCTCACGAATGTTTTTTGTTTTTTTTTTTCATTTCTATTTTTTTCTTTTTTTTTTATTCGAGATCTTATCATCCATTTATAATTTTCATCCTCGCTTATAATTGTTATTATAATAATCAATTAATTGTGTATTTTTTCTTTATTATCTGATAAATTTATTATCAGTCTAAACTCTTACGCCATTTTATTTTTTTCCTTTTGTTTCGAAAGTTATTATTATTATTATTATTTTTATTTTTATTATCGTGATCGTTTATATATAATTGCTATTATATTTATTAATTAATTATAATTTATTATCCGATAAAGTTATTATCGAACTAACAGATTTCTTTCAAATTTCCCCTTTTAAACTCTTCCGCTATTTTCTTTTTTTCCTTTTCTCTTTTGCCCTCTTTTTTTCTTTTTTCTTTTCTATTCGAGACAATTATCGATACACAAATTTATCGTCGTTCATAATTGCAATTATAATAATTAATTAATAGTAATTTATCATCTCTCGAACAAATGGATTTCCTTCAAATCCCCCTCCTATCGCCCCCCCCCCCCCTCCCCAAACTCTTACCACACTTTCTTTGTTTCTCTTCTTTCTTTTATTCGAGACTTTATTATCATCGATTCGCGCTTAATCTTTTTTTCTCTTTTCTTTCTTTTTTTTTTTTTAATTTATAATCATCATTATAATCGTAATTATATTGCGTTGGATTAAATATCTTCCGTAAGAAAAAAGAAATGAAAAAAAAGAAGTTACAAATAAACAAACAAACAAACAAACAAACAAATAAACGAACGAACGAACAAATAAAACGCGTGCGTTAAGCCAATAACGATTTAATGCTCGAATATATGCTTCCCCCTTCCGCCCCCTTACTCCCACCCCCTCCCCTACCCCTCTCCGTGTATCGTCACATTCCCAGGAGCTAATTGCTGCGACGGATAAACCACGAATCGTGATGGTATGGCGATCGTATCGCAATTAATGGGGGAACGGTATTCGCTTAACGGTATTAATTACAGGTAACTACGGGCCGATGTAATAAATAATCTACAGATTTAAACGAGAATAGAATTAATAATATAATATAATACTGTGGACTCTCCCGATCGAAATTTTACGGATTCCCATGCACCCCACCCCCGTCCTCCAACCCCCGACCCCCCGATACCCCCCAACCCCCCCTAGATCCTCGGATCCCCCGAAAAATCGGCATAATCTGTCTATTTTTTTCCCTTCCTTTTTTTTGTCCTCCCTCTCTTTTTGGTTACCTTCGAACCACCCCCCCAATCCCTTTATTCTTTTTTTTTTCTTTTTTTTCTTTTTTTCTCGTATTCCGTTAATTCAATTATTCGACACTCGACGATATCGAAACGCACGAATTGCGAATTCTCACGTGCGTTTTGGAAATAAGGAAAAAGTAAATAAAAAAAAGAACACCGATCGACGATATACACGGTGGCCCGTAAGTCAAAGAAAAAAATATGAAGGAAGAAAGAAAGAGAGGAAAAGAAAGACAAATGTTTTTGTACAAAGATTGCTGGAAAGAGACGAAAATTAATCAAATCGAAGTTAAATATCACAAAGGGGGGTTGTTATTTTAATTTCGATGATTGTAACGATGATGCGATCGCGATTAGGGGGGTGGGCAGATGTTAGGAGTTAGGGGTTAGGGGTAAGGGGCTAGGACTGGGACTGGGACTGGTTGTTATAGCAAAATTCTTAGATTAATTTTCTTTAATTAATTTTCCTATTGAGTTTGCGAATGAAAAGAAAATAAAATAAAACAAAAATAGGAATCAAGAAAATACGTATTTAAAAATCAAGAAAATACGTATTTAAAAATCAAGAAAATACGTATTAAAAAATACGTATTTAAAAATCCAGAAAATACGTATTTAAAAATACTGAACGTTAAATTGACACTCTTACGTGTCACTTTTCGAATAAACCGTAAAACCTTGAGTACTATCGATCGCATAAGTGCAGTTAATCGAAAGGAACGAACGAACGAACGAACGATATTATCGTTTGATCAGCTAATATTAGTTAACATTATTACACGATTTGTATTATTCGATTAGTAATAATTAATATATATTAAATGTTTGACCTTAGTAGTATTATAAGTTACACACACACACATACACAGACACACACAGTGAGAAACATACGCTTAAGGGATAATTTATTTGAACGATTACCTAATCTATTTAATCATAACGACCAATGTACGTTTTACCAACACGCGAAACTATATTTTTCACTTTATCATTTCGCAGCTTGAGGGTACGAAACTACAAACGTTTTCTACGAACGTTTGGATACTTACATGCATGATCAAGGGATAAATAAGGATTTTGTTTCTGTTTTTTTTTCTTTTTTTCTTCCTTTTTTTCAACCCTTTTCGCCGACCAGTATTATCGATGATATCTCGAACGATTCCATGAATACATATATAAGTGTATGCATGTGTGTGTGTGTATGTGTGTGTGCGTGTATTTACTAACACTAGATACACTTTAAAAGATAATCTTCTCGATATTTTCTATTTTTTTTGTTCATTCGGGCCAATTTTTCTCATTGCCAGCCAATTTTTTCTCGTTAATTTTCTCGTCCTATTTTATGGGGAGGAGGGGCGTGGAAGATGGTGGGGGGGAGGGGATAGGGTAGAAAAAGTATTCGTCTATCTGGAAGGAGGATCATTCAATGGAAAAAAAAAAGAAATAAAAAATAAAAAATAAAACGGAAAGCTGACTAACGCGCACCTTTTCTTCCCTATCCTTTCCCGAATACCGCAAATTTCGTTTGAATTCTTTGAAAAATTCTACGAATTCCATGCTAACAACTTCTAGATCCCTTTCACTTTTTATCTACGAAGAAAAGGAAACGAGGAAAGGGGAGAGAAGGAAAGGAAAAGTGGGGTGTGGATGGGTTTGGACGAGAAAAAGGAAACGAGGTGTATGTGTGTGTGTGTCATCTTTCTCTCTCTCTCTCTCTCTCTCTCTCTCTCTCTCTCTCTCTCTCTTTCTCTTTTTACACGTAAAGTAACAATTTTAATACACCCTCTTTCTTTATTATTATTATTATTATTATTATTATTATTTTTATTTATTTATTTATTATTTATTATTTTTATTTATCTCTTTCCTTTTTATTTTTCATCATTTATTACTCGGTTTCATACGTTTTTGGTGAAAATTGTCCTCTTTCCCTCCCTCTTACCCTCCTACCAAAAAAAAGAAAAGAAAAGAAATAAACATAAAACTTACGAGAAAAAGTATATTATTTATGAATAATGTTTTTTTTCATACAGATATTAACACTAGATTTACTAGTATGTGTTTTTTTTTATATTTTTTTTCATTATTTTTTAATGACTTACAAACATCGTTCGAATGAATTATGATCGAGTAGATGGGAAAATTAATGAATATTTAAATATATATTTCGTTACGTAATATATGTTTTTAAAAAAAAAGTAATATTTAAATTTGATATAGAATATGAAATATTTAATGAGTCAAATTGGTTCACTCCGTAAATTAAACGTTAAAATAGGATCATCAATTATTCGAGAATAAAATTTGTATGAAAGTATTATTTATTATACACATGTGTGTGTGTGTGTATGTGTGTGTGTTTGTTGGGGTTACGTAAAGAGGAATATATTTAATCGCAAGGAATAGTCCAAAAGCACCTTTACAAAGTTAAGAAAAGTTGAGAACAAGAGTAAACAAGGGAAAAAGGAAATTTTCTAAGAATGGATATTAAACTGTTATTATCACTAATATATATTTCGCATTGTCACGAACGAATCGTTTATCAATGTACATACTTTGGTGATGTTGAAAGCTCATTCGTTCGTTCGTTGGTTGGTTGGTTGGTTCGTTCGAGGGTTTGTTTTTACTCAGAAATTTATTCGGTCACGATGTCCCCCATGAATAAACATTATTCGCAGCGGCATGCTAATTATTCGCCAATTATTAATGATAATAAATTATTAAACACGTTGAAAAGGATTTGCTGGTGCGCAATGTAAGTGGAAAAAGGAATGAGAATTAAATAGAAAGAGGAGAGTGAAAGTGTGTGTGTCTGTGTGTGTGTGTGTAAGTGTGTGTGAGAGAGAGAGAGAAAGAAATAGGAAAATTAGAGACGAGTTCACCGTTGTTCTTGCAATTATCATATTGATCAATAATATTTGAAAGCGTTGTCTCAATTATTTAGGGTCAAGGTTTGAACCCTTATAAATTATTCGACTTTCCATTTGATTTGACTCACGGTTTCAACCCGTTTTTCTCCACCGAGTTGCGTTGAACCGCGAAAAACCGAGACGACAATCGCGAAATTCAAATCCAATTGAGGATAAAGTTACATTTAGATGGGATATTTTTATTCTTATCGATGTGATCTCGTCTTATTCTACTTTTTTATTTTCAAACAATTTTTCATTTCGCTCGATAAACGTATGTCTAATTTCATTTGAATGATTTCAATTTAGTTGGCCTAGATTAATTTTTATTTTTTAATATTTAATCTATTCTACCACCACGTGAGATCGAATGGAACGTGTTGTATGATTTGTAAAAAATTCGTGGAATTAGTAAAGAAAAAAGAAATGCAGTAAAAACGAGCTGCAAAGTGTAAAAATCATTCGTTTTTATGTTAAAGTAATTATTTTAATACGATTGACTAAAATCTTATCTTATATTCAGATAAGGTAAAAGCCCCCTCGGTTGGCCAGTTAAGCCGTTTTCTTTTTTAGAAAAATTATATTCATTCAATAAAATAACTTACATCTAAACTAATGGTTTGACCTGTAAGCTTGAGCTTTCAGCTTTGAATAAAAATAAAGAAAAGACAAATTATTCATAAATATTTTAATAATAAATTAAAAAAAACATAGATTTGCAATGTCCCTATTTTTAGCCAACTTTCTCCCTCTTTTGGCCACGCATGTCCCCTCATTTGGCCATGTTTCCTATTTAAAATAAATAATTAATTAATAACTAATTTATTAAATAAATCAAAATTGAATAATTCAAAACTCGTGTACAAAGAAATTAATTACTCATTAGTATTAAAAAACTAGTTGAATACTTTATGTACAAATATATAACCTCTAAGCGAATAGCCATAAGTTGGCTAATGATAAAAACAGAGGCAATAATACTGTCTCCATGCTTGGCCACCATATTTTTAATGGAGAATAATTAAAAATCACTTAATTTTCAATTTCTATAATAATTTTAAGCTATGTTAATTGCAGAAAAAAAAATATTTTGGTTGCTATTGTCAAAAATGAAATATATAGGTTAATAAAAATCACAGTATCCTTACCTTACTTAACAAGAAACCATCCAAAAACAGAAGTCTTGCACAACTTTATTTTTTTTCGTTTTTAAATATTTTTTAAAATAATCCGAATTACTTTCAATGATATTTTAAAATTAGAATTTTTTTTTTTAAAAACTGTCACCATGTGCACATCAGCATATAATTTATAATCACTGTTGTGGCATAAAGTGGCCAATAGAGAGGGCCTGGCCAACCGAGGGGGCTTTTACCTTATATTTAATTTTTTTTTTTAAATATATATAAATAAGTGTTTAGTAGTAATTATTAATAATTAAACTCGTATCTTTTTCTAAAGTATTTTCTAAATAATAGAAAATATTTGATTCGTTACTCAATTGGCTAAAATCTTCTCATATACTTAATCTTATATATTTATACTTATCTCATATATTTAATGTTAAATTTCGTATAAAAGTTACAACAGAAAAATAATTCCACTCGTAATCGTTCATTAAGAATAATATCTACTGTTTCATCGAGAATAATTGAAATTTTATTAAAAACAACTCGGTTATTTTGTTTCTCTTTTTCCCGTTAAATCATAAATAAAAAAAAAACGATGATCCGAAATAAGTGATAGTATAATTTTTCTTTTTAACACTAAATCTATTCTACCACCACGTGAGATCAAATGGAACGTGTTGTATGATTTGTACAAAATTCGTGGAATTAGTAAAGAAAAAAGAAATGCAGTAAAAACGAGCTGCAAAGTGTAAAAATCATTCGTTTTTATATGAAAGTAATTATTTTATTCACTAATACGATTGACTGAAATCTTATCCTATATTCAGATATATTTTATTTTTTTTTTTAAATATATATAAATAAGTGTTTAGTAGTAATTATTAATAATTAAACTCGTATCTTTTTCTAAAGTATTTTCTAAATAATAGAAAATATTTGATTCGTTATTCAATTGGCTAAAATCTTTTTTTTTTGTTAAAGTAGTAATTAGAAATAACTATAAACCGAAAACTTCGATAGAGTTTAGTGTTAAATTTAAAGTTACAATTAAATTAAATAACATTAATTAATTAAATAACATTAAATTTAAAGTTAGAACAGAAAAATAATTCCACTCGTAATCGTTCATTAAGAATACTATCCACTGTTTCATCGAGAATAATCGAAATTTAATTAAAAACAACTCGGTTATTTTGTTTCTCTTTTTCCCGTTAAATCATAAATAAAAAAAAAAAAAGAAATTGACAGGTTTTGTTCTATTGAAAATATTCTCGTGATACAAAAGAATAATCGAACGATCGAAAGAGTGATAATAAACAAAGAAGAGTTATTCAATCTAGAGCACGATTTTGTGTGTATTTTATTTAACACCATAAAGAAAAAACGTTATACCCGTTATCCGTCTCGGTGAAATTTTGTAGAATTGCGAACAATTAACAAAGATAATTTTTTAAACCGCTAGACAGCGACATTCATGAAACGTCGTTAGTCAGTTAACGTTCATGGAATTTAGACTTCTTCTTGGTAGTCGACTTATAAAAGTCAGGATTCGCGGCTGAGAGCCTTTTGCCAAGAGAGAAACAGAGAAACAGAGAGAGAGAGAGAGAGAAACCCGACCACCCTTTTCCCAACAAACTTTTGTTCGTGACCACTTTCGCATTTCTCTCCTTTCATATTTCATCCTCGTTTCTTTGTGCAAGGTATTTTAGTTAGCTTTAGTTGAAATTCGAAAGCAAGACACGATCCCTTGAACTTTTCAACCACCCTCCTTCCGAACCTATCAAATTATTTTTTATTTTATAAACAACGATTCTTTTCTCTATGATTCTTTTCTTCGTTTGTTCTTTCGTTCGTACGATTAATCAATCAATTAATTATTATTATATCATCGAACGTTTATCAAATAAATTATTATCATTTATCGTTGTTTTTTATTATAAAACGAACAATTTTAAACGTTTCTCCATTATAATAAACGTACCTATTAAATATTAACAAAATAAATCTTACACGATTGTAAAATTCATTATTTCAACGTCAGTGTTTAATTTATTTTTTAAAAAATTAATTATATTAAAAAATAAAAAGGAAAACCGAGAAAAGAAGACAAAAGAAATTGAAATAAATTGATTATAGTTATGAGAGATAATGCGACGAACGTTTTCATCTACGTTCTTAATTCACGCGTTATTAGAAAAAAAACAAAAAAAAAAACAGAAAAAAAACTTAATACCACCTGTTACCAAATAAATTATTATCATTTATCGTTGTTTTTATTATAAAACGAACAATTTTAAACGTTTCTCTATTATAATAAACGTACCTATTAAATATTAACAAGATAAATCTCACATTATAGTAAAATTCATTACTTCAACGTCAGTGTTTAATTTGTTTTTTTTAAAATTATTTATATTAAAAAAGAAAGAAAAACCGAGAAAAGAAGACAAGAAATTGAAATAAATTGATTATGGTTATGAGAGATAATGCGACGAACGTTTCCATCTATGTTTTAAATTCATGCGTTATTAGAAAAAAAAACAAAAAAAAAAAACAGAAAAAAACTTAGTACCCGTTACCAAATAAATTATTATCATTTATCGTTGTTTTTATTATAAAACGAACAATTTTAAACGTTTCTCCACTATAATAAACGTACCTATTAAATATTAACAAAATAAATCTTACACGATTGTAAAATTCATTATTTCGACGTCAGTGTTTAATTTGTTTTTTACAAAATTATTTAAATTAAAAAAAAAAAAAAAACCGAGAAAAGAAGACAAAAGAAATTGAAATAAATTGATTATAGTTATGAGAGATAATGCGACGAACGTTTCCATCTACGTTTTTAATTCACGCGTTATTAGAAAAAAAAAAACAAAAAAAATTTAGTACCCGTTACCAAATAAATTATTATTATTTATCGTTGTTTTTATTATAAAACGAACAATTTTAAACGTTTCTCGATTATAATAAACGTACCTATTATTATTAACAAAATAAATCTTACACGATTGTAAGATTCATTTCAACGTCAGTGTTTAAATTGTTTTTTAAAAAAATTTTTATATTAAAAAAATAAGAAGAACCGAGAAAAGAAGACAAAAGAAATTGAAATAAATTGATTACAGTTATGTGAGATAATGCGACAAAAGTTTCCATCTACGCGTTATTAGAAAAAGAAATAAAAAAAAACCTTAGTACCCGTTTTAAGGAATAAAAAAACGTTCTTTGACGGTAAATGATTATTACGTATATCATATTCCCGATAAAGTATGTGAACCGAAGTGAAAAGTTCGCGTGATAGTAATGCCATACTACTTTGCTTGAACCTTGATAATAGCGTTTCGGGCTAACACATACACATCGGTCATTTTTACCTACGACTCTGACGATCCTGAAAGCATGATAATTACTCAAACGATTATGCAGTTCTCGTTAACAACAACCCTCGCGCATTATTATAATCAAATGCACAAATTATATTCCCTATGGGAAGGGTGAATATCAATTATATCCTATGGAAATGTTAAAAAGAACCTTGAGCGATATTGAGAACCTATAGGGTTCCCACTCATGGGATCAAGTGGAGTGGGATATGAGTGTTATAGGTTGAGGTGGGGGTGGGGGCGGGGGTGTTTTGATGCGTGTCACACGTTGCTGTAACGCTAATTCTTACGCTAAATTGTTGCCGCGGGTACTGTTGACAAGGGCTTTGGGGTAGGGTGGGGGCAGGGGCAGGAGGAGGGGTGGGGGAGGATACCATATAAAATATTGTCCATTCGATAATGCGATTTCGTAATCGCGTGATCGTAACAAGGCGCGAAAATACTCCAAAGCCAATACCATTAACGATCTAGATACATATACATATATACATATATACATACATAACATATATATATATATATATATATATATATATAGATGTTTCACTCGATCAGTAATTGCACTCCATCCCATTATTTTCCATAGGTTTAAAAATCTAAAATATCTAAATAAATGATAAGAAAAATCGATCAATCTGGCAATGGCGAATACGACACCGCATCAGAAAATACTACGATAAATATCGTAAAAAATATAACAAAGTTGAGAGATCAGAGCATTCGGTTCGGCATTTAAACGCCAGTCGTTCGACGATCTTCATCCATCGTGCATATTCGAACGAATAAAATGTCGCGAATTATTGGACACGTAAGAGGGGTGGGGGGGGGTGGTAAAGATGTTACGTATTTTCGCGTAATAGATATTTTCTAATTTTTTCGCTCGTTTTCTTTTTTCTTTCTTTTCTTGTATTTTATATTTTTCTTTTTTCTATAACATTTCTATAAGGTTTTTAACGGAGAGCAACCCTGAAAAAAAAAAGAAAAAAAAAAAGAAAAATTGTTTCGAAACGAGTAACGAGGATCGACAAATTTTTATACTTTCCCCGGTATTTACTTTTGCGATCGGTTTTCCCTTTTTTTTCTTTTTTTATCTTTTTATCCCCCCCCCTCTCTCTCTCTCTCTGACTAGGTATTTTTTTGTTGTCGATCGTTTCGATATCCCAATATCGATGGACGCGTAGTAGTAGCCGAGCCGAGCCAGTGAATTTAGCTCGCTCGATTTCAATCCGATTCGTAGTCGGCGTAAAATATTCCAGCATTTAACTCTTCCATCTGACGCTTACGATAAAAGTGCCCGATAAAAGCTTCCGATAAACTGATTTGCCTCGGCATTCGTGTCCGCGTCACCCTTTTAATTTTTAGCCTACGGTGAAGGACATTAATTTTCGATCTATACTCACCCCCCACTCCTCCCCCTCCCCCTACCTCTAGACCCCCCTCCGACTCACCCCGTCCTGGCCCCCTAAATGTCCTCCAAATCATCGGTTCGTTCAGTCACAACCACCACCACCATCAACACCACTAACACTACCATTGTTGAACAGTTTGCTTCTTAACGACTTTCTAAATACGGTTAGAGGTATCCGCGATAAGCTCAAAAGCTTCCGAAACTTTCCTTTACCATGTAACATGACTTTTTTACAATGCGATCCCATCAAAAGTTTTTTACGCGAATTATATTCAACAATGATCGTATTTGTTACGATCATTTTTCATTTATTTCATTGATTAGATTTCATTTTTAATATATGCATAAACATATAAATATATATGTGTATTTAGTAACGTTTAAATAAATAAATTTTAATTGAAATAATTGTAAAAATTAATAAACTATATTAAAGTACATACGTAAACATAAAAAGTATATTAGAGTATATAAACATATATATGTATATATATTTAGGAACGTTCAAATAATTGTATTTTAATTGAAACAATTGTAAAAATCAGTAGACTATATTAGAGTGTATAAACATTCAAATAAATAGAGTGTATAAACGTTCAAATAAATGTATTTTAATTGAAACAATTGTAAAAATTAGTAAAGTATATTAGAGTGTATAAACAGTTACATACATATATTTAGGAACGTTCAAATAATTGTATTTTAATCGATATAATATTGTGAAAATTAGTAGATTATATTAGAGTGTATAAACAGTTACATATATATATTTAATAACGTTCAAATAAATGTATTTTAATTGAAATAATTGTAAAAATTAATAAACTATATTAAAGTACATACTTAAACATAAAAAGTATATTAGAGTATATAAACATATATATGTATATATATTTAGGAAAGTTCAAATAATTGTATTTCAATTGAAACAATTGTAAAAATTAGTAAAGTATATTAGAGTGTTCGTATATATCTTATACGATTGTTAAATAATTCAAAGAAATTTTCATTGCAATTTAGAAGTACGGATTAAAAATCGATCATGATGTCCTTCTCCAAATTCACCGTTTAAACTATTTCATTGTTTATAAAATCTTTCCTATTTATATTATATCTTATTTCAAGTTTATTTATATGGAAAATAGAAGAAGGAAAACATTTCGATCTTTTTCACTTATCGATGGGAGGGGAATACGAATTAATATCGTTTCGATATACAATTTAATGTTATAATATTTTTATACGTGTATATATATAGCCAACAGTCCCCCTCCCCCTCATCCACCCACCTTCAAATATTCAATCCAATATTAATTATAATATTTTCCTACGATACGATTTTTCTATTTGAAACTATACGTCGTCGTAAGTCACGTGGGAGGTGACAAACTTAATAAATGTAGGATGCGAGCACCTCCAAGCCAAATTTAAATAGGCGTTCGGGAAGAGATTGGACGGTGGGTCCTGGATAGCTCAATGGTTAAGAGCAGTCGCCCGGAAAGCGGAAGATCCGGGTTCGAGTCCCGGTCCAGTCAGTCCAACGGTCCAATTTTTTCACGAATCCCACATAAATAATTATTAATAATTAAATAATGAATAATCTCGTATATATTTGTAAAATATATTCCTATAAAAAAAATAAATAATTTTTAACGACAATGTATTATTCTTAAAATAGTGCAAGTGTGTTGTATATTATAAAAAACACCGAAAAAACCAGCTATAATCTAGGGAAAATAATCACGTATAAAAAAAGTGACGTCCAATAAGGGTTAACGTGGAAATCATTTTTTAGGGGGAGGTGTTATATCGAATAAGTATGGTATTCCCCATAACTGTATACGTGTATCAAGCACTCTCTCTCTCTTTCTCTCTCTTTCTCTCGTTAATATCTCTTATAACTGTGAATTTAATTCGCGTTATCTTTGATAAGGAAATTTTCTCGCGATCGCCTGACCGTTTCATGAAGAAACGAAGCGCGTTCGTCCGGACACGCGATTTCCGTACACTTTCCACGTATATCTCTCGTATGAAGCCGAGGGTTCGATTTACACAACACGCTCACGCGATTTTTACATTCGTCAAACGAATGAGGTAACCACGCTTACAATCCTGACGTCATCTTAATAACAGGAACAAAGGTATAGCGACAAACTCTTACTACGAAACTCTCGTCAACTTTATTTTCTTATTTCATTCATTCTTTCTTTCTTTACTAACTGAAAATGAATTTTTCTTTCTAACGATTATACAGGTACGTCTATGCGATTTTCTCTATCACACGATATTCGTTTTAATTGAAATATTTTCTTGATTTATTTGCGTAAAAATATATAATTTATACATTTAATTAATTAATTAATTAATTATATGTAATATTTATTATGTAAATATATACGATTCTGTGTCTAACAATATACCGTTTTAATATAATTATTTTTTAAAGTATCGCGTTCAAACGTATAATTTACATTTCATTTAATTTATTACAATAATATTTGTATTATTTGTTTTTAATTATACGTATCGAAAATTCTACAATATAACCGTCAACTTTATTTTCTTATTTCATTCATTCTTTCTTTACTAACTGAAAATGAATTTTTCTTTCTAACGGTTATACAGGTCTATGCAATTTTCTTTGTCACACGATATTCGTTTTAATTGAAATATTTTGTTGATTTATTTGCGCAAACACATAATTTATACATTTAATTAATTAATTAATTATATGTAATATTAATTATGTAAATATATACGATTCTGTGTCTAACAATACCGTTTTAATACAATTATTTTTTCAAGTATCGCGTTCAAACGTATAATTTACATTTCATTTAATTTATTGCAATAATATTTGTATTATTTGTTTTTAATTATACGTATTCAAAAATTCTACAATTTAACCGTCAACTTTATTTTCTTATTTCATTCATTCTTTCTTTACTAACTGAAAATGAATTTTTCTTTCTAACGATTATACAGGTACGTCTATGGGATTTTCTCTATCACACGATATTCGTTTTAATTGAAATATTTTGTTGATTTATATATATTTAATTAATTAATTAATTAAATGTAATATTAATTATATGTAAATATACATAAGATTCTGTGTCTAACAATATACCGTTTTAATATAATTATTTTTTCAAGTATCGCGTTCAAACGTATAATTTACATTTCATTTAATTGATTACAATAATATTTGTATTATTTGTTTTTAATTATACGTATTGAAAATTCCTACAATTTAACCGTCAACTTTATTTTCTTATTTCATTCATTCTTTCTTTACTAACTGAAAATGAATTTTTCTTTCTAACGATTATACAGGTACGTCTATGCGATTTTCTCTATCACACGATATTCGTTTTAATTGAAATATTTTGTTGATTTATATATATTTAATTAATTAATTAATTAAATGTAATATTAATTATGTAAATATATACGATTCTGTGTCTAACAATATACCGTTTTAATATAATTATTTTTTCAATGTATCGCGTTCAAACGTATAATTTACATTTCATTTAATTTATTACAATAATATTTGTATTATTTGTTTTTAATTATACGTATCGAAAATTTCTACAATTTAACCGTCAACTTTATTTTCTTATTACGTTGTCTTTTTACTTTTTTTATTTTAATTCTATTACTAACAGAAACGATTAACTTTTCTTTCGAATATAAACGCATACAATAATTGTCTCTTACAATACGCGTTTTAACATAACAATTATTCGAAGTATTCGTTCAAACGTAATTTATCTTTCGAATAATTAATCAAATTATAGTTATTTGCATTATTGTTATTATTTTTTTGTTCTTTTTCTTTTTGGTTAATTCATCATATTAAAATATTCCGTCATCGATTATCGTTCAAGGGTAATAAATAAGCTGATTAGCAAGGCATTAACAAAACGAGGATTAGAGAATTTGATTGTTTATTAAATTTACACAAACGACAGTTCGCTATCGTTACGCAACAATAGCGGAATTGTTATGTCATTAGCCATCGGCAAATAATCGAGCGGTGATCAGCTCATTTTCTCACTGGATTAAATACACCCCGGGATCGTGGATGAAAATTGATTTATTATTCATCCATACTTCTCTCATCCTGACGTTTCATCGTTATATGTGTCTCCTCGTTCCGATAAATTGGCTGAAAAGCAGTTTCGTACGTTTCTTTCTTTTTTTTTTTTTTTTTTGTTGTTTTCTCTCCTTCGTACGGTATCAACCGTAATCGTTATCTCGATTTATGCGAGGTATTTTCTACGGTTAGCTAATACTAATTCGTAATTAAATACCTCTACTATACGCGTCTACCTCGCAGCGTTGTATTTTGTACGTCGAAGTGACGACAGCGGTTTCATCAATTTTACGCTTGTCGTTAGAATTTGATAAAGCTTCAATCGGATAAAAGATAAAACAGAAAAAAAAGGGAAAATATCAAGAATAATAAGTAGGATTATTGAAACATGAATGATTGATAGATCAATCAAAATCAAAAGTACGAATAATTATTTGTTATTTTATTTTTATTTCTATTTTATTTTATTTTATTATTAATATTAACAATATTAATAATAAATTATAACAATAGTAAATAGTAAAATAAATTATTAACAATAAGTAAATCGTAATAAATAATAATAGAAAAAAAAATAAAAATGCAAGAACAATTCGTATCGATCTTTCGATAAATTCATTATTTTTCCATATAAATCATTTTATAAATTTTCCTTATTATCTATTATATTATCTATATCTTCTAAACATAGATGGTAGGGAGGAGGAAGGAAGGAACCAAGGAACTTAGCGAACACCACTTTGCAAGGCTTTACCAGCTTTCCGAACTAGTTTCAATATTTTACATATTTCACGTGATTAGCATTTACCATATCAAGAAACAATGTTATTAAAGGCTCACTGTTTCGGAGTATAGAACATTTCGAGATCAATTAGCATACCGTGGGATGTTACAAGTTACATCGATCAAACAAAATTACAAAATTTCAATAGAATTCATTTCTCTCGTTCGATGTACGTATCAAATATGTGCCCATAATTATGAAAGTGGTCTAAAAGTCAAAATTACAAACAAAAAAATCAATTTATCAGTTATTTCACGCCACATTATTTTCAACTCGATTAATTCGATGTAATTTTATATTATATTATTTTATTTATTTTATTTAATAATATTTTATTGACCCTAGAGCCTAGGCTCCCTAAAGGTCATTAATTACAGTATAGTACAATGTAATGTATAGATAAAACAAAACAAAAATTAAAATTTTATATATATAAAATAATATTTATATAATATATAATTTTTTATATATATTTTATATAAATATATAATTTTATATTATATTATTATAATATATAATATTTATATATTATAAATAAATTAATTTTATATTATATATATAGTCAAAAATAAATTATTAAATGGTGGTTGTTATTTCAACATTATACGAAATTCATTCAGTGTTCAAATGTAATCTTTCAAATATTTAGAAACAAAAGATAAAATGATTTAGACCACTTTCATAATTATGGTCACATATATACAAAACAAGATTCTCAATTTGTTATGATACGAGTAAGAAAAGGGGGATACGCCCTATGTAAAGAATATTTTTGAACGTATTTGTTGCGACGTGGGGGTGGGGTGGGGGGTGGGGGAAATATCCACGATTACGTAGTACCAAGTATATATTTTCTCTCTCAAAATGAATTTACCCTACCCCTCCCTACCACCCCCCTTCCCGTTGCCTCCTTATCTCGTTTTATCCTAAATGTTATTTCCTGGCGACGGCAACGCACAAAACTCTCGCAGCTTTAGGAACGTTAAATAAATATTATATAATACAAGCTAGCTCGGTACGAACGCATAATAAGTAGAAATCCTTTTTAACGGTAGATTGCTATGTATATAAGCAGCAGCAGCAGCAGCAGCTGCAACAACAACAAAAACAACAACAATAATAATAACAACAACAACATTTAATCGTGCGATATAAAAAGAAAAAAGAATTTTACAAAAAAAAATAATAATAATGGAGTGATATTTGACGTAACGTCGATTTAATTAAGGCTAGGGAAGGAATACGGAAACAAAAAAAAAAGAAGAAAAAGTAGAAAAAATAGGACGAGTGAATAAAAAAAAAAAAGAAAAATGCTTTTTTCTTCTACTTCTTCTTCTTCTTCTTCGTAGCGAAAGAAGAAGAAGAAGAAGCGTACAGCTTTTCTTCAATATTATTCGATATTCTCGCACCTCAGCGCTATACACGTTGTTGCATTTTCCCGGTAAGCGGATTTTCCGAGTACCTACTGTGAGAAGGAAACGCACTGTGAGATTTTTTCCCAAAGTTCCATCAACGCGAAGCAGAACGGACGACGACGACGACGACGACGACGAAAAAAAAATTCGCGTTATCCCCCACCTTCTTTTTTCTTTTTTTATTTTTATATTTTTATATTTATTTTTTTTTAAACCGTTACTTCGCGATACTTGCGGTCGTTCTTTAAAAAAACAAAACGAAACGAAAGAAAATAAAATCATCCCAAGCATCCTGCAATTTTCTTTGTGCCAATCCCCCCACCCCGTATCGTTAATACTCACGTATTTTCAATTTTTTTCTTGGTGTGTTAATACGAAAAAAATCATATTTATTATTAAACATATATTTTTATGTGATTAAAATTATATTATAATGTGAGATGCGAGCGCCTCCAAGTCAAACATTTAAATAGGCATTCGTGAGGAGATTGGACGGTGAGCCCTCGATAGCTCAATGGTTAAAGAGCTATGGTTAGAGTCGCCAAGAAAGCGGAAAATCCGGGTTCGAGTCCAGTCAGTCCAACGGCCCAATTTTTTCACAATATTATATATTAATTATATTATTAAAATTGTATATATATCATATATTCACGTATGGGGGAGGGTAGGGGTAGGGAAGGAATAAATAAAGACGCGCATACATTTTACTATTACGAGTAGTACATCAAAGTTTTACGCGAGATTACAAACGACGGTTAACCCGAGAACTTTTTTCTTTAAAAATAATCACCCTGGAGATTTACGATACCAGATACCCAACCTCACTCATCCCCTCTTATTCTTCTCAGATCTTATGTAAAAGATTTTCTTCACAAAGAAAACGGCATTGCGCAAAACCAATAGATATATTGCATCGTTATCGTAGGATATAGTCAAAGAGTATAGAAAAAGAGAGAGTGAGTGCGAGAGAGAGATGAAAAAATCTAATACGATTTATTTTAACGTGCAAGATTCTCGCGAGTGGATTTTCCTTCTTACAAAGAGGGTTTGTGGATGGGGCGGGGGGTGTGGGATGGAGGGGTTTCATACGCCGTCGGCGGGATAGAACAAAATGGCGGAAGTCTCGGTATTATCTTGTAAATTCAACGGAACTACACTCGTGCTTTCTGCTACACGGCGAATCAACCGGGATTGTGGAAGACTGAACGAGAGAGAAAGAGAAAGAGAAAGAGAGAGAGAGAGAAAGAGAGACTCGGAGGAACATGCCGAAGACGCATTAATATTAATGCAACGGGATTTAGTACGACGCATTTCTCCAGTCCCACTAGGATGTATGTTTACAAATACCTTTGTCGACTTGTACCTAGTACCTCTTCTCCCTTTCTAACAACCCTTGAAAACCCTTCCATTCTCCTGTTCATTTCTAGGCACGTGGGGGTAAGAGCACCTTTGGTTAGACGGAAATAGCGTGCAGACAGCTATCCGACGATCCTTACACCTTCGAAGCATCGAAGCTACTTCCGGTACATGCTCGTTTGTTCTTTCCTAAGTTCCCAACTTCCTCCTAACGTCAATTTTCTAACGATCGTTATAGAGGGAAAATTGTCCGTTGACGTTTTCATTTTCTTTACGTTTCGTTCATTCAACAACGATCGGGGGGTGGTAATCGTTTGGAAAGATTTTCCTAAAGAATTTTACTATGACCTTTTTTTCTTCTTCTTCTTCTCTTCTTTTCTTTTCTTTTTCCTTCTTTTTCCTTCTTCCTTATTTTCTTTTTTTTTCTTCGAGAAACCGATAAGAGAAAGTTAAATTGTTAAGTATCGATTGAAAGTAGAAGAAATTTTCACTTTATTCTCGTGAAAATATCCTATCATCGATCGGTGGAGAGAAGGTTAAAGGTAAGAGATGGAAAAGTTTAATGGCAATTCAACCGTTACTTTATCCAGTTTTCTTCTTCTTTCCGTGGAAATTCTTCCCTTAACTTTTCATTTATCCTTATCTTTCTCTTCTTTACTTCTCTCTCTCTCTCTCATTCGCGTCCATTTCCTTTACTCTTTTGTGTATGTGTGTGTGTGTGTGTGCGAGTTATAATTTTTTTTCTTTCTTTTTCCTTTTTTATTTTTTATTCGTAGAAAGCAAACCGGCATACCTAACGAATATTTCATGAAAAATCTCCGGAGGTGTTAGTCCATGATTCGTTTTCAATATAATCAACGTAAACGCATAACGCACACCCACACACACACACACACGTGTGTATACGTGCCTGTACACGGAGAAAAAGGACACCACACACACACACATACACATACACACACATACGAATTTATATACATAGATAGATATATCTCTGTATACACGGTTCAATGCCGATCGTTGTCACGTTCCCGTTAAATCGACTTTCGCAAATTCGTTTGGAGAAGTAAACGAGGGGGATGGCAGGGAATGATGGTTGCTTTCATTCCAGGGATATGCACGACCGGAATCGCGAAATGACAGCCAGTTAATCGGACCGAGCGGTTCAGTTGGCGAAAACAAAAGTGGATGGAGAGATTCATGCTCGTAAAAGAGAGAGAGAGAGAGAGAGAAAGGTGGATAGAAAAAAAAGTTACAACCAGGAATATAAATCCTGCTACGAAATGTTCATACGAAAATATCTGAATGAAATATACATCTGAATGAATTTATACATATATATATGTTAATAAACATTAATAGGATGCTTACCTTTTGATTTGTTACAATTACGACGTCATTTTGATCAACATCGTGACATGTTATAATTCGGAAGTCAATTATTTTCAATTTGTTTGAAATATCTAGATTATCTCTCTCGTATTAGGAATCAAGAAAAAAAAGAAAAAAGAAAGAAAGGTAAAATTGATTTTATCTCTGAAATTTAGTCTTCCATTACAGTATACCATATAAATTTGATTTACATACTTTCCATGAAACAACTTTAGTACGAACATTTATTATTTCATTGCTTCGATATATCACTCGAGATGTATATCGCATATAACATACTATACATATGTATAATGTAATATAATATAATATATGTGCATATTTTATTTTTTTGAATAGAAAAGACAACAACGATCTTCTTCGACGGGATGTCGTATACGTGATTTTATTTTATTTTTTTTTTCCATTTCTTTTTTTTATCGAATCTTCTTGCCGTTGGTTAAAAAATCGAAAAAAAAGAATAAAAATGAGAAGAAGAAGAAGAAGAAGAGGAGAGAAAATAATCGAGAATTACTCGGAGTTTCGCGAACGATTAAGAGAAAAATGGCGTCCAGCAATGGGAACGAGGTGTGACCGGTGTTTTAAGAGGGTTGCTCTCAAAGAAGAGAAGATTCAACGCTAGAGCACGGTTGAAGCTTAATTGTTCTCTTTTCACCGTTGGTCCACCCTTCCTTCTTCTTCTTCTCCTCCTTTTTTTTTCTTCTTTTTTCTTTCTCTCCTCCTCTTTTTCCCCTACTTCCTCTCTTCTCCCCTCTCTCACCGAAGTTTCCGCCGTTAAAAGCTCAAGTTTTTGCCTATCTTTTCCACTCTCTCTCTCCCTCCCCCCTCTCTCTTTTCTTCTTTCTATCTGTTTTTGCTTACCCCGTAACCATCGAAAGGTAGGGAGGGAATATCCTCTAAACGTGAAGTTTCTTTTAGGGGTCACCTTTTCTACCCTGGTGTATACGATGAATGGAATGTTAAGCAATTTGTCGAAAAGATCTAAAGTTCGAAAAGGTTCGATGAAAAACCTCGCGTGAAATCGTTCGCAAAGAATCGCGACCTCGTTTGCTTTTCTTTTCTCTATTCCATTCCATTCCATTCCATTCCATTCCATTCTATTCTATTATTTTCTCTTTTCAACCCTTTCCCTTTTCCTAATCGTCGTCGATTACTTTCTCCCTCGCAACTTTTTTTTTATTCTTCTTCTTCTTCTTTTTCTTTTTTTTCTTTCAAATAAAATCACATCTTTTACCTTTCTTCTTCTTTTTTTCTTATTTTTTTTTATATTCCGATTCATTTTTGTTCACGAACGAATTTTCACGTACAATCAACGATCGCGAATCGATGTTTGATCGAGACTTGGGGGGATCGTATCTCAATCTAGGGGAAAAAAGTAGTAGTAGTAGTAGTATGAGTGGGCCAACGTGATTTGATCAGCAAACCGCAAAGAGAAATCCACTTTGTATCGATGGAACGAAAAAAAAAATATCCCGGTGGGTAGTTTTCTATCGTAGGAACGAAAACGAAAACAAAGAGAAGAATAGACAAAAAAAAAAGAGAAAGAAGAAAAGGGGGGCACGCGGCAAGGGGACGTGCGCGTTGTGGCGTACGCGGGAATGGTGATTTCCCTTCTTTTTTTATTTTTTTTTCTTGATTTGTTTTTTTATCGTAACCCTTTTAACAAAAGTCACGAATAATAATGTCAGATCGTATGAAATACTATGGGCATGTAAATTGATAGAAGGATAATGTTAAACATCATTTAAACAATTTACAATATGTTGGATGCAAGCACCTCAAAGCCAAACACTTAAATAGGCATTTGTGAGAAGATTGGACGGTGGACCCTGGATAGCTCAATGGTTAAAGTGCAGTCCCCCTGAAAGCGGAAGATATCCGGGTTCGAGTCCAGTCGGTCCAACGGCCCAATTTTTTTCACGAATCCTATAAATATGAAATGTTACAATATTGGTTACACACTCGTTAATCTACGTAAATATATATTCTTGGTAAGTATACCCATTGTTATGTATATATATTTGCATACGTATGTACTATACGTGTATATATATATGTATATATGTATATGTATATATTTGATGCAGATTTATATGAGAAAATCGGCAAGAACGCAAACGAGAAACTGCTTAAACTTTCGTATTGTTAGATGTTCCGATTGTACCTACGCATAGAATTCTACCAAGTTACCCTCTCGATCCTCTGGGTAATTAGTAGTCTAGATACGCCTGTTTGACCTCGCCAACTAGACCAATTTAGGGTTACTTAGACAAGTAATTCCGCGAGAGTTCTGAGTAGAAAGCGGATAAGGAGAAAGAGAGTGAGAGAGAGAGAGAGAGAGAGACTAGAGTAGAAACGCTAACTATCTGGCAAACGTTTGAAAGTGTACCCTGTAAATATAATTTGTACATATTACATACGTTCCTTCCTATGTAATATTACGATCTACGACCATTTTCAAAATCTACTACGTACTATATATGTATATGTATGTATATATGTATATCTGACTTCGTGCTTACGGTTGGATTAATTCTCGATACATGATTTAAATCTTTTCGAAATTTAGTTTGTCGGAATTCTCGATCCGAATAATAAAAAAAAAAAGGGTATAAAAAAAAGCATGGCTTTTCCGCTCGAAGCGACATCCGAAAAAACCGATTTGTCGAACGAAAAGCGAATAAATGATCTAGCTTGATAAAAAAAATAAAATGAAAAAAAGGAGAAAGAGAGAGGGATTGGGAGAGGGAGAGTGTCGGAGAGAAAAAGAAATAATGTGATTTCAATAATAATAAAATATGTATACATACTTGCATAACCATTTTCGTTTCGTTACCAAAATCTAACGTAAGATAAATCCCAAGTAGTTGGAAAATCTTGTAGAATCGATGAACGACGAACAACGGTTCGTTAAGATCAAATGACATGGTCGGTTAAATTCGTCTTATTCCAGAAGAAGCAAATACACTCATCGGATTGGTCGTTGGATTGTAAAAGACAAGAGAGTAATAGCTTAGGAATTTGAAGAGGAATATCTCTACACTGTATATGTGAGATGATGGTGATATGGTGGTGCGATGGTGGTGGTAGTGGTGCATTGTCGTTGTGCTCGAATGACGGTTAGCGGAATCATGTGTACGGCATCCTCCCGTTCC
The DNA here is from genome assembly GCF_010416935.1 of Polistes fuscatus. NCBI lineage: Eukaryota > Metazoa > Arthropoda > Insecta > Hymenoptera > Vespidae > Polistes > Polistes fuscatus. The sequence continues at coordinate 4,117,147 of NW_025113075.1, read as the reverse complement.
TTCTTTCGTACTTCCTCTTCCATTTCTTGGACGGCAAGTTCATAGCTGAAACGGAAGTAAAAAGTCAATCTTATGGCGCTCGAAAAAGAAAGAAAGAGAGAAAGAAAGAGAGAGAAGAAAGAAATAAAATGCGTACGTAGATGACGTCACGAAAATGGAAAAGAATCAGCAAGAAGGAGCAACGGCCACGAAATCTTAGATTAGACTACATTGAGGGAAAAGAAAAAGAGGAAATATAAGAAAGAAAGAAAGAAAGAAAGAAAGAAAAAGAAAAAGAAAAGAAAAGAGGATATCTCGTTGGAAGTTAGGCTTGGTCGGCGGTGTGTATATTCATTCGCCATAGCACGACGTATAGGCGTAGAGAGAGAGAGAGAGAGGGAAGGGAAGGTCGGAGGGTGGCGGAGTAGGAGGGGTTGTGACGTCACACTTACACGGCGGCCGCAGTGAGAAAGACGGAATGATAGCGAAAGAAAGAGATATAGATAGAGGAATGAGGGAGGGGGAAGCAGTGGAAGAAAGAGAGAGAGAGAGAGAGTTTAGCAACGAGGCTTTCCGAGCAGCGACGGAAGGGACCGAGAGCGATGGATAGTGCGACGGAGTGGCGCGGAGCGGCGCGGAGAGGGGGCACTTGGAGCACGCCGAAGACTCGTTTGGTGGGCGCAGGGTGGGGGTTGACGGGGGTCCAGGCATGGAGAGGGCGCAGTTCCGCGCTATCCTCCGTATCGTTGACACGTCCGACTAGAAAGAGTGCCGCGCTGCCGACTTCCCTCGAGTTTCCATACCTTTTTTCTTCTTATTCTTATTCTTATTCTTCGTCTTCATAATTTTCGTCATAATTTTCCTCTCGTTAATTCTTTTACCTCGCCTTAACTCATCTCCTTTATCCAACTTTGATACGATTTAATCCATCCATTTTGGATCGTAAATCGTCCCGAACGCGCGCGCGACGTTTAATCTGTCGATCGTTTGAACGCGCATTTTTTTCGAACGCCGTACCAACGTTTCAAAACTAAATAATCAAAGTGAGATAGAGAGAGAGAGAGAGATAAAGGGACGCGGATATCTACGTAAGCGAAGGAGAAGAACTGTCGTTTGATTTTGTTCCCCTGTCAAAGGGATTTCTTTCTTCTATTTCTTTTTTTCTTTTTTTTCTTTCCCTTTTCTCTTCGTCCTTTTTATACATTTTTTTTTTCACTTATAAATATATATCTCTGTACACTTTCCTTTTCCTAATTTTTTTTGGTTCTTCTTTAGTATCAATATTTCGGTTCCGATAAAATCAATCAATTAATCAATCAATCAATCGATCGTTCGTTCGTTCGATCGATCGATCGATCTATCGCGAGTGAGTTTTACTTTTTTTTACTCCGTTGGTGTTCCTCATACTCTGTTTGTGTTCAAAGAGAGAGAAATAAAGAAAGAAAGAAAGAAAGAGAAAGAAAGAAAGTGTTTCTCTTAAAAGATAGTGACTTTGACGCTTGGACTATCGCCATTTTTCACAAGACGTGTGTGAGAAGATACAAGACGACGATGATGGCCGTTTCCTCTGCTTCTTCTTCTTCTTCTTCCTCCTCCTTCTTCTTGTTCGCTGTCTTGGTCGTTGCGCTCGTGTTCAGCGATGGGACCACGGGTACCACGGCAAACCAGATGACGTTGGAAGCCAGGATCTACGACGACCCCGAACTATCACAGGTTACTGCCCTCACCATTTTTTTTCCTTTCGTTAATTCTATTATATTATTTCTTTTCGATGTATTAACGATTATTAATCGATCTATCGATCTATCGATTATTATTTTTGTCTTTTCTTTTATTGCGTTGAGTGCTTTAAGTACGCAACCGTTGATGATCCTCTTTTTTTCGTCGCATTCAACAATTACGCGGAACACGGTCAACAATGTTCCCAAACGTTAATAAAAAAGATCTTTCTACCGATCTTTTTTATTATTTTTTTGTCTACTTTTGATATCATCACATATCGCGATCAACTTTGAAAGTTTATAACTTGTTCGCTTTACTTGGTACGAAACCGTTGCAAATTTACGGTACGTTCAGGTTCAAGGACATCGTCGCGTGTGCCCTTTCGCAAATGTTATTCTCTCTCTCTGTCTCTCTCTCTCTTAAGCAGCTTTAGAGGAGGAACGGATCGTCGTCCTTCTCATTTTTCTTCGCTTCTCCAAGAATTCCAGAACAAATCCGAGCAGCAGACGAGCGTCAGAAAGAGAAAGAGAGAGAGAGAGAGAGAGTTAGAGACAAAGTGAGACAGAGATAGACAGAGACAAAGAAGCCACTAATGGCGGCATTTTTAAACTCGTCGTTGTTCTCTTTCAACTCTGTTAGGATTCTTTTTCTCCGTTGACTTTTTAACTTCCGTCTCGAGATGTTACGGGAAAAGAAAAAACTAAGATCGACCGTTATTATTTCGTCGAGTTAACGAACGGAAAAAAATAAATTTGTCGATACTTTACAGATTAAAAAAACAAAAAACAATAATATATATAATATTATACAAAAAATATAAAAAAAATATAAAAAAAATAAGAGAAAAATCAAATAAGTAAGGTAGTAATAAATATGAAAAAAAAAACGTCGTTAAAATGTCGTTCATTCGTTCGTTCGTTTCTTCGTTCGATTCCAAGAGAATTTCGTGGAATTCGTTTGACTACTTTTTTCCTCCTTGATCCTTTTTTTTTCTCGTCCTTTTTTTTTTCTCCCCCCTCGAAGAAATGTGTCGTCTGTCGCAGCAGAGATGCATACCACATATACATATACATATATATATGCATATATATATGCATATACGTAAGTTCGTTATGTCCACCACGCCCACGCAGTTACTTTTCCTTCTTCTTTCATACTTGCCGTTTGGTTTAGTTTCCTTGAAAAATGATGACACGGATTCCGTTACACAATTTCTATCGTAAAAAGATTAATGTCCGTACACGGAAGTATCGACTGTACACTCCTTGCTACGAATTTTTTCCTCTGTACTCACCCCAACCCCACCCCACCCCACCCCTCCTCCCAGTCACCGTTTTTTCCTTATTTTAATCCTTTTTTTTTCTTTTATTTTTCATATATATTACATAATACGAAAAGTTATGTCCCATACGAAGCAAACGATGGATGATTGATCGTCCTTGTTCCTTTTTTTTTTTTTTTTTTTGGTCAAAAGATCAAAGAAATAGTTGCGGAGGGTGGGGTTGGGTGGGTTGCAGTTCGAACACGAAGATTCGATGCTTTTGACAAAAATTCATATTTTCTATCGCCACCTCTATATCATTGACTCTGTTCCCCATTTTTTCGATTTCATTTTCTTTCTCCTTTTTTTTTTCCTTTTTTATTCTATTTTTTCTTTATTTACGTTTGTTCTTTCTTTTTTTTGTTTTATTATTGCTATTTTTTGTCGTTAATAATAGCAGTAGTAGTAGTAGTAGTAGTAGTAGTATAGGGTTGAAACAATACGTTCGCGAATGCATCGAAACTATGACGCGTCGCGTATACAAAGAATGAACGTCGAATGGCGTTGTTCCGCGTTGATGAACACTTTTTAATTTTTGTTTCTTCATTCTTTCTTTCTCCGTTACTTTTTGAACGTATATATATATATATATACTTTCTCCTTTTCTTTTTATTTTTATTATTTATTTATTTATTTATTTATTTCTGTTTGTTTGTTTGTTTTTTTTGTTTTTTTTATTCGCATTTATATGCATGCGTATTTATCATCAGCGGAAATTGAAAAACGTCTCTGGTTATTATTTAGCTTGAAAATCGTTTCGCAAATCGTTCGGCTCGTCGGAACGTTTTGTGCAGTTTAACACTCATAAAGTTCAATTTATGAAGTGCGTATATGTGCGCTCGTACGCGACGTCCAAAGCAAAGCAAAGCAACCCCTTTATCGTACGTATATGTGCGTGTATGTGTGTGCGTGCATGTGTGTGTGGAAATATACGCGTGTGCGCAAGTAGATATGATATCATAGCATTCCAACTTTTGCTACAATTTTCTTTGTCCTGGTTGTTTTTTCTTCTTTTTTCTCTTTTTTTTTTTTTACCAACTCCCCAACCCCCACACCCAACTCCACCCCTATCGAATTTCTCTCATTTGCGAGTAAACGTTAACGACGTCGAGTGGACACGAAACTACACATTTTTTTTCTCTAACCGAAAATGTTGGTGGTGCGGGAGGGGTGGAGGGTGGTGGTGGGAGGGTGGGTGGTTGATGATAGGTTGGAAGGAAATTTCAGAAGGGTATTTTTGGGTCAGTATGTCGGCGCATTGCGGTACCCAACTTCATCGTGCATCTTCGTATATAACATTTCCGAAGGACGATTGCTACGGAAATCTGTATCGACTGGGTTACCTTTTTTCTTTTTTTTTTCTTTTTTTTTTTTTTCTTTTTATCTCTCTCTCTCTTTCATTTACAATTATTTCGTTTCGTTACTTAACGTCGTCGTTCATTAACTTTGTTTAATTCCTTGATATTTTTTCTTTTTCTTTTTTTTTAATTCATTCGTATATGTTACACATGTTACAATGTAACTTACAATGTAAGTAAATTGTTATCGTTATTCTAAAACACCGTTCTACTTCGTTGAATTATCGATCCCCGCTCGTTGGAAAAAAATAAATTAATAATCCAAACTTTCATCTCTCGCGGTATATAAACTTACGATTATTTTCAATCAAGTTTTGTTAAACATTATTATTCATTTTGCGTTTAATTTAAAAAAAAAAAAAAAAAAAGAAAAAAAAGAAAGAAGAAGAAGAAGAGAAACGTCGATAACGCGTCAATGTCAAAATGTGTTTAAAATTTTACAATTCAGGTCACGTCAATAAAAATTTGATCGTGTTCGATCGTGTACTCGAATTATTTTCGTATTCATTTATTTGGGAATTTGGATAAAAATTGTAAATAATAAAAAAAAAAAAAAAAAAAGATACACAATTTCGTAGATAACTCGTTGCAAGGGGTGGAGGAGTGGAGGGGGGTGGTGAGTATAAGATAAGATATAGTAGGGGTGGTTGGGTGGGGATAAATTGTCGTTTATCGCAGATGGGGATTATTCCTTTTAGCATCCAAAAGGAAGAAGAAGAAGATCTTTTTTCTTCTCTCGTTTAAAAGGCAGCAAACTTATAATGTACTTGTCTACGCGATCAAAAGGACATTCGGGGTGGGGGGGATGAGGAAAACAGGGAAGAAGAACCAAGGGATGATCTCTTCTTTTACTTTTACGCTCACCTGAGATGTTACGAATGCATGAAAGGTTATCACGAGATAAGCAGGTACACGCACTTGATACGGTTGAACAACGAACTATCATCTTCTACTTTCTAAATGCAAATTTTTTTCTTACCCATTTTTTTTATTTCATTTTCTTCCTTCCCTTTCTTCTTTTTTTTCTTTTTTTTTCTTTTTATTATTATTATTATTATTATCATCATCGACTTTACGACTACAACGCGCCGAACATTTTTATTAGATTTTTTTTTTTTCGAAAAAACTGAAACGAAGCTTGCTGCTATAATTATTTCAATTAATTTCATTTAATTAATTGAATTCGTATACGCAGTTTTGTTGTTTTTTCTTTTTTTTTTTTCAATCGTTTAAAATATCAATCAACATATACGTCGTTTGTTTTAATAAAATAATATTAATAATAATAATAATAATAATAACAGCTACGTGTTGTATGCGTTTATAAATTACATTTGTTTTTTTCTCTTCTTCTTCGAAATACGAATGAAATCGTGTTACGTATTTTAAATGGGGGGAACATAGGTTAAACAACAGTCTCGAGAATAAGATGTCAATTACGTCATCGTTATATTTTTTCAACGTTTATCATTTAATATTAAGTCTATTAAATACGCTTTTATTACACTCGAATATTATTCCCGTAAAACTGTAATTACTTTTCCGAAATTTTCCGAGTTTTCGTGCGGTATTTAATAGAAACGGATTAAAGTACGCTCGGGAACGGCAGAGGATGGGAAGGTGGGAAGAGTTGGGAGGGGGGAGGGCAAGGGGAATAGGTCGTAGAAGTTTAGACCAGTGATTTTTGGCTTTTCCCATATAACACGGGAGAGTGAAAGAGAGAGAGAGAGAGAGAGAGAGAGAGAGAGAGAGAGAGAGTATCCGTGTCGTGACTCGTGTTATTTCTCTCGCAAACTCCTACTTGAGTTTGTAATTACTCGTCAGTCGTAATGGGCAAATTGAAGTAAGTGTCGTACGGTTAACATGAGAAAATGCGAATAATGGACTTAACTATCCGACACCTAAAGCCCCCTACCCCCACTCCCATCCCCACTCCCATCCCCTTTAAATGTTTTTATCAAAGAATTATTATTTACCAATAAATGAAATTTGTTCATTCTTTTACCAGCACACCTCCCTCCCCTATTTTTTTAACAAAACACAATTATTCCAATCAATTTTTCAATGCAATTCAAATAATTTTTTTAATTAATAATTAATAATAATTTATAATTTATATAATTAATAATAAATTATTATTATTATTATTAATAATTAATTACAATATCGTTAGCACGGATCACCGTATCCGTAGTTCATTTTGAAAAATCATATCCCCCCTATATCGCGTTACATAGAGAGTATTTTATTTATTCGCAGGAAAAAAGTAGTAGAAAGGAAAAGAAACTTAACGTTGCCGTTATCGGTCCGTTTTCAACCCGACAACTTGTTGCTGCGAGAAAAATGGACAGAAGAGTTTTCGTCCTAAAGGCCACTTTTCAACTTGATCGATTCGCACGAATTACTTGAAAACGTTTCTCGCGATACTCGCCCCCCCCAATCTCTTGACTTTTTTCCCCACCCCCCCAATCCCACCCCCACACCCCACCCACCTTTGCACTCTTTCTACCACCACCAATGCGCGTCCTAGTTTCGCGTCTTGGCTTGGAAAACCTTTTCTCTTTTCTCTCTCTCTCTTTTTCTTTCTTTTTTGATTCTTTCCTTTTACGAGCGACCAAAGTGATTTCGTGATAGTTCACCGAAGTAAAGATTTACGAGAGCGGATATCGAAAAAGCCCCCTGAGTGAACGACGTCGATATTGTTTATCGTACCGACGTAATTTCGAACGTTAACTGAGAACGATACCACCACCACCACCACCACCACCATCACCTACACCATCACCACCATCTCATCATTGATAGAATTTTCTTTACATTGAAATTTGATTAATTTATCTCAAACTATTCAAAATGTTACTTTTTCCCATTTAAACGTGTCACATTATTATTGAATTAATCGATTAGTTGTTTATCACGTCGATAAATAAAATTATTAATAAATGTGTCGCAGGGTAATTGGACACAGGGTAAGAATTTAATATATGATATATTATATCATATATATTCGTTCATATTGTACTTACACACATACTATACTTATACACACATACTGTACTTAAGAAGGATATATTTCTGTTTAATTATGTTTTTAAAAATCCGTTAATAAATATTGATTTTTTGTTATTTTTTAACTACGAAGAACAAGATGATGTGTGCAAACCAATTTTTTTACATATTACTTTGTTTCTTTTTTCTATATTTTATATCTTATATTTTTTATCTTATATTTAATATTATTTTTATATAATATTAAATTTTAAATTAAATAAAAATTATTTAATTTTTAAAAAAAATTATTAATAAAATTATTTAATTTTATTATTAAATTAAATAAATAATATTAAATTTTTATATATAATTTAATATTATCTTTATATATTATTTTATATCTTATATTTTTTTTATTTTTGATATATTTAATAATACATATCATATATACAACGTTATTTCGATAAAACGTAATCGATACAATATTGTTTCGTGCATTACGTGTTTAAATATAACAGTTTACGATATAACGATTTGTAGATGTTAAGTACAGTTTTATTATTTAATAAAATATAAGAATTATTAATATCAATTGTAATAATATATAAGAGACTTCAAACTCTTTAACGATCGAATTCGTTGAAGAGGTCCCGAAAGTGAAGGGACGAAACATTTAATAAGATCGAAACAACGTTTTAAATTCTTACCCTGTGTCCAATTATCCTGCGACACATTTATTATAATTAATCCACAATGACAATTAATTTCAATTAGCCAAGTATAGAAAAACGAGACAATAGAAAAGAAAAAGGAAACGTTTCTTTTCTCGTATATTATATTATACCCTTTCCCCCACTACCCCCCACCCTTCGAGTAACATAATAATCGTATGTACATAAACATACATTCTCATATTCATTCATAGGAAAAGGATATAGTTGTAAGTGGTAAAAGCAGTAGAAATAATATTCACATAAATAAATACACGACTTAGTGTGTTAGTAGTATGTGTTTTACATATACATACACATATACATTCATATATTCCTATACATTCATATTCATTCATATATAGGAAAAGTATATAGTTGTAAGTGGTAAGCAGTAGAAATAATATTCACATAAATAAATACACGATGTAGTGTGTTAGTAGTATGTGTTTTACATATACATATACACATACATTCATATATTTCTATACATTCATATTCATTCATATATAGGAAAAGTATATAGTTGTAAGTGGTAAGCAGTAGAAATAATATTCGCATAAATAAATACACGACGTAGTGTGTTAGTAGTATGTGTTTTACATATACATATACACATACACATATACACATACATTCATATATTCCTATACATTGATATTCATTCATATATAGGAAAAGTATATAGTTGTTAGAAATAATATTCACATAAATACACACACTACACGTAGTGTGGTTAGTAGTATGTGTTTTAACGATTAACAATATACCACAATAATTATTTTTCCCTTCGTTTATCGTGAAAACGATCCGACAGTAAAGAAAAGAAGCATTAGTAAAATGATGTTCTTTCGATCGTTCCCGTGATCGTTAGATGGCAACAGATAAAGTGTGTATGAAAAAGAGAGAGAAAGAAAGAAAGAGTGAGTGAGAGAGAGAGAGAGGGACAACCCCATGGTAAAGCGAATTAGGGTCGTCGTACAATGACTTGAAGCATCATACATATACTACGATAGTACGTAGAACTGTTGTGAGGTGAACGAACACACATGTTATCAACGAGCAGCACGAGTCTCTTGCTCTTTACCTTGCCAGGCTTCGACTCCCCCTTCCCCTCCTCTCCCCCACCACCTCCTCCTCCTCCTCTTCATTCTCTACTCTTCTCTTCTCTTCTTTTTCCTCGTTCACCTCCTCCTCCTTCCTCCACCACCTTCTTCTCCTCCATCATCCTCTCCTTCGCCACGACCGGATATTTTTAACGAGCCGTTCGTGCAGAGACGAAACAATGCAGAGCGTCCTGCTGTGCTTAACCTACACCATCACCATCACCATCACCATCACCATCAGTACCATCACCATCAGCACCATAGCTATACCCATGTATCATTCTTTTTCTCTCTTTTTCTGTTTCTTTATATTAAAAATAAAAGATACACACATGTGGCGATACGTTGGTGGCTATATCCCTTGGTTGGTTCCATAGCAAAGTTTCAAATAAAATCGAATAAAAAGTATTAAAAAGTATACGATTAATGCAAATTTGTATCCGCATTGTTTTTTTTTTCTTACCATAAATCCGGTATAACAAATGTGTGTATATTCGATTATTATTATTATTTATCGTTAGGATTGAACATATGTTTAATATGTTTATATTGAAAGTGGTATGTAAGTCCATTTGCACAGCCTGTAAATATAATATACATTATTTTAGTTAAATTAGAGTACAAGTAATGTATATATAATCAAATTACATATCGATTAATTAATATAGAAACATTGTCAAATTTAATATAATCAATTGAATATTTTTCAATGAACCCCGATATGCAAAGCTTTGATTTTATCGATACAACGGAAAATGGACTTACGCTACTTTCAAAATAAATGATTCATATTTATGCAGTCAGTTCTCGAGTTACGACCAATCGTACTTACAACGAAAAAAAGAAAAATAAATAAAAAAGAAAAAGAAATGAAATAAAAGCCATTATATTTGCTTATATAATTGTGGTATTCCACATGCCTATAATTGATTATATTAATTTTTCAATTGGTTATTGATTGATATTTAATTATTCTTTATTTGTTATTAAGTAACCACACACAATTATTTTGTAATTTAATTTTTAAAAATATAAATATATAAATTTTTGTTGATAATAATGAAGAAAGGAATGACGAATACAGACAGACCGACAGACTGATACCTTAGAGAGAGTTAATTACAGTAAAAATTTGTATAGAAATATTTTACAGGCGGAGTTGTTTTTTTTTTATTATGTCTATTATATTATATTATTTATCTTTGTATGAAATTCGACTTACGTTTGAAATTGCGGAACCGAACCCCATCGTAAGTCAAAAACTGACTGTATATATACATTACATTACATAATATTCTGTATATATACAGAAGATTACATTTAATTATTGATAATTTTATAAATGTAGATTCTAGTAGAGGGGTAAATAAGCAGAAAATAATGTTTGACTTTTATTATTATTTTTTAATCAGTCGAAATCGACGCACGAGAGAGAGAGATAGAGAAATGCTAATACCTGTATAGTAATTGATAATTTTATATATAAATATTTTAGAGGCGGAGTTGTTTTTTTTTTATTATGTCTGTTATATTAAAATATTTATCTTCGTATGAAATTCGACTTACGTTTGAAGTTGCGGAACCGAATCCCATAGTAAGTAAAAAACTGACTGTATATATACATTATATTACATAATATTCTGTATATATATACAGAACATTACATTTATTTATCGATAATTTTATAAATGTAGATTCTAGTAGAGGGGTAAATGAGCAGAAAAAAATATGTTTGACTTTTATTATTATTTTTGAATCAGTCGAAATCGACGCACGAGAGAGAGAGAGAGAAATGGTAATACCTGTATAGTAATTGATAATTTTATATATAAATATTTTAGAGGCGGAGTTGTTTTTTTTTTATTATGTCTATTATATTATATTATTTCTTTGTATGAAATTCGACTTACGTTTGAAGTTGCGGAACCGAACCCCATTGTAAGTCAAAAACTGACTGTATATACATTACATTACATAATATTCTGTATATATATATACAGAAGATTACATTTATTTATCGATAATTTTATAAATGTAGATTCAAGTAGAGGGGTAAATGAGCAGAAAAAATATATTTGACTTTTATTATTATTTTTTAATCAGTCGAAATCGACGCACGAGAGAGAGAGAAATGGTAATACCTGTATAGTAATTGATAATTTTATATATAAATATTTTAGAGGCGGAGTTGTTTTTTTTTATTATGTCTATTATATTATATTATTTATCTTCGTATGTAATTCGACTTACGTTTGAAGTTGCGGAACCGAATCCCATCCTAAGTCAAAAACTGACTGTATATATACATTATATTACATAATATTCTGTATATATATACAGAAGATTACATTTATTTATCGATAATTTTATAAATGTAGATTCAAGTAGAGGGGTAAATGAGCAGAAATAAATCTGTTTGACTTTTATTATTATTTTTTAATCAGTCGAAATCGACGCACGAGAGAGAGAGAGAAATGGTAAAATACCTGTATAGTAGTAATTGATAATTTTATATATATGAATAAAAATAGAATGTACGGTTTCCCTTTTTTCAATATATAAATACAATTATTTTATAGATTATTTATTGTTAGTCAATATTCGTTGAATATCGTTTCAGTTTCGGGTGTATAGTAGAGTAACCTTTTCAATTATAGAACATGCGTTCGATTTCCATAGCAAATGATATTCTCGTATACATTATGTGTACACGCTATTCGGTTATGTATTTTTGCTGTTATGCGATCTCCTCTCTCTCTCACTCTCTCCTGCTCCGGGGTGTAACAATTGTCGGTAATAATGGGGAAATTGCGTTGTTCTATGTGTGTATAATACTATATATATATATACATACATATATACACATATACATGCTTATATTGTCGAGTTCTCTTGGCATTGTGTAACTTCGTAAGAAATTCTAATGGCGTTTGCCAACGTTGTCGTAAATTTTCCTACAGCGAAGCAAAGATAAGAGGATGGGCTGGGAAGTGGGTGGAGGAGGAGTAGGAGAAGGGGGGGGGACAAGTATTTAGTTCATTCCTATTTCTACCATAGAAATATCGATTGTTGTTTGTTCACAATTATTCTATGATGACCGACTATCCTTTTTTATTTTTATCATTAGATGCATTTACCTGTAAAACCTGTAAGTCGAGACGAAATGATAGAATGATTTACACACGCACACACACATATGTATAATTCTCTTATGACATTTCGACGTATCCACAAAACACGTGTGTGCGTGTGTGTGTGTGTGTGTGTTATGTTTTCTTTTTTAATTTATACGATACGAATATTTACGTCATACTGTTTGAAATTTCGATGTTGCTCGGATATAAAAAGAAATGTTAATAAAAGTGCTTTTAATAAGACGAGAGATAGTAAAATGTGTACTGCATTAACCGTATTAGTAGTGTATTATCAGTTATACTACAAATAGAATGTTCAGACAGAGGATCATGAAGGATTAACGTGTTTAGAGAACAACAGTAATCTAGAAGAGAGAGCAGAGAGAGAGAGAGACAGAGAGAGAGAGAGAGTGAGAGAGTGGAGCGACAGAGAGAGAGTGAGAGCGTGAGAGACAGAGAGAGAGAGTGAGAGAGTGAGAGACGAGAGAGAGCGTGAGGAGTGAGAGAGAGAGAGAGAGAGACAGACAGACAGAAGAGAAAGAAGAGAGAGAGAGAGACAGACAGACAGAGAAGAGGAGAGAGAGAGAGTGAGAGAGTGAGTGAGGAGTGAGAGAGTGAGAGAGAGAGTGAGAGAGTGAGTGAGAGAGTGAGAGAGTGAGTGTGAGAGAGTGAGAGAGAGAGGTGAGTGAGAGAGTGAGTGAGAGAGTGAGGGAGCGAGTGAGTGAGGCGAGTGAGTGAGCGAGTGAGTGAGAGAGTGAGTGAGAGAGTGAGTGGAGATGTGAGTGAGAGCGTGCGTGAGAGAGAGAGAGAGAGAGAGAGAGGATATATATATCGAGAAATAGTTTCTCGATGAGTTGAGAATTGTCCGTCAGAGATTGTCAGAGTGTGTCGACGCGACTAGAAGGATCTAACAAATAAGTTAGAACGTGCGTATATTTGTGTGTGTGTGTGTGTGCGTGTGCGTGCGTGTATTATTGTGATTGTATGTGTGTGGGTGTTGTCAATACGGCAATGCGATTCTATCGGTTAGCAGCGAACAGTTTGTCATGCGAGAATTGTTTTCGAGGTTACCTGAAGTAACGCGCGTTATACTACGACGAGGATGCTGTTAGGCTACCTGTAGAGAGAGGGAGAGGAAGAGAGAGAGAGATAGCAGTTGTATCTTACGTAATTGGATCCGATCTAGCACGGGCCACAATGAGATGCATAGTATGTTGCTAGTATTAGTGTCGACAAATACGATCTTCAGACTGTCTATCTCAACGACCTTCGATACTATTAGATCGATACCCATTGTGGTTAATGTGCTTGCTAGATCATTTCGATGTTAGAAGATCCAGGATCACCTGTATAGAGAGATAGAGAGAGAGAGAGAGAATATGGGTATTATACTTCTCATTATATTTGATTTTTTATTAATCTTGAACAATGAACCTATCGTATTTCTATTTGATTTATATATTGTATAAGTGTTGTAGTTATTTATAGATTTCTTTGAATATGATTTAATAAGATAATAATATAACCGTGTATTAATAATATCGCGTAATCTAGAGAAAAATTCGTGTTATTTGATTGAAATAGGTATAAATAATAATGATACACCCAACCAATCGCATACACTTTATTTGCTTACATTTGATGAATATTATATTATCATTTTTATACGGTATATATTTTTTTCTATCTTCTCTTATCTTATCTTATAATGTTAAAAATTATTCGTTATTATTATTTTAATTATTGTTATATCAATAGAGGAAAGATAATTCACAGTTATTGAACAAGGTATCTATAAGGATACTGTGTTGGTAAAATGTGAAATATTCGTCGCGTTAAAATAATCAACCGAAAGTATTTCGTTGAAAATTACTCGACAAATTACTCGACAAAATTTTATTTATCACTCGAGAGAGAGAATTTACGAATATATAATATAATATAATATAATATAATATAATACAATAGTAATCCACTGCATTCATAATAATGTATGCACATTTCGTAAGATTATTTTTAAAAGGTGATTGTTTCTCTGATTGGGGTAGGGGTGCGAGCTGGAAAAGGAGGGGAAAAGGGTGGGGGAGATGATTTTCGAAAGGCAACGCGTTTTCGTATCTCTGCGATTACACACACGCACACGTACACATACATACATACATACATATATATAGCAATGGAACGTATAATTCTCACGTTTAATAATTTTCCAACGAAATGTGAATAATAATCGGAAAAATATAAATTTATGCGAAAGTCCTACGCGAAATGGCGAAAATTTACAGCTCGAATTTAATATTTCGAATATATATCGGCAGGAGGGGGTGGGGGAAGGGGAATGGGGAGAAGGAGGCAGGGGGAACCGTCGACGTGTTTTTGAACGAACAAAAGTTGACCGCATGGGAGGAGGTACAGGTGGGTGGGTAGATGGATGGGGGGATAACGGTTGGAGGGGGTGGTAGGGAAAATAATTCGAGGTAACTCGGGACGCATTTTAAATACAATAGAGTAGTATCAAACAAAATATAGTTATATATATATATATAATCACGCGTAATGAAAATGAAAATGAACGGAGTTTATGATATAAATAATAATCATTATCGTTTTTATTATTATTATTATTATTATTATTATTTAATTTTAATAATAATAATTATTATTTATTATTATTTTATTATTATTTAATTATTATTATTATTATTATTTATTTTTAATTATAATAATCACTATCGTTATTATTATTATTATTATTATTATTATTATTATATATATTCTTATTATTATATTGCGAATTTAAAATATATTTCTTTCCGAGATAGATAGATAACATTCATATTTATTTTCAACGAGTAATAAGTATACTGATATATATATATATTCCTACATTGTAAGACGATAGCGGAAAACGATCGTTAGTTGGTTTCGCTTGATCGAATAGATTCATTGAAAAAAGTAATAAAAAAAAAAAGAAAAAGAGAGAGAGAGAGAATAAGAAATGAAGAGTTGTTATTTCTACGCTTCGTAACAACCATTTCCTGATTACACTTGACGAAGTCTCATTTAGTTCGGAATTGTTTGTTCGATGACCTACCTATCCACGAAAATATTTATCTAATTACAATGTAAGAAATACTTTGGTCGTTGTTTCGATCGTTTTTAGATGAAAGAAAAAGAAACGAGAGGAATGGAAAGATGGGCCCCGCCTGGCTGGTGGAAGAATGGGGGAGGGGAGGGAGGAAGAGAAGGTGGGAAAAGAGAAGAGACACGAAATCTTTGTACTCTTGAGACCACCCGGAAGTGGGAGGAGTAGTAGTAGTTTCTCTTGGAAATCATAAAACGGATGGTTAGAGGTAGTACTTTGATTTGATGTTTAACGAGTTCTCTTGAAAAACTTCCCTATAACTACTTTGATTTTCAAGTCGTACGTTTTCTTTTTTTCTTTTCTTTTTTTTTTATTTTTATTTTTACGCGTTACGACCTTGTCCCAAGGTACAAAAAAAGAAGGAGGGGGAGGGAGGGAGGGAGTTAGTTCGGTTCATCTCTCGTAGCAGAGATAAGAAAAATTTCTTCTCTCGGAATTGTCGGATAAGAAAAGGAAAGATAAAAAAAAAAATAGAAAAAAAAAGGGAAGAGAAGCAGACGGAAAAAAGGGTGAGAAAAAAAAGAAAGAAAGAAAGAAAGGGTGGATAGGTAGGTTCATCGAAGTTACCATTCTTACACCATCCTCTCAGCATTCCTTCGTTTCTCGAGCTTTTCGCCGACTTGGCATAGACGCCACTCCACCCCCACCCCCACCCCCACCCCCACCCTTACTCCCTTCGGCACCCTTTCTAGTCTGTTCTACTACTGCAAGCTCGTCGTTCCTTGGCCTTCGATCTTTATAGGTTTCCATATTTTACGAGTAACACGACTGGGGGTTACACCCTCCCCCTCCCTCTCCCCCTTCCCCTTCCGTTTCCGAGCCGAATGCGAAGGCAAAGGGCGGCAACGTGACCTATTGTTCTTGCCCTATTCTTAAACCGTCACCACGTGATCATCTCTTAGAATCTTACCCCCTTAAACCTTTCTCTTTCTCAACAACATCATCCCAAGCAACCTTTACCACACCTAACTTTACTCTAGCTTATGTGTTTTAGCCACTTCAACTACTTTCTTTTCTCGATTCTTTTTTTCTTTTTCTTTTGTTTTTTCTTTCTTTTTCCCTTGCCTTTCTCTCTCTCTCAACGACGTTTTCTTCGAGTATCTTTAAGAACGTTGGCAACATTTTTATTGCGTCCGAACGTGATTCTATGAATGCGAATTCAAAAGGATGCCTTTCTAAAACACACCCCCTTAACATCGTTCCTTCTTTACCCACCATCAACACCATCACTTTTACTTACTTCTTTTCCTCTCTCTCTCTCTCTCTTTCTCTCTTTCTCTCTTTTTTTTTTATTCTTTTCGAATCCTCAGCAATGTTGTATGCATAATTTTTACTTTTTTTTATTATTTAAAATGCATTATTTTATTATTTAAAATGCAGATTTCTCGATCCTTTGCATTTACTTTTTGAATATATAATTTTTTGTTGTTCGTTATTCTCCAACTGCATCGTTTACTTCTATTTGACGATCCGTAGACGTTTATCTATCTTCTATTATAGAATACTTTCAATTCTCTCTTCCGTGGAAATACTTTTTGTATCTTTTCTTCTTTCTTATTTATTTATTTATTTATTTATTTATTTATTTATAGAATTTAAATGTAGATTTTTCTTTTCATTTACATTATTCTCTGACGAATCATTATTGAAGTTCCATTTACGTTCTGTCGTTTATTCAATTTCTTTTTCGATAATTACATCGTATCCTCTCATCATTCGTCGATTTTAATTATTAAATTTCAATTTTACAATCGTACAATTAATTATTCTAAATCGTTTTTATATATTAGGAGATCTAATCGTTAAGTACTATTTTCATACGTGTAATAAATATATTTGCACGTGATCTTACTATTAGATATAAATCAAATGATTATTTAATATACATTATTTATTATTAAATGCAAGATTGTTTATTCAATTTCTTGTCGATAATTACGTTGTATCCTCTTATCACTCGTCGATTTTAATTATTAAATTTCAATTTTACAATCGTACAATTGATTATTCTAAATCGTTTTAATATATTAGGAGATTTAATCGTTAAGTATTATTTTGACACGTGTAATAAATATATTTGCACGTGATCTTACTATTAGATATAAATCAAATGATTATTTAATGTAAATTATTTATTAATAAATGCAAGATTGTTTATTCAATTTCTTTTCGATAATTACGTTGTATCCTCTTATCATTCGTCGATTTTCATTTTTCAATTTCAATTTTACAATCTTACAATTAATTATTCTAAATCGTTTTAATATATTAGGAGATCTAATCGTTAAGTATTATTTTGACACGTGTAATAAATATATTTGTACGTCATCTTACTATTAGATATAAATCAAATGATTATTTAATATAAATTATTTATTATTAAATGCAAGATTGTTTATTCAATTTCTTTTCGATAATTACATCGTATCCTCTCATCATTCGTCGATTTTCATTTTTAAATTTCAATTTTACAATCGTACAATTAATTATTCTAAATCGTTTTAATATATTAGGAGATCTAATCGTTAAGTATTATTTTTATACGTGTAATAAATATATTTTTACGTGATCTTACTATTAGATATAAATCAAATGATCATTTAATATAAATTATTTATTATTAAATGCAAGATTGTTTATTCAATTTCTTTTCGATAATTACATTGTATCCTCTTATCATTCGTCGATTTTAATTATTAAATTTCAATTTTACAATCGTACAATTAATTATTCTAAATCGTCTTAATATTAGGAGATCTAATCGTTAAGTATTATTTTGACACGTGTAATAATATATTTTTACGTGATCTTACTATTAGATATAAATCAAATGATCATTTAATATAAATTATTTATTAAATGCAAGATTGTTTATTCAATTTCTTTTCGATAATTACATTGTATCCTCTTATCATTCGTCGATTTTATTATTAAATTTCAATTTTACAATCGTACAATTAATTATTCTAAATCGTCTTAATATATTAGGAGATCTAATCGTTAAGTATTATTTTGACACGTGTAATAAATATATTTTTACGTGATCTTACTATTAGATATAAATCAAATGATCATTTAATATAATTATTTATTATTAAATGCAAGATTGTTTATTCAATTTCTTTTCGATAATTACATTGTATCCTCTTATCATTCGTCGATTTTAATTATTAAATTTCAATTTTACAATCGTACAATTAATTATTCTAAATCGTCTTAATATATTAGGAGATCTAATCGTTAAGTATTATTTTGACACGTGTAATAAATATTTTTACGTGATCTTACTATTAGATATAAATCAAATGATTAATATAAATTATTTATTATTAAATGCAAGATTGTTTATTCAATTCTTTTCGATAATTACGTTGTATCCTCTTATCATTCGTCGATTTTAATTATTAAATTTCAATTTTACAATCGGACAATTAATATTCTAAATCGTTTTAATATTAGGAGATATTAGGAGATCTAATCGTTAAGTATTATTTTATACGTGTAATAAATATATTTGTACGTGATCTTACTATTAGATATAAATCAAATGATTATTTAATGTAAATTATTTATTATTAAATGCAAGATTCTTTATTCAATTTCTTTTCGATAATTACGTTGTATCCTCTTATCATTCGTCGATTTTAAATATTAAATTTCAATTTTACAATCGTACAATTAATTATTCTAAATCGTTTTAATATATTAGGAGATATAATCGTTAAGTATTATTTTTTACACGTGTAATAAATATATTTTTACGTGATCTTACTATTAGATATAAATCAAATGATTATTAATATAAATTATTTATTATTAAATGCAAGATTGTTTATTCAATTTCTTTTCGATAATTACGTTGTATCCTCTCATCATTCGTCGATTTTAATTATTAAATTTCAATTACAATCGTACAATTAATTATTCTAAATCGTTTTTAATATTAGGAGATCTAATCGTTAAGTACTATTTTTATACGTGTAATAAATATATTTTTACGTGATCTTACTATTAGATATAAATCAAATGATTATTTAATATAAATTATTTATTATTAAATGCAAGATTGTTTATTCAATTTCTTTTCGATAATTACATCGTATCCTCTTATCATTCGTCGATTTTAATTATTAAATTTCAATTTTACAATCGTACAATTAATTATTCTAAATCGTTTTAATATATTAGGAGATCTAATCGTTAAGTATATTTTTTACACGTGTAATAAATATATTTTTACGTGATCTTACTATTAGATATAAATCAAATGATTAATTAATATAAATTATTTATTATTAAATGCAAGATCATGCATGTGTGTGTCGCTGATAGATGATTAATGTACGATAATATTAATCGTATTTAACGTGGTTTCTATACTTTGCGATAGTAAGAACAAAATCGATAAAGCAAGCCGTCAGTCTATTTCATAGTGTTTCGTAATAAGCCGATTAACGCGTTAATCGTTATGCTAGACGGTGTACGTAAGTTCAGAATCCATATATATATATACATATATATACATATATACATATATATAGATAGATAGATAGATAGATCTTATGCACGAATTAACCTCTAATACGATCTTTCGATCGTTCAAGCATAAAGTTAATAGGGCTGCAATATACGCTGGCATATATCAGATTCGTTCCTAGACACGATAATACGTGGTATCCGTATACGATCATCCTATCCTCGTTCATGCGAGTAAATATACAAAGCGATGAAAAACGATATTACATATACATATATATATATATATATATATGTATATGGCTATGGGTTTATCGATATTTACTTTTAAATATTATTTAAACAGTTATTCCTTAAAGGTATAACCCAAGATTAGAAGAAAATTATGTTTCTCTTGTATTATATACAGTTTTTATAATAATACGAGTTTATACGTGGAAACAGGATTAAATAGAAATTTTTGTTTCAAACGATCAAATTTGTATCGATTAAATATATTATACATTAAAAAATATATGTTAATTAATGTATTATTAAAAAATGAAAATATTGAAAAATACAAAATATTACACATTCTATATATAATAATTAATTCAATTTATAAAAGATCAAATTTTGTTCGAGATTCAATCTCTATATTACACAAGTTCTTAGTTTCTTTCCTATCACTGTATCATTTTAAAAAACATGACAAAATTAACCTGTTTCTAATCAAAATCAAAACTGTCTTATATTATATTCTTTGATCGTATTAATAAATAAAACACAAATATATATGTATATGGCTATGGGTTTCGCGATATTTACTTTTAAATATTATTTAAACAGTTATTCCTTAAAGGTATAACCCAAGATTAGAAGAACATTATGTTTTCTCTTGTATTTATATTACATGTTTTTATAATAATACGAGTTTATACGTAAAACAGGATTAAATAGAAATTTTTGTTCAAACGATCAAATTTGTATCGATTAAATATATTATACATTAAAAAATATATATTAATTAAATGTATTATTAAAAAATGATAAAATATTGAAAAATACAAAATATATTAATTAATAAATAAATTAAAAAAAAATATATTACACATTCTATATATATAATAATTAATTCAATTTATAAAATATAAATTTTGTTCGAGATTTCATTTCTATATTACACAAGTTCTTATTTTCTTCCTATCACCTGTATCATTTTAAAAACATGATACAAAATTAACCTGTTTCTAATCAAACAAAACTGTCTTATTATATCGTATTGTCGTATAATAAAAAACACAATGATATAACACATTCTATATATATAATAATTAATTCAATTTATAAAATATACAAATTTGTTTGAGATTCCATCTCTATATTACACAAGTTCTTATTTTCTTCCTATCACCTGTATCATTTTAAAAACATTACACAAAATTAACCTGTATCTAATCAAAATCAAAACTGTCTTATATTATACTTCGTTGATCGTATTAATAAATAAAAACACAATGATATATACACATTCTATAATAATTAATAATTAATTCAATTTATAAATATAAAATGTTTTTCGAGATTCCATCTCTATATTACACAAGTTCTTATTTTCTTTCTATCACCTGTATCATTTTAAAAACATGACACAAAATTAACCTGTTTCTAATCAAAATCAAAACTGTCTTATATTATACTTCGTTGATCGTATTAATAAATATAAAAACACAACGATATATACACATATACATATACATATTTATAATAATTATTAATTCAATTTATAAAATATCAAATTTTGTTCGAGATTCAATCTCTATATTACACAAGTTCTTATTTTTCTTCCTATCACCTGTATCATTTTAAAAACATGACAAAATTAACCTGTTTCTAATCAAAATCAAAACTGTCTTATATTATACTTCGTTGATCGTATTAATAAATAAAAACACAACGAGATATACACACATACACATATATATATTTGTATTTTAATCTAGATAGTTAGAAATAATGACCAGGAACTCGGTTTGTGGAAATGGCTGAATTTCAAAGTAATAATAGAGTTAATCCTATATTATTAATGTGTATGCATAATCCTATAGGTGTGAGTAGGTAGGTAGGTAGGTAGGTAGGTGGGTAGGTAGGTGTTCGTTTGGGCCACTCGAGGCTCATCTCTAACTCTCGTCGACGTCAAAACTCTACGAGTTATCGTCTGGTGAGTAATGAGACGATAGTGCTACCTTGCTCTTGGCAGAACCAGAGCGCAATCAACGTTGCGTTACTCCATTACCATTAGGACGTTCGCGAAAGCTGCATTATTCTGATATCTAGTAATATTTCCCCATGACGATAACCCTGCCCCCTCCCCCCTCCACCCTCCTCTTCTCTCCACTTGACCCCCCTATAATTGAATCGAACTACTCGTACTTTGAAACAACATCTTATCTTATACAATTATACATTTTTTTTCTCTTTTTCTTTATTATTAGACTCGAGATAATATTTATTAAACTTTAATCATCTCTCTTGGAAGATTATTTTTAATTTAAAAATCAACAAATATAATTTGGATAATATTTTCGTTTATAATTCAAAGTAGGATAAACGCTGTTGTATGGGGAAATAGGAAAAAATTTTAACTCAACGGATACCTGGATTAAAAAATGAAGGAATGGTCTGACAACAAGAAGAAAAAGAACAACAACAATAACAATAACAAAAAATTCGTTGCATATATAATTAATCATTTCATTTTGTAGAGTCTGCATTATTCGTTTATGGGACACATTGTCTTTTTTTTTTTTTTTGTTTTTTTCGACAGTCCCCCTTACTTTTCCTATCCCGTATGGGATATTAAAACTTATTATTACATTTTTGAGCAGTTATTATGATTGTTTTTGTACTATTTTCTTTTTTTTTAATACGAGTAAAAACGTATACATAAAGTGGTTGTCATATATAACGTGAATTAATTTAAAAAAATATTAGAGATAACATTCTTCATTTTGTTCTTGTTCTTGTACTTTTTTTTTTACACAATTATTCATTCAAAGTATAGAAAAATTTCATTCTGAAAAAATAGAAGAATTTCATTCTGAAAAAATATGATTCTCAAATCTTACTCGTTCCAGCATTTTCTTTGTTTCTTTTGGCGAGTATATAAAATATATATATTTTAAATAATAATATATAATAAATAATAATATATAATAAATAATAAATATATAATATATAATAAATAATAATATATAATAAATAAATATTTAATATTAAAATAATAAATATAAGAATATATAAAATATAAAAATATAAAATATA